>NC_061100.1:66905512-66920512 GCF_015104395.2 Macrobrachium nipponense
GGCGAAACTACTCACTACCGAGTCCTTAACTCTACTGTCTATGTCTGCAATCATAATAACAAACATTAATGCAGCTAACACCGTACCTTGTGGCACACCAGATATTACCTTAGCTTCATCCGATTTCTCATCGTTTGCAATAACTATCTGTTTTCTGTTGTGTAAAAATTCTTTTAAACCATCTTCCTACTTTATCCACTATATTACGTTTTCTAATTTTCTTTGCTAATATATTATGATCTACGTTGTCAAAAGCTTTTGCAAAGTCTAGATAAACCACATCTGTTTCATTTCCGCTTTTCATATTTTTGTATATGTTCACACGGTGGACTAACAGTTGGGTTTGTGTACTTTTTCCGGGTACGAAACCATGTTGTCCTATATTAAATAAATTATTGTTTATTAAATGTTTCATAATATTTGTCTTCATTACCCTTTCTTATACTTTCATAATATGTGATGTTAGACTCACAGGCCTATAATTACTTGCCTCTAGTCTTGATCCATTTTTGAAAGTAGGGGTAATATATGCTAATTTGTGCTCATCATAAATCTTGCCTCTGTTTTAATGATATTGCAAGTGGCTTTGCTATAGAATGAACTACTTTCTTTAACAAAATAGCTGGGACACCATCAGGCCCTGCTGCAGCTCCATTTTTAATTTCATTAATAGCCTGCACAATTACAGCTTCATTAATATCTATGTCTGTAAAATATTCATTATTTTCATCCCTTATTTCTATATCATTATCTTCATTATCAATTCTAGGGATGAATTCTCTCTTATATTGTTCTGCCAAAATGTTGCATATTTCCTTTTTTTAATTCGTTAATCTCCCTTCAATTCTTAGAGGGCCTATTTCTATTCTTCTTTTATTCATCTTTTTTGCATACAAGTATAATAGTTTGGGGTTTTGCTTGATATTTACTAGGTTTTTTTCTTCCAAGTCCCGTTTTTCATTTTCTTTTGATTGTATAATCTTTTGTTCTGCATTTTCTATCTTACTTTTTAGTTCAATCACTTTCCATGCATTTTTTTCTTTTGCAAGACCTTTTTTCCACTTTCTGATTTTCTGGAACAAGATCCTTCTGTCTCTTGGCATGCATGACTGATGCTTACTTTTCTTCTTCTTTATATATTTATCCACTATTTTCTCTAATATTTTATATAATATCTCCGTATTTACCTTTATATTATCACTTATGAAAATGTTATCCCAATCTTTGTTTAATTCTTCATTTATATCTCACCATTTTATATTTTTACAGTAGAAGTTGTATTTTCCATATCCTTCCCACTTTTTCATTTCTTGCTTATCTCTGTTTTCACTTGCTTTGGAATGGACTGTTAATTCTATGTCATTATGGTCTGAAATACTCGCATTATAGCTATTATTTCTTTAACATAATTCACCTCGTTCACAAATGCTAGGTCTATAGCATTTTCCTTTCTTGTTGGCAGGTGATTTATTTGTTGAATGTTGTATTCTACTAGCATATCTAAATCTAATAGTTTTTCGAATTGCCTCTTATCTTCTGCACTACTATTACTCTCTTTTTTATATGTATAAATACAACCACAATCTCCTATTTGTTCTTTCCAGTCTACAAAAGGAAAGTTAAAGTCTCGGATAGGAGAAAAAAATAAAATTATAATCACTGAAAACATGTGGGAGTAGCTTAATCTTAGTAGTCAATTCATTTATTTTTAAAGTCCTTCATAAACATTTTACAAATATATGTGTATCCAAATGGGTAAAATTCCAGACTAAGATTTAGGTTGCTTTCATTAGTGATTTGTATAATTGCTGATTCCAGTAAATTTCTTGAAACATAATCATTAAACCTACCAATTACAAGCTCTCGTCCCAATGTATGCAATGAGATTTTTCGCTCAGATGGAAAATAATGCATTTGAAGTCTGGGCTATTCTAACTCAATACATATGCTGCTTAATATGTACTCCTAAATTTTTACTTGACTGGCCGACGTAAAAAGACGGGCATGGAGAATTGCAATCAGTGTCTCGAATAATCAATATGAAAATTACAAGAGAAAAATTCTTATATCAAGGAAAGAGGATGTAATAATTCTTTCCATCAAATGGCTCTACATATCGATGCAGACAACCTCAAAGAGTAACCTAAAACAAGTTCTTAACGACGACCCATGTGATATTGACCCATATTGATCTGCCTTGAGGAGACTTGCATTGTTCAGTCCATTGCACTTATACTTGACGTGTCCTCAGATTCTTTTATGATCAATAGCACTTGCTCGATTGATTCCAGTTTATTATTGGTTCCAAATCATGGAACGGTGCGTCTTTATATTATCAAGGAATTTTAATTATATATTAAAATAAAAAAGAGCTCTCTACTTTATTCCTTTAGACTTTTCCACAATTGCTTCTAATACTATAACTAGCAGCAGCAATAATTATAAAAGAGATAATATACAATATATTGGTAAAAAATAGAATTCATCAAAACAGAAATTAGAAGAATGTTCAAACGACCATGATACTTATTTATTCATTTGTTAAAACACTTCTATCTCAATGGTGTTAACAGTTCGTTCAACCCATGAATTCTACTTGTTAGATATGCTGCAACGTGCCTTTAAACGCACACGCACACACACACACACACACACACACACACACACACATATATATATATATATATATATATATATATATATATATATATATATATATAATAAGATATATATATATATATTATATAATATATATATATATATATATATATATATAAATTTTTTGGTTTGCCACGAAGGAAAAATGAAAAAACCTTTATTTATACATAGCATCACGTTTTATATACTTCGTGATCAAGTTATTATCCATATATATTATATATTATATTATATATAATATATATAATATATATATATATATATTATTATAGTACTAATATATATATAATATAACTATATTATATTTATAATATTGTATGTTATATATATATATATATTATAATATATATATATATAATATATACATATATATTATATAACATATATTAATAATATATATTATATATATAATATTTATATATTAATATATTATATATTTAATATAATATATTATATATATATCTATGATTGCATATAATTGCATATGAATCGGATCTTGTAATAGGTGAATAGGTGACCGGCGGTGACTGGGCACATGGTACACTGTAGACGCAAAGGGAGGGGGTGGGGGAAACCAGGAGCAACACAAGGTAAGATTCCACGACGACACGAATAGTACCGCTGTAACAAATAGTGTTTAGTTATGGGTGAGGGTGTGATGCACGCATGACAGGGAATGGAAGCAGTTTTATGTAACGCACTGAATATTTGGTCTCACAAGTATAAATCTTATGTTAATAATCGCTTAAGGGGGGCCATTTCCATTACTGTGTTTCTCAAAGGGGAAAGTTACATTACTGATTACTAAGAGTAAGGAAATTACAGGAAGGAGTGACAAAAAATATTGATGAAGAAATCAACTTTTTACGTCAATATTTTATTAACAATTAATTTCCCACTTCACTTTTTAACAGGTATGTTTTTAAACTTCTTAATCACGTTTTTATTCCAAAAGTCTTCTTACCTACTGTGCCTTAGCTTCCATTCTATGCAAATGTACATTTAATCTGACAAAAATTTCTACGATGCATTAAGAAAACTTATATTTGATTCTAAAACAGCTATTAGATTTAATATCATCCCAACAAACCCACTTAGTTTAGGCAGTTTATTTAAATTCAAGAATAAACTTGAACCTTTGATGACCTCATGTGTTGTGTACAAGTTTAATTGCCCTAAATGTAATCTGGGGACCTACGTGGGATCCACACAGAGGTTACTGAGGGTGAGAATTGATTGCTATAAGGGCGTTAGCTATAGAACTGTTAACAAACTTGCTAATCCTGAATTTTCTAATATCAGACAACACGCCAATAAATGCAAACAGAATATACAATACAAAGATTTTGAAATATTGGGACCGGCACCGAATGGCAAACTACTGACAATTCTGGAGTCCTTGTTTATTAAACAGCTTGTTCCTCAATTGAACACGCAGTCTTCCTCGACAACTCTTCATTACTGATGAGTTATTTGTGTTGTTGTGGAGGCTGGAATCTCACCTTGGGTTCCTCGTGGTTTCCCGACCCACCCCATTCCTTTACGTCTCCAACGTACCACGTGCAGGGTCACCTTAGATCACCTATCTATCTATTACAAGATCTTATTCATTTGCAATTATCTGTGTCATGGGGCCCTAACATCCCCCTTAAACCCATAAGGTGTTATCCATTCTATGGCTATAGTTTGCATATGTAAATATAATCAGTTAAGCTAACCCTTAAAGTTTGCATAATCATTACTCATTTTGAAACAGGTCATCAGCCTTCTTTAATTCTTTAGGATTTTGTCCCCTTTCTGATATTTTGGAAGTGGAACTGAGTGGATTTAGTTGTTTTGGTGAAATTGCGAGTAGATGGAAGTATGGATGAAGTAAGGGCACACTATATTCAGCTGCATAGGTGGAAAGATGTACCACAGTATATTCGGGGGAATGCAATGAGTAAATGATTAAAGATGAATCAGTATGAGCCAAGTGTGAGTGAACAAATGGGTCTGGAAGATCGGCAGTTGGTGTTGGTTGAGTATAGAAGTAAGCGAAAGAGTGTAAGGAAAGGGAAGGAAAGGAAGAAGCGTGAACTGCATGATAAAGGTGTTAATGCTAGAGTGTTGTTGAGTTGTTGTGTGGTTGTAGTCCTTGTTGGTTTGTTTGTTTGTTGTATTACGGCAGCCATACACAGCAAACAGCGCAACTCCTCGCCCTGAGTGTGTCAAGTGTGTGGTGAGTACAAGTGTGGTTTTAGAGTTTTTTGGTTTTGGTCAATAATATACACAATTTTTGCATGAGGAGATTCTTAATATGATTAAATATTGTTGAACTTAATAATGATAGTCTCTTCTTTTCAGAATCCATAGGTTTTCAAAAATTTCCTTGAGTGAAAGTCTTTCCACCAGAAACAGTAGTTATTAATTTATGATTAGCGATTGGGAACAGAACTTAGCCATCAGAGTTGTATTTATGCCATTTCGTAATCTTTATTTTCATATGAATAAATAATTTTAAAGAATTTGTATTTTCATTTAACTGTGAAAAAGAAAATATGCAAAGTTACAAGCAACTCTTATGTAAAGTTCTTGGTTTTTTTAATTATTTTTGAAAAGTTGATTTCTTCCTACATCCACTACCAGGTTGGGTGCTGTTAGGAAGTCTACTCCTAACTGTGCTATCGTCACATCTGCTGTGAAGGTCCAACTGTAGTCTTTCCCACTGAAGGACACATTCATGTACTACCTCCCGTACATCTTGAGTAGTGTTCTACTGTCGGTGGACATGTGGAGGTTGGGAAGTGGAGCGGGGTTGACTCTTTCATTTGGACTGGCTGGCAAAAATGCCCTGCATGCTTCAGTGTCAATAAGGAATTTTGTGAATGACCTTTTGTCAATAAGGAAAAAGCATGTGGAGCATCTACATTCATACCTGGAAGGATGACAGCATTAGGCAGGTGTAGTTTCTCTTTCAAGGCAACTGGGGTGCTCACTACTGATTTTTAGTTGGTTGGGTTACGAGTGTGACCCTCTTGCCTTTTTTTTTTTTTTGGAAAACAAGCAGCCTTTGTCACATTTGCAGGCTTTCTTTCTGAAACTCCAGTGGAAGTAGCATACCCCCTCTGGTGGTTTATCTTTTATCTATTTGGTCTTTCTCTTGATGAATTGCTTGGGGAAGTTTCGTCTGTGGATGAGGGCAGCTGGTCCTTTGGTTCACTGTCAGATTCTGTGTCAGTTGACTTCTTGGCCTATCATGGTGCTGTTGGTGGCTGTGCGAACTCCGCCATCTTATGAGCTGTGTGCACTGTGTTGACCAACTTCAGGAATTCTTTGATTGGTATAGTGAGGCATTTGGCATTACTGCCATTGTTTGGCAGGGTAGTCTTGTGAAGAGTACCTCCCTCACAATGTCTAGGGATGACTCAGGTTGGCTGTCTATGGTGGGTAGAGTGATGAGCTGCTTCACTGTTTGTAGATGTGCGATGGCTGCTCATTTCCTATGGGTGCCCACACATAGTTAGGGAATTTCTTGGTTTTTAGGGTGGGTATGATGCTGAAGAATGACTTCAGCTGGTCCTTTGGCAACTCATAAGTTACAGGTATTTGAAGTTCTGCGAGCCATCTTGCAACTTGCTCGAAGATGTCATGCTTTACGTGTTGAGGAGGTTATTTTCTTTGATTGGAAGACAGTTTCCACTCTGAAGAACCAAGCTCCTGGGCAGTGGGGCACGAATGGAGGTGGTAGCGATGGTCTTGTAGGAAAGGTTGGCATCTTTGAGACTGGTCATCTCTGTTGTCACCAAAGGAGTGAACGAGTGAGTAAGAGGCAGCACCATCAAACTTACTGATCTATTCAGACAACAAACAGACAGTGCAATAGCTATTGCCAGCAGACATGTAGCACCTGACACCAAAGCAATGAAAAGTAGATGTCATACATATTCATTTGTGTTTTTTGACAGATGGAAATATCCATATGAATTGATACACAAGACATGACTGAAGTTATGGTATATATGGCTGAAATGCTAACATTGTAATGGGTATGATGATGACGATACATTTAACATGATAATAATAAGAAAGGAGATATTTGTAAAACCAATGCTTGACATATGCTGTGTTTCTTGTGTTCATGCGTTGGTTGCTGAGAGTTGTTGTTGTGAAGAGATTAGCTAGCCAGTGTGACTAAGGTGTGTCGAGTACATGTGGGACCTTACAAGGAAAACAAGGAATGTGACGTTGATTAAGATGCTGAGATTGTCATTACTCTGAATATGACCCAACATGAAGCACATCATACATTCTGTCACTGTAGTAACATAACCTAGATATTTTTATATACTGTACACCATAAACATTATGGCAATACTTTTAGGGTAATGTTTTATACTATGGTTTAATTTATGCATTTTAACATTTAATCCTATAAGAAGTTTCATGGCAACAACAACAAATCCAATATAATTCATAGATAAAAACCTTTAAGGTAGTGCACGCAAGGGTTTTGCATCATTTACTTTTTTTAACTTATTTTGTGGTAAGAGTGCCCCTGCATCACATTAAGCAACTGTTTCACGCAGTTGTTCAAAAAGAAATGGAAGTATCTGCATTTCACCTGCAACGAAAGCAAATCCCATACTTATGTCAATTTTCCATTTCGCACAGAAAAAGTTATTAAAACTTTTGAAATGCATAAACTATGATACTGGAAGGCAACAGAAATAAATTCAACGATCATATTAGTGTTAAAGACCAAAGCAACTTTGTAGCAAAGTAGATTTTAGCATGGATATACGTTTATGAAAAGCTGGGAGAACAAAGTATATAGTAAAATTTCCACTCTCAATCATTCAAAACAAAATAGGAAGTCGACTAGGTGGTTTTTATAGTGTGGGGCTCTGGAACGCATCCTGCCTCCTTAGGAGTCCATCACCTTCCTCACCATGTGTGCTGTTTTAAATAGCACACTCTTTTACATGAGTCCTGGAGCTACTTCAGTATCTAGTTTTTCCAGGTTCCTTTTCAAGGATCTTGAGATAGTGCCTATGATTGGGATACAATTTCCACTGGCATATCCAATATCCTTCTTATTTCTCTTAACAGGTCTTGATACTTGTAAATTTTCTCCTTCTTTCTCATCTACGCTGGAGACCCATTGTACTGCGTCATCAGTGAGTGATATTGTCGTCTTGATTTTGTCGATCAGCGTTAAGTCTGAGTTTTTGGCACCTATTACCCAATGTGTTCTGATACCATTGTCTGTCACTCCCTCATGTTGGTGTTTGTAACACTTATTGCTGCAAGCTACCTAGTGATTCTTGCACAGAATCCAGTTGAGGGCTTTTGCCATTGAATTATGCCTCTTTTTACACTGGTTCTGTACAAGCTACAGACATTCACTTGCTATGTGGCTTATATGGTTTCGTCTTTCATATTGCACTTCATATGGGTGAGATATTATTTCCAACTAGTGTTCTGTGGACATAACTGGTTCTTAGTGCCTGATCTTGTCCTCCTGTTTCATTGTTGGCCAGTTCTTTAGTCTGTCTCATGTACTATCTGTGCATTGGTTTGCTGTGCCATTCCTCTGGTGTGTTTTTCATTCTTCTGTCTGTATATTTCAGGGTCTTCACCTACTTTTATTAGTCTTCTTCCCATGCGGTCCTTAGCCACTTTTCTTCATTGGTTTTCAGATATTGCCCAAGTGCTCTTCTCTCGATGTTGATGCAGTTCTCTATGCTTAGTAAACCTCTCCCTCTTTCCTTTTGTGTTATGTTTAGTCTGTCTGTATTTCTTCTTGGGTGTAGTGGTTAGTGTATTGGCATATGTCTCATAGTTTCTAGTCTTTGCTGCAGAGTTCAGGGTACGTCCACTCCACTACTCCAGCGCTGTACCTGATTAATGGTACTGCCTATGTGTTTATGGCTTTCCTCATGTTTCCAGCATTGAGTTTTGACTTGAGTGTCTCCTTAAGTCTCTGAATATATTCTTCCTTGATCGTGTCATTCATCCCATGGTGTTTTATATCCTCTACTATTATTACCAGGTATTTGTATCCTGTCTCATCTATGTTTGATGCTATTCCCGTCTGGTTGTTTATCCCTTCAGTCATTGTCGCTTTGCCCTTTTGCATGTAAATAAAGTGTATTTTCTATTCCAAACTCTATCCTGATATCTCCAGATTCATATCCGTTTAATACTCGTATGTCAAATTTTGGAAAGAAAATGCTTAGGTACAGTATGTATTTGTTTTATGAAAAAGGAATAAGCAAAACCTTTTCCCATTATAAAAAAAATATATTTTTTTATGGAGAATGTGTAATATAACTTCGAGAAGTATACCCAGTTAAACAACAAAGGAATACAAATCCAGCGGTAAATATTACACAAAAGAATATCTTAGTTCCTAATGTAAGCAAGAACGTTATTTTTGATAGAGTAAGATATTATAAAATATGGATGAAAAGACCAGATATCTATAACAAGAAAAGAGTAAAAATCTGATAATTCAAGTTTTTATTAAATTACATAAGTGTGGTGATGGTAATAAGAGATTCCTTATATTACCACTTTTATATACTGATTACAGACACTTACCTCTAATTTTTGCTTACTTCATAATTTATCAGGTTGAGGATTAAATCCGTATTCCTTACTCCTTCCTTTGTATCCCTGTCCTCCGTATCTGTCTCTTGTAACTGGGTTTTACTACCCCTTTTGTTATTTTATCACTGTTTTCCCAATCATTTAAGTCCTTTTAGTCAATGACAACCCTGTAGATCGACAAAAATGTGGTAATAAAGGAATGGGGTTGAACAGGCTTCAGTATTGGTTTCTTAGACCTGTATGGCTTCTCAGTGGTTATAGGCAGCTCAGCTCGTTTGCCGCATTATAATATTCTATATATATATATATCTATATATATATATATATAGATATATATATATATATATATATATAGAATTATATATGTTTTTTTTAGTGCTCTTGTATTAAATTTACAAACGAGGCGCTGGGTTGATCTTTTGATCTCCATTCTTGACTCAGTCTCATCGGCTGTGGTGATTCTTATTAAGTTTCGTTCAATTGCTTCCTTCTGATGTCGATGTTGAGTCGCTTGAACCCCAGAGTACAAAAATAAGATATATTCTTCTATCTTACATAATGGAGAGATATAGAGAAGGTTTTGATAGATCTTCAAGTGAAGAGTGCTAGTTGAAGTCTGAGATACAATACAATTATAAAACCATAGGAGAGTAAACCTTATCTCAGCATATGAACATACACAAAGATGAACATATGAGACGAAAGTCACATAGCACGGTGCGTGGGTAAGCGTCAACATGGTTTCTCAAGCGAAAGCATTGTTGACATTTTACACAACAATGGATATGATGACTACAGGTGTCTACAAATCAGGACACTGATACAACAACATCATTCCTCACATATATGCTAAACCAACTAACTTTACACACACTCACACACACACACACATAATATATATATCTATATATATATATTACATATATAATATGTATCTATATATATAGTATATAGATTCTATATATATAATACTATATATCTATATGGTATAAATTATATGTTAAAATATATGTATATATATCAATTAGTAATATTGATATATAGAATATATATATCTAATATATATATGATAGATTATATGATATAGATAATTATCTTCGATATCTCTATAATATATACTATATATATTATATATAATTGTATATATATATATATACTTATATTTATCTATATAATATTTATTATATGATATCTATTACATAATATATATATATATTATATATAAAAATATCTATATAATTCATATATATATAATTATATAATATTGATATATATATATATCTATAATTGATTAAATATATATAGTATAGATATATAATATATTATATATATATATAGTATATATATATTTATATATTCTATAATATATATATATATATTAGATTATATGTGCTTATATATATATAATATATCTATTATATATATATATTATAATATTATATATAATTACTATATATACTATATATATCTATATTCTGTGTATAGATATATATATCTATATATATATTATATATATATATATATATATAAATACATATATATCTATGATATATATATATATCTATTATCGATATATTATATATATAATTAATATATATATATAAATTATATAAATATATATATATATATAGATTATTCTATATATATTATATGCTATATATATATATATATATATATATCTATAGTTATATTATATAAATAATATATTATATATACTTATATATAATATATATATATATATATATATCTATAATATATAATGTATAGTATAACAGGAATCACGAAAGTTAGGAACGGATGAAATCCAAATCCAATAAACAATAAAGATAAATGCCAAGAAGGAAAAATAAACGAAGGAGTCTGCGAGATCTTTCGACTTAAAAGCCCTTCAGTAAAAGGGTGCTTTTTAAGTCATAAGATTCTCGCAGACAGGGACTCCTTCATTTATTTTTCCTTCGGGTGGGCATTTATCTTTATATATATCTACTATATAATATAATATATATATATCTATCTCCTATATAGAAGTTATATATCTTAATATATATATTATATAGATATATTATAAATATTATATAATATATATATAATATATATATATATGATTAATCTATATCTATATATAATATTTTAGTTTTGATATCCAGATATATATATCTATATAGGATATATATATATATTATATATTAAATATAATATATATCCTATATATATATAATTTATTATTATATATAGATATATATATATATATATATATATATCTAATCTATCTATTCTCTATATAGATATATAATAATCATATATTATAGAATCTATAGTAAATATATATATATTATATAATTAACTATATATATATCTATTTATATATATATATATATATATTAATAATATCCTATATATAATATATATATCTATATATATAAATATTCTATATACAGTATATTTAATATCTAATATAATATATAATATATAATATATATTAATATTATATAATAAAATATTAAAAAAAAAAAAAAATTATATAATATCTATATTATCTATATATAGTATATAAAGATAAATTGCCACGAAGGAAAAATAAACGAAGGAGTTCCTGCCGAAATCTTTCGACTTAAAAGCCCTTTAACTTGAAGGGCCTTATTTAAGTCGAAAAAAAGAATCTCGGGCACAGACTCCTTCGTTTATTTTTCGTTCGTGGCATTTGTTTTAATCTTTCACTTATGGATTTATCAACGTTCCTAACTTTCGTGATTCTGTTTGATTACATGTATATATTAATATATATATATATTATATATATATAATCTATATATATATATATATAATATAGATATATGATATATATAATATATTATATATATATATATATCTATATACAGACTCTATATATATGATATCTATATTATAATATATATATATCTTATATCTATATCTATATATATATATATCATATATATTATGATATATAATCTATTTACTATTATATCTATATATTATAATATATCTAATATAATATATATCTATAATCAACATATATATAGTATATCATCTATATATATTAATCATATCTAAATATAGTATCTCATGATATATTTATTATTATGATTAATATAGCTATATCTGTCTATAATATATATATATCATATTGTATCTATCTATTATATATATCTATATAATATATAGATTTTTGTAAATATATAATATCTATATAATATAATATAATATGTATATAATATATATTGTGATATTCTTATAGTTATATATATATATATCTAATATATCTTATATTATATTATATATAGTATATATCTTATACCATATATATGTGTTATATATCTATGTCTATTATATCTATATATATATATCTAATATATTCTATATATATATATATATATCTATATAGCTTTTTTTTTTTTCATAGATATATATATATATCATACAATATATAAATCTTATATATAGTCGATAGTATATATGTATATATATATATATATATAATATATATATATATCTACCTATACATCTATATATATATATATATATATATATATAATATATATTATATATATATATATATTATACTTGTATATTAGGTATATTATAATATCTATATATATATTAGATAAGATATATATATATTCTATCAATATTATAATCTATATTTATATTACTATATCTATAAATATGTCTGTATATAAGATATAATATATCTAATATTATATATTATAATATATAAAATTATATCTTATACATATACTATGTAATACTATATAGTATGTATAGATATAATATAATAATACTTTAATATATATATATATATATATATATATATCTCTAATATATATTATATATATATTGATCTATCTATACATAACTATCTATATATCTATATATGATATATCATATAATATATATCTTACATATATATATTTAACTATATGTATATACTATATATATAATATATATCATATATATAATATTCTTATATATTAATATATTAATATATATATAATATTATATATTATGGTATAACAGAATTTCCCCCCCCAACGAAAGTTAGGAAAACATGATAAATATCTATCTATATATATTATTTATGTATCTTATATATAGATAATATATAAATATATATATATTATAGTATATTATATAAATATATATTATATACATATATAGTATATATATATATATATTATATTTATTAAATATAAATATAATATATATATTTATTATATTTCTATTCTATATTAGATCCCTTGGGGGGAGGACGAAAATTATTATCAACTTAAAGGAGTGCTAGTTGAAGTTGTAGATACAATACAATTAAAAATAAAAACCATAGGATAGTAACCGCCTTAGCTCAGGCATATGAACAATACCAAACAAAGATGAACATATGAGACGAAAGGGGTTACAATAGCACGGTGCGTGGGTTAGAGTGTCAACATGGTTTCTCAAGCGAAAGCGCATTGTTGACATCTTACACAACAAGTGGATATGATGACTACAGGTGTTCTACAAAGTCAGGACCACTGCATACAACAACATCGAATTCCTCACATATATGTAAACACTACTTTACACACCACAAAACACACACACAACACACCCACCCACATCTTATATTATATTATGATACTAATAATTTATATATTATAATATACTATATATATATAATATAATATATATATATATATGAATTATAATATTATTATATAGTATATTATATATAGTGATATAATGGTATATATATTAATATATATATGATATGATATATAGTATATCTATATATCTATATATAGATACATATATATATACTATTATATCATTGTTAATAATATATTATATAATATAATATATATATATATATGATATATATATATGTATATATATATCTTATATATATATATTATATATATATGTACATCTAATATACTATATATATATATATATTATATATATTATATATATATATATAATAATATATAATATATATATATATATATATGTTTGTGTGTGTGTGTGTGTTGTGTGTGTGTCTGTGGTAAGGTAGTGTTTAACATTATACTGTGAGGAATGATGGTTGTTTGTTATCAGTTGGTCCTGAATTTGTAGAACACCTTTGTAAGTCCATCATATCCATTGTTTGTGTAAAAATGTCAACAATGCTTTCCGCTTGAAGAAACCATGTTGACACTCTACCCAGCCACCGAGTGCTTAATGTTGACTTTCGTCCTCATATTTGTCATCTTGTGGTATTTGTTCATATGCTGAGGCCTAAGGGTTTACTCTCCTATGGTTTTTTATAATTGTATTGTATCTCAGGACTTCAACTATCAACTCTTTAGTTGGATAATAATTTCGTCCCCCAAGGGCATCTATATATAGGATGGGTAGCTATATAGATATGTATATATAATGTATATATAGATATATTATATATATTAGATATATCTATATTTATATATATATTAACGATACTATATATATTATAGACTATATTTAATATATATATATATTTTATAAATATATATGTATATAATATATTGATTCTTCATAGTTTTATATTATATCATATATATATATAATATAGATATATATAGTATATATATATTATTAATAATAATGTATATATATGATATGCTATATATATATTAATATATATATAGATATATATATCTAGATATTATAATCTCTTATATATCGCTACTATAACTCTATATAAGATATATAATATCTATTATATAA
>NC_061100.1:66928012-66947436 GCF_015104395.2 Macrobrachium nipponense
CGGGTCCAAAATCATGTTGTCCTATATTAAAAAATTATTTTTCATCAAGTATTACATTATATTCTTCTTCATTACCTTTTCATACACTTTCATAACATGTGATGTTAGACTCACAGGCCTATTATTACTTGTCTCTAGTCTTGATCAGCTTTTGAAAATAAGGGTAATATATGCTAATTTATGTTCATCATAAATCTTGCCTGTATCTACACTTTGTCTTAATAATATTGCGAGCAGCTTTGCAATAGAATGAACTACTTTCTTTAACAAAATGGCAGGGATGCTGGCTGGTCCAGATGCTGGTCCATTTTTAATTCATTAATAGCCTGCATAATATTGGCTTCATTATTATCTATGTCCGATAAATATTCTCTATTTTCATCTCTTATTTCTGTATCATTATCTTCACTATAATTTCTAGGTGTAAATTCTCTCTTATAACTTTCTGCTAATATGTTACATATTTCCTTTTTTTTTTATTCGTTAATCGCCCTTCATTTCTTAGAGGACCTATTTGTACTCTTCTTTTATTCATCTTTTTTGCATATGAGTAAAATAGTTTGGGATTTTGATCGATATTTTCTAGGGTCTTTTCTTGTAAGTCCTGTTTTTTATCTTCTTTTGATTGCATAATCTTCTGTTCTGCATTTTCTATCTTAGTTTTTAATTCCATCATTTTCCATGCATTCTTTTCTTTTGCAGGACATTTTTTCCACTTTCCGATTTTCTGGAAGAAGATCCCTCTGTCTCTTGGTATGCATGACTGATGTTAACTTTTCTTCTTCGGTATGTATTTATACATTACTTTCTCTAATATTTTATATAATATATCCGTATTTACCTGTATATTATTACTTACGAATGTGTTTTCCCAGTCTTTGTTTAATTCTTCAATCATTTATGATCATTTTATATTGTTACTATAGAAATTGTATTTTTCATATCATTCCTACTTTTTCATCTCTTGTTTTCTCTCTTGTCACTTGCTTTGGAACGGACTGCTATTTCTATGACACTATGGTCTGAAATACTCGTACTATACACTATTATTTCTTTGACATAATTCACGTCGTTCACAAATACTAGGTCCATTTATTTGCTGAATGTTATGTTCTAGTAGCATATCTAATAGTTTTTCAAATTGCCTCTTATCTTCTGCGCTACCATTACTCGCTTTTTTATATGTATAGATACAACCACAATCTCTTATTCATTCTTTTCAATCTACGAAAGGAAAATTAAAGTCTCCGGTTAGGAGTCATATAGTCCAGTCTTTGTGCTTTCTACATATATCATCCAATTATGTCGAACACTTCAGTATTAGGGGGTCTATATATTACGATGTTCACTAATTTTTCAGATTCAAATTCTACCACTATTAATTCACATTCTGTGTTAATGTTTCGTGCAGATTGTTCCTTTATTTATATTTCTCCCATATATCGTAGTTCCCCCTTGATTCATATTTTTTCTATCTGATCTATAAGTTTGGAACCCCTTTATCTGATTATCAATAACAGTCTCTTGGGAATATCAGGTTTCACTTATATTCAATATATTTATTTTTTCAGTTTGGGTTAGTTCTTCTAAGAACTCTATTTTCTTTTTGAGTTATCGAAAACTAAACCCTGCGCATTCATCATTACGATGGTTTGTGTGTTATCCTTATTATCTAATATGGGAAATAATAAGGATTTTCCCATGTCTCTTTCCTCGTTCTGATATATTGTTTTTTTCTGCATTTCCAGAAATTTGGATATTAAAAAATCCCACTTTTCCAATATATTTGATCTTCCATCTTCGTATTTATTTAGTTTGTGTATGTATCTACATTTATCACCGTATTCCATTTTAGATCTGACAATGATGAGTTTCATGTAAATGGTTTAGTGCCAGGTCAGGAACAGCCAAATGTTAATTAAAATGATAATGTTACATCAAGTAGACCTACACCAGGTGCTGATAATTAAAAGAAGGTCTACTAGGGTTAGGAAACCTCCTAGATATTTGAATGGCTATGTGAGGTAATAAGTTTTCGTGTATACAGTATAATGTAACTTATGTTTGAATTACTATTGGACATAAAATATTTCCCCTGATGTTTCATAAGGAAGGGATCCTTGATTTTTTGCATTATTTTGTGACATGTGTATTGAATTTGAATGCTCATGCAATTATTTTCTACGAAGTTGATTTTGTAGTATGTGTTGATAATGTTTTGAACTATGTCAGGTGTACTGTACTTTCTGATACTTATGAAAGATTAATTTGAGTTTATTCTTTTATTTCAAGAGAATATTATGTTTGAATATTGTTAAAGTATTGTGTTGAGGTTTCCTGGTAAGGTACAAATATTGAACTTGTTGAAATATAGTTTAGTACAGTCCCATGCTCAATAAGGGAGGGATGTGTGTCTGTAAAAAACCCATTTTCTATAATACACTATGTACCTTAACTTTGGGAACATTCTATGTTTAAAAAAGATTGCACCATGTTGTTAGTTTTGATAGAATGTTGGAACAGGAATTAAAATAAAGTTATGTTGCTGCCAAGATGCTTCTATTATTACGCCATTCTCCACATCTTTAATACAGTAACTATCGCTTGGGTAAACAGCAAGATAGGTAACCAAAACACTTTCATCTCAAATAGGGTGGGGGAGATTGTCTCTATCCAACAGGAGTGTGCCATAGAACTATGTTACGTCCCCATCAAACAGAACCCACCTGACATCCTGACACGAGGCTCTATTTTGTGTGATCTGAGACAAAACCACTTGTGGTATGAAGGACCTGCCTTTCTGCAATAAAAAGGAACAGTTGAGCCACATGTGAGGAAGGAGAAACTCCCATCCAACAACAAGCGGTAATTGTAGCTGCCCTGAGGGAGCTCAAGGAAGATGGAACACTCACTCGCCAGCAGAACTCTGGAATCTTAAGGGTAGTAGTGTTAATTTTGTCAAATTGATTAAAATCATGGAAATTGCATTAAAATTTGGGAACTCTAAGGCAAATCCACTCAGTAAATTTGTTTATTTAAAGCAAAGACACTACCTTCCTACGGTGTGTAACAGACTAGAAAATGGAGTGCGAGTACATATGCACATTTATAACTTTTATAAGACAGCTCAATCTAGTACTGAGTGATGTCATTGTGTATATGCAGAAAAGGTTAGTTAACATAAGCCATAGTAATCATGAATTGATGTTACTGCCTTCAAAAGGCCTCTTAGTTTCTTTGTATCTTAAACATCTCCACACCACTCACATGCATTGTGGAGTCAACATCTTAATCACTCTCTTTCGGCAGGAATGTTGGAGCCCTGGACTAAGGGTTATTGCCAAGTGAGTGGCAGGGAGGTGCAGAGCATGTATCGTGGCCTTCAAGCCTCTTCTTCAACAACCCCTGCCTCCTCCCCTCCTGACTGACAGAGCCTCATGACACATCCCTTTGACAAGGATGCCGTACACCACACCCGTCCCATCTAGGTTGAGGGGGTGTAGGACATATCTTAATCATCACCTGTTTAGCCATTCGTGCAGTATATCTGGATTATCAGATGCTGATACCTTCATGTTACCGCTGAGGAGATTTGCTGCCACCCACGGAGCACCCTCTGCAGTGTACAGTGACACCATGATGACCTTCCATGCAGCAAGTACCTCTCTGTAGGAAGTCTATGATGAAGATGTGACACGACAATTCCTGCATAGTACAGGGATAAGATGGATCTTTCAGACTCCCAGGTCACCCTGGAAGGGGGGATTCTTCAAGAGATTAGTTGGGGTAGTCAAGCGGACGCTTGCTACCACCCTATGATGTAACGTGTTCAACAAGGAGCAGCTTCAAACCCTCACTAAGGAGGTCATAGCTGTGGTTAACAAGCATCCTTTGATGTACACACCATCTCATCCGTGGAGATGTGATTCGTCTGCTACTGCCAATGGTCCCTCATGAGGACATGCATCAAACCTTGACCACTAGGACACTACACCACCAGTACTTCAGGCTCACTGAAATCCTTGATCGTTTCAAACGCTACTGGAGGGTGAGTTACCTGAGGATGCTACAGGACCGGCACAACCTTCAAGAGATCCCCCCACCCCGACTGCATTCTGTGAAGGCGACATCTTGTTGGTCAAGGCCGATCAACGAAAACACAGTCATTGGCCCCTCGGTAAGATCATCGAAGTGTACCTTGATAGCAAAGGGGTAATAAGGTCGCTGAAGGTACTCTTCAAAGGTGAGGAGCACCTGTGAACAATACAACACATCGTCCTGCTAGAGATCAATGCCCACAATGATGAGCGAGAAGAAGTAGGAAACCAGGAGGATGATGGATATGACACAGATGGGAGTGGCTGGAATCAGGCTGAGGATAGTTAAGAAGAATTGAATTGACAGACTGAAAGGCTCGATATGAGTGATTGTGAAACAGATAGTGATAGGGATGAAGTGAGTGAGACAGTGAATGAAGTCGAAATCCGACCGAAAAGGAAAGCTGCTGTTGAACAGAGAGAAAATGTCGGAGTGGGTAAAAGCCGAAGTAGTGTTGTGAATGTTGTTAACAGTTAAGAGGCAAACTGTGAAAGAGTGGGAGTTGGGAAGAGATTTGAAGGTGTTATGGTTATGCTAGTTATTCTGTTGTTGCATCTTATGAGACCAAACGGACCAGTCCGCAGGCGGCTTCAACTGCATGAATTGTATGTTCATCACCATTGTAACTTTCATGTCCAGAATGTAGTTCATGTACTACACGGGACAAAGTCTCTTATCATGAGACTCCAGTGGGAGTATTGTGCAACTGATTTGCAATTCATTTCCTAAGCAAAAAGTGACTGAATGACAAGTGAAGCACTTGGCCACTATTAGATCGTTTCGATCATTACATGCATGTAATCTCATTGTTGCAATTCTTACCTTAATTGGTTGGCTTTGTAGCATAGTTATTCTAACTATTATGAATACTGCGTGACCTGTTTGCACAATTAATTGACTATTTTTTTGTGCTACCCTGATTTTCTACCGATGATATTGATACCAATGTTAGTATGCTCTATGGCGAGCCCTGAATCAATTGCAAATTCCTTGATGTGAATCATGAATGCATTTGTGTACCTTACCTGTTTGCATTGCCTTTGCCTGAGTTTCTATTCATGTTTCATTGCTGTTGCCATGATGTGGCCTGAACTGCATTTCTTTATTACATTGCTGTTGGTTTGGTATTGCTTATGTTGCTTTCCTTCTTGCATTGCCATTGCTTGATATTTGTTGAACTGCATTTTTACTTATTTCATTGCCATTGCCTAAGATATTGTCTGTGTTATGTATTCACATTTCATGCTATTGCTTTTGATTTGAGTGATCACTCAGTAGTGTGACTGTTTGTTTTCGAGAGCTAGACGTGTATCATAGCACTGCGTACGCATCTGGGCCTGGACCCCTGAGACCATGCACTCTTACCCCACCAACTGACCTTGTCAATTCGCTTAGGCACCTTCCTTTTTTTGTAAGGTGGAGAATGCCGTGAAAAAATAAATGCACTATTTTTCCATCACTTAATTCTACCTGGGCCCCTACGCAAGAAACTCCATGTATACCGAGTGTCGATAAGGACGTAATGGTTCTTGACTTGATTGCATTATTCTCATAGAACTTATTAATTCGTAGATTTTGAGGCCCGTGGAATACACACTCGTTTATTTAATTGTCTAAATTTTAACTTATCAAAAAGAAGTAAGTTCTTATATAAATTTCAATGATATGAAAAATTACTAGCTCTCAAGAGCACGACCCGCTTCTTGCCCCTTCGTTCAAGAGCTCCGGCTAAGGAGAGTTATCTTTGTATTTCCATGAGGCAATTGTGAGTGATATGCATTATAGTAAGTAGTCAGTGTAAATCCTAGCCATCGTTGGCGTAATGTTGCAGTTATTGATTTCTGTGATAGTGTTGCTGTTTAATATCCTGATTGTGTTAATTTTTTCAGCAAGATAGTAAATTTTCTTAATGTTCTCGAAGGTTCTTGTGGCCATGTGACCGGATGTTACTTTGTGTTACCATAAGGGCGATACAGCCCCTTCTTTCCATTTGTATGTGCCTTTATTATAGTAGACATGCAAGTAGGCCTTTTTTTTTAAATAAAATTGTAAAATTGCAGACGTTTGTAATTCAGTTGTCCTTGTGCACGGGCTGGATACTTTACCATCTGCTATTACTATCTAGCACGATCTAGTGAACTAGTCGTCGAATAATTCGTGACAGGAATAATCAAATAAAGCAGATTGACATAGATACTGTTGAGTTAAATATTCATTCACATTATGTATCCGAGAGAGTATACTGCTGAAAATAGACCTAGGTTAATCAGATGTGAAAATCAGAAGCCAAATCTAGGCCCACCAAATGTGTCATGCAAATTATTTTATTGATCAAAGGACAAAATTAGTTTAATTACACATTGCTAAGAATATTGACGTCCTAATGTATTATTTATCCGGGGCTGGAGACAAAATGACGACACTCCAGTCCAGTATGATACGTTAGGTCAAGACTCGAATGGCAGCAAAGCCAACTTCAAAATGCTTATGCTGAGAATAGCTTAAGTTAAGAATAGAATTAGAATTCGTGGACTCATGGGTAAATAATTTCCTTACTTTGTCAAATAATTACCTTTGATCCATAGAATAAATCTGCTCAATTCTAATTTAATTTATTTCAAGTATAACGTCTTAGAAAGAGAATACAATATGGAGCAGCTACAGTTTAGTGGCCCCCTGGTTTCGTCTGCTGGGGAATCGGCGGACTAATACAAACAAGATGGCGGCCATTTGTTTTGGCGCTAGTTTTGAAAACCTGTGTTGTGTTAGAAAACCCAAAAACCTAAAAAAACGGTAATGGGGGACCCTATTGGGAACCGGGGTTTTTGGGTGGGGGGAGAACACACGAGTTTTGGTTAAAAGTTAATGAAAACAGTAAGGGGGGACCTATTGGGAAACTGGGGTTTTTTGGGAGGGGAGAGACACAGACGACGACAATGAACAAGGGAAACCACGAAACCCTAGCAGACGAAACCCATGGCCAACTAAACTGCAGCAGCTCCTCCCCACACTCAGTTTAGTTGGCCAAAACTGAGTCGAATGATGGTCGGGCAGGGTCGGGCCATGGAACTACTTACCTCGGCGGAGCGATTAAGGGCCGGGCAGAAGGTGTTGCACGGCCTGGCCAAGGGTATCGTCACGGTAAAGGTGGTAGAAATGAATAAAAGGGGCCTATCATATAATCAACAGTCAGTAAGACTCGTATAAAAACTGATAATAAATAATGGAACTCCTACAGTTTAGTTGGCCAAGGGGAACGTCTGCTAGGTAATCGGCGGACGAACACATAAGATGGCGGCCGTTTGTTTTGGCGAAAGTTTTGAGTCTGACTGGTCCAAGAATGTTCGGGCAGGGTGACCGTCGGGTCCGTGGCGGAGTGATTATGGACCGGGCAAAATGGTGTTACGCGGCCCGGGCAACTAAACTGTAAACTACCCTACAATATATACATAAGTAAATAATCTAGGCCTGTATATGTAAATATTTCCATACCAAACAATGAATTAAGAAAGTACGCCAATAGTTCGTGAGAGGACTTTGCTTTGCTTACATAAATTTATTCCAAAATGATAAAGCGTTCAATCAACATTCTCGAAGTGAATAATAAGCAACAGGTTTTGAAGTAGAGATATTTTTGGTCTGTATGGTTAAGTCTACATCCATATCATGCTAAATGAGGAAAAATCTGTATAATATACAGATACTCTGCACCGGCTGATAGAAGTCACACACGAAAATGTAAGAAATAATAAACAGCAAACTAAAAAAAAAAAAAAAGTTCCTGAATGCAGATTTTTCCCATTTAAAACATTTGTTCTCTTACAGTTACATGATTATACTTTGGAAGATAGCCAGAAACAAACGAAATCGAAAAACCCTCATATGTAATAAAAGATATCCCATAAGAAAATTAAAGGAGACCATAATTTCGACTTTGATCATAAAGTTATTCAGGTTAATGGACAGTTTTGCTTAAAACATTCTGAGAAGTAAACATACCGATGAAAATTTAGGTCCTAAAATCTATTAATAAAATAATAAGTAATTTGACCAGAAACTACTATTCTTTGCAAGTTGATCTCTTTAAACGGTCCAATAACCTGTTTACTGTTTTACAATAAGTGTCAACATTTTTTTCTGTTCTTTTCTATTTCCTGTGATATATTTGAATATTTTTGTCCACAATTACATCCATGTACTTCTTCAATAAGGCATTAAACTACGCATTTTATCTATCATTCTTTCTACATTTCATCCAATTTCTTCAGGCAAATTATTCACATGTATGTACATGTACTACTTACTAGAAGAGAGAATTTAGAAAGGTCAGTTATTATAAAGTTCTTCGGGATGAGGCTGCGAACCCAATGATTTTTTATAGCTTGGCTGTTTCCACCACTGTTGACTTACCCCTACTGTTCACTGCTTATGTCTACAGAAGTATATTTGGAATTGAACCCTAAGCCCTCTAGCTTATGTATAACTATCGCAATTCCTACACTACATCTGAGAATGCGTGTGAAAGTTTTACTTTGGAAATGGAATAAATATGTACCCCAGTAGGAATGCCGCCTCCTCCGAAAAAAAGAAAAATCACAAGAAATGCAGACAGACAGTAAGAGTTTTCCTAGAATTCCTGTTCCCAGGAGAGCCGTTTCGAGAGATTGCAAGCTCTGCCTTTTACAGTTCATCTGGTCTTGTATGTTACGGAGGTGGGAAAGCGAAAGCAGTTTTGTCCCTAGATAACTGCAGTGTCAACATTTACAAAAAAAAAGAAAGAAAAAAAAAAAAACTCCGGCATAGCACTTTAGATGTATGCCAGTTATTACCGAAATATGGATGAACAAGAAAAATAGTTATTTGGGTTAGTTTACATAATATTTTTCTCGGTAAAATGCTGAATGCAGATCTTTAATTTAATGAAGTATATTGTTTTTAAACAACAATGTTGCAGAATATATTCATCATGACCATGCTAGTTTTCGTTAAAACTTACGTTTACAAGACAAAATGTTATACGGCATCTTCATCCTGCTAGTTGGATTATTCATTTTTGAGTACGTGTGTGTGCGCGCGTCTGTTTGAGTGGGTGTGCGTTATTTATGTTTGTTTATGCTTTCAACCCTAGTTCAAACTGACATTACAATTGCTTTATCAAGAATAGCTTTCTTGAGACTCGCGGACAGTCGGGGAGTGTTCTTAGTCTTAATTTTGGTTTCTGGTCGAGTTTGTATCCGTCGGCCTGCGTGTAGCCATTTCCATTGTTCACACTTCACAGGAAGGTCTAGTCACTGATTATGTCCGTATCTCCATTCATAGCATTGTCATTGGTTATGTTGTTTCCATTTCCTCAATACACGCAGTTTCTCTCTCTCTCTCTCTCTCTCTCTCTCTCATATGCCTATGGTGCACAGCGATGATATCTTCAAAGTTTTGCCAATGGTTGGAAAGCATATTTGCCGAAGATACTATATAATCAAAGACACGCTGATTACACTATACGTATTTACATAAAAACTAGAAACCTTTTCGGTAGAAACAAATTCTGAAATCTTAGTCGGTTCTATACTTCTTCGTTCCAGAGTAGAGGTGTCAAAGTTTGGACTAGTCTCTAAGGTACTGGAGAAATTTCACAAAGGTGAAATGGTAGGACAAACGACTATATATTCTATGGGATTCAGAGCCGATGAAACATGGTTTTTCGGATAAAAGTAGAATTAAGATGAAAAGCAAAGGATATCTCATTTCCATCAATTGTTGGATGTGTAAAGGTAAAAGGCATTGTTTTATTTCAGTTAATGTAACCCATTGCTTTTTTTTTTTATTTATAGCATACAGCACTCTAAACAACGCTACTATACTCGTTAAAAATAAGATAATGGTAGGAGTCAAGGTATTGAGGGCAAACTATTATTTACCTATTTAAGATCAATCAAATGCAACCCGATTTATATTGATATACATGGAAAGGAAAATACAATGAAATCCGTTTGAATGAGGAACATTGTTAAAATGATTGTGTTTTAATAAACATGTTTTAGATGTACAAATAAAACGTCTCACACTATACATAATTTACTTACAAAAAGTATTCATCATCGCTAGCAAGCACCTCAGTGGTGTGTTCGGTTTGGTCTTGGCCTGCCACCTCGGTGGCCGCGAGTTCGATTCTCGGGCATTCTATTGAAGAGTCAGAGATGTGTATTTTCTGGTGATAGGAGTTCACTCTGGACGTGGTTCGGAAGCTGTTGGTCCCGTTGCTGAATATCCACTGGTTCCATGCAACGTAAAACACCATACAAACAAACAAACATCATAGTTAGCGATGTCATTGATGGCTCGCACCACGCTTTCATTGATATTGTCCAACTTCCAGTACTCCACAAGTGACGGGATTATGTAACAGCAACTGCCCACACTTCTGGGGCGGTGGAAAGTATGGTTTTCTGCAACCTGGCCTGCCTGCAGGTCAACCCGTGCGAATCGACGGAGGGATTAGTGCAATACCGCTTCATACACCCTCACACCTGTTCAATTGCACTAAGCTCGGGGTGGCCAGGTTGCAAGCGCACAACCTCATGGCCCCACTCACAGATGGTGTTATCCACTTCATAACTTTGTTCTGGCCGTTTTTGTTGGCAAATGAGCAGAAGCTAAGTTTGTGTGCAGCGCGTGGCATGGATATCCTGGGCTGTTCTAGCCACCTGATGAGGTAAAATAATAAAGCATCACTATCATCAAGAAAGACCATATGGTGTTAGGTATTGTAGGAAGATATAAATACAATAAAATTATGTTTCATTTCAAATATGTTCCTTGACTCTTCTTTCGGCATATTTTCTACTCCAGTGTCTTTCAGAGTTTATTTGATTATTCCAATAGAGTCTTAATATGCTGCAGTGTTTATATGAATAAACAATATATTACGATATCTATTATACAGTTGATATTATATCAGTATATGTTGTATAGTATCGATCTGATGAGATCTGCCTTTTTGGTTGCCAATGTAGGGTATCGACTCTCTTCCATCAGTGTGCTATGGTATATGGTGCATTATCTAGTTGATTGCTCAGGGAAGGATGGCAGAAGCTGTCATTAGCAACTGCTGGAACAACTTAGCATTCATCTCTCCGTGTCAGTCACCCTGAGTGGTCTTTGCTGGATAGCACAGGTATGAACCCTCAACGATGCCATCGTTCGTGCCAGCTGCAAGCACCATGAAACACCCACCTTCTCCAGGAGGTAGGTACCTGGCGACTATAAACGGCACTGGTGGCAGTCTGCAGAGATCCTCCAGCACACGACATCCAGGGATTCCTTCTTTATGTACATATTGCATTTGTGCTGACTTGTAATGGAATCTCATACACTTTATAAGCCGCAGTACTGAACTAGATAATGTAACCTGTGGAATAATGTACGAAGAAGGGAAGTTTTCACATGACGGCTATATATACTTACTTGATCGATATGCTGCCGATGACATAAGCTCGTTTTAGAGATGTGAGAGGAGAGGCGTATGTAAAGCTCGAATTCACGTTATAAATCATGAAGTTGTGAAGAAGATTAATGACCATACGTATGCAGCTTCGGCATCTTTGGTCGAAAGAGATGCAGTTATTTAAAAAAAAAAATAAAATCACGAGCTGCTGAAACCGTGGAGAGCACATCGCAAGTGATAAACGAGTGCTGTGATAATTTGCCTAAGGTTTGCCAAGGAACGATGCCTAACTGCTTACTCAATAAATCCATGAAATCTAGAAGAACTTACAATAAAACTTGTTCTGTTAATGGTTGCAATGAAGAAGTTTTTATTGCTGTTAGCTGTGACCAATCATGCAGAATTCTTATATTTGGAAGAAAAGGGAATTGTGATTTCCTTAGGCAATCAAAGTTATTTGTTAATGGAACCTTTAAAATTTGACCACCTCTGTATGTTATTTTAGGGGAAATACATAAAAGTTTTATCCAGTTGATATACACTTTACTTCCAAACAAATTGTAAACAACATATGATAGATAATTTGAACTGAATTTGGATTTACAGCCTGAATGCCTCCCTGAGAAGCTCAACTGTGACCTAAAAATTGTCAGTTTTAAATCTTTAGAGCAGCATTTTCCTTTAGCCACAATTCCGTGATTTTTCTTTATTGTGTAAGCAAAACCTTCATGCAAAAGTCATATAAGAATGACTCAAAGTTTTCTCTAAGAACTAAAATGGCAATTGCCCCTCCATCAATCTCTATAGAAAGCATTGATGATGCTATTGAACATTTAGTTGCTGAGCTTCCTGACAAACTGCAACCACTACTGTACTGGTTTGAGGTTAACTATGTAGGCAAAAAATTACGTAGAGGAAATGGTAGGCGTTAGCCGCTACCCCCCATTGGAATGTGGAATTTGTATGACACAGCTTCAAGCAATGAAGAAAGGATAAATAATCACGCAGAAGCTGCACACGGAAGAACACCTAGTAGTTTGGAAATTAATTGACTGTTAGGGAAAAGTTCAGAGAGGAAGGGACATTTACAATTAGCAACATGTAGCAGGTCATAGCAATAGACAAAAACTCAGGCCGTGATATCAATAAATAAATATAGGTATAAATATTATTACCTTGGGACAGAGAGGTCCTCTTGGCTTTTACTGAACCAAGGGCCGTACACAAAATGCAGAATAAAAGGTCCTTGCTGCAGAGTAAGGATATCCAATAAGCTATAGCGTCAAAACGTAGCTCTGTAATGTGGCGAGGAATAAATATAGTTCCAACAGCAATAGTCGTGCCCTTCAAGGTTAGAGGCTCAGAAACACACTGAGGCAAACTCCTCCAAGAGTAAACCTCCATCCCTCGGATAGCGTAGGAGCGCAGCCACGTAACCAACACAACTTGAAAATATAAGTCGGTAGCCAACAAAAAACACCAAGATAACCACCGGTGAGGAAACAAAAAGCTAATAAAGAAAGAATACAATACTTCAATATTTAACCTCTAAAAACTTAAATAATAACTAGAAATTAATGACCATTAAGTTACACCTCCTCACCCGACAAAATTTTTTTTTTTCAAAAAACATTTTTTTTAAAGTGCATTAACATTTAACTACAATTACCATTGCTTACCTAACTCGAATAACAAACAAACCAGAATAAAGAAGCAATACATAGACCAACAGGCTTTAAAATATATGGTTATCACATACTGAAATTATAAAATAACCATCAAAAATAGTCAGTAAACAAAAACAGCATATAAGGATAGCAGCTCACAACAAATACCAACATCATAAGCTTAATACTGTTCACAGGGAAAGGTTCCCAAACCAGAAACTCTCAACATCACCTTTCAATAAATAAATGCCCAACCTAAGAGTTTCACATCACTCACACCATTACTAAACTAAAGAGCGAGTCATTGCTCTAACAACCGGATTCTGTTTATATAGTCCAAAGGCAATAACCTTTTCCACACTCAATACACTGTCCAATTTCAGCGATACACTTCACTCACTATCAATAAATGTTCGGCTCAAAAACCACTGTTTATTTCAGTGTTATTTCATACTTATCACCATAGTATCCTATACATACATCCACACCGAACGACACAGAGAAGACCAACACAAGACTCCCCTGCGCAAGCAAACACACAAAATCGATGAAGCGTAATTATTTGCCTGAAAATACAGAATAACCGGATTAGTGCCTATCTCTTTTCTTAGCTTAGTATAAACCTTATTGTACCTGACACCTCAAATCCTTAGACCACTTAATTAATCAACCATTAACAGTTACCCGTGATCACCCTCACTTTTTAACCTTAAATAATCCGTATACTACACCTAAACCATAATCATCCTCTCTAAAGAAACCATGATTAATAAATCTTAAATATACATTTGTTTCTACTCACTACATGCCCACTTCAACAGCACACACACCGTAATTAGAACGGTACAGATACTACCTTTAATAACTGCATAGCCCTCTGCCAAAAACCACTATTCAATGCTGCGAGAGAGAAAATCGGCAACAATATCATCTTTTCCTGGGATGTGGGAAAATTATAAATTCTACTCTTGCAGCATGAGACTTCATCTCATCAACCGTTGATTTTTATTCATGTATCTGCTGATGAAGGTCAGGGGATTATGATCCGTCAAGACCTTAATAGGTGTATCTGTGGAGGAGAGATAAACCTGAAAATGGTTAATAGCAAATACTAAAGCAAGAGTCTCTTTCTTCATAGTGGAATACCTACGTTGGGCGGAGGACAACTTTTTTGAAAAGAATGCAACAGAATGAGCAACTCCCTGTTCGTCATTCTGCAACAACACCGCTCCTACACTAACGTCACTTGCATCCGTGGCAAGAGAAAAAGGAAGGTCAAAATGAGGAGCCCTCAAGACAGGGAAATTAAGTAGTACTCTTTTCAAAGTATCAAATGCCCTTTAGGTTTCATCAGTCCAGACAAAAGCCACCTTCTTTCTTAAGAGATTAGTCAAAGGATAGTTGATGTCAGAAAAATTCATAACAAACCTTCGGTAGTACCCTACCAAACCAAGGAATTTTCTGACATCCCTCCTTCACTTAGGAATTAACATTTTTTTAATACATTCGATATTTGCTTGCTTAGGAGTAACTTTACCATTACCAACTTCATGACCTAAATATACAACCCTCGCCTTTGCGAATTCACTTTTCTTTAAATTAATTACTAAACCTGCTTTCTTCAAAACCTCAAACAGTGCCCTAATACGTTTTAAATCTGCTTCCCAATCAACACTATAAATAACAATGTCATCAATATAAACAAAACACCCTTCTAAACATAGAATAAAGTATTCATTAACTTCTAAAGGTGGCAGCCGCGTTCTTCATACCAAACAGCATCACATTACATTGAAACAGTCCCTTCGTTCATATGAAAGCAGACAAGGCCCTTGTCCGCTTCGAAAGAGGAACCTGCCAATAACCTTTCAGCAAATCGAATTTACTAATGTATTTGGCCTTACCCATACGATCAATACAATCCTCCATTCGAGGTAATGGATAACAATCAGACTTAGACAATTCCTTCAATTTATGGTAATCAAAACATAACCTGAAATCTCCGTTAGGTTTCTTTAACAATTCAACAGGTGATGACCAAGCACTTTGGCTAGGTTCAATCAGGTCATGTTTCAGCATATAATCAACTTCCTTCGCCACAACCTCATTTTTGAAGGGATTCAACCTATAAGGAGATCGTTTCACAGGAGTGGCGCTACTAACGCCCACGCCATGCTCAATTACAGAAGTCCTTCCTAGTATATTCGAAAATAATTCCTTCTAATTAAATACCAATTTCTTTAAAGACCTTCGTTCTCCATTACTTAAATGAGAAACCATTCCAGAAAAATTGTTCAAAGAATTCTTATCATCAATACTTTCACCCTCTGAAAAAGAAAAATTGTTATTATTCTCGGAAACTACAGCATCCCCTATGGTTGCCACGGGAATAACTTTCTCCTGTTCCCTATATTTCTTCAACATATTTACGTGACAAAGCTGAAAAGGTTTCCTTCTCTCGGTAGTCTCTACCAAATAATTTACTTCACTAATTTTTTTCAAAATTTTCCAAGGACCTGAAAAAGAAGCTTTCAATGGATTTCCTGTAATGGATAACAGAACCAAAACTTTGTCGCCTACTGCAAAGTCACGTGCTTTAGACCTTCTGTCAAAGAAGTACTTCATCTTTTTTGGCTACACAATATAAATTTTTCCTGCAAATTTCCAAGCCTTGGTTAACTTATCGCCTAGATTAGACACTTAACCTAATAAATTGATCTCAGGGACGCCTCCCTCCCAGGACTCTCACAAACAACATCAAGATGACCTCGAACACAATGGCCAAACACAAGGCTGAAAGGCGAAAAACCTAAAGACTGACTTGGGACAGAATGAAAAGCGAACAACAAATAAGGTAATTCCTTATCCCATTCAGAACCATTGATCCAACAATACTTTTTTACCATAGATTTCAGGGTTTGATTGAAATCCTTCCAGAGCTCCCTGACTTTCTGGATGATATGGAGAAGAGGTTACATGTTTTATATTCAACTCAGCCATTTTATCCCTGAAATACTTGCTAACAAAATTAGAACCAAAATCCAATTGAATTATTTTAGGCATCCCAAACCTGGTGAAAAAGTCAATTAGTACATCTACAATTTTAACACTTTTTATAGTACATAGTGGTATTGCCTTAGGATATTGAGACATCCTATCCATGATAGTCAAAATATATTCATTTCCACTACGAGTCCTTGGTGGTGGTCCAACAACATCAATAATGACCTCCTGGAAAGGTTCAGAAACCACTGAAATAGGACATAGAGGCGCCTATGGAATAAGCTCTTTGGGTTTACCGACCTTCTGACAGACATCACAGCTATTGACAAATTTCTTTACGTCCGCCTTCAACTTGGGCCAATAATAATTCATTAGCAACTTGCCGGAAGTCTTATGAATGCCAAAATGTCCGGCCAAACCACTTTCATGTGCCAATAATATCAACTCATTCCTGTAAACAATTGGAACCATTGTCTGTTTCAAAATTTCATAATCAATATTATCAGCCTCCATAGGCCTACTCAACCTATATAAAATATTATTAATTATCTTAAATTTCGGACCAGTTATATCAGACACCTCACCTGACTCAATAGGGAAATCCTGAAAAACCTTTTTTTGAGCTTTGATAAGCTCTTCAGTGGTCCAATTCAGTTTGTCCTTCAAAATCCCAAGATCTACAACTACGCTATCACTACGTTATAAACTACTTAAATCTAATAAATTGTTAACTCTGCATCATCATTCCCTATCACAACATCAACATCTTTAATCGGAAATTTATCAATGATGGCCAGTTTCAAATTCACTGCAAAGGAAGGGCAAATTAAATTAAAATTTTCAATAGCAGAAGACTTTACGGTATCAGGAAAACTAGACAATAACACGAATATTCCTCACTTTAAGAAACAAAATTACACGGCAATGCCTCCCTAAGGATCAAAGACTGAGCTGCTCCAGTATCACGCAAAATACGTACTCATCTTTTCTCAGACGAACTTGCAGACGAGACACTACCGATGGACAAATACTTTTCAAAACAGCCACATAATCATTGGTCACTGGGCCTTATTGAGTTAGGTTCTCTCTCTCTCTCTTTTCCACAGTCATCACTGGCCTACCATTAGCCTTTTGCAATTTTCTAAATGCATAACACAAGCTCTTTACACGCCCCCTCTTATTGCAAAAGAAGCATGTCAATGTCTTCAATTTCTCTGCATTATATATATTAGGTCTATTACCTCTGTTAGGAGGAAAATTAATATCAGTATTAGCAGTACCCTGATTTTACCTCTATAATTGTTTCTGGTAAACATCCTGGCATTATTATTATTAGAATGATTATTCCTACCTACTTTAACCGAACTAGACTTCACATTTGTTGTTACTCCCCCTAACTCACTCTTATGAGACAAATAATATTCATCACTAGTGATGGCTACCTCCTGAACGGTCTCAAGTTTTAATTCTTCGAGGTGGACCTTCAGTTTATCCGGCACACACCTCTTAAACTCCTCCACCAACATTAATTCCTTCAATTTCTCAAAGTCTACCACTTCCTTAGACTTGAGCCAGTCACTAGCATATTGTTCTTTAGACCTTGCAAATTCAACAAAAGTTTGCTTCCTGCTTTTTCCTAAGTTCCTGAAGCATTGCTTATAGGCTTCAGGGACTAACTCATAGGCCTTCAAGTTAATAGACTTCACACTCTCATAATCTGATGACAGATCCTCCTCCAGAGTTACATACACCCTCTGACCTCTTCTAACCAATTTACTTTGTATAAGAGTGGTCCAATACTCTTTGGGCCACTCCAACCTTGCTACAATCATCTCAAACGATACAAAAAACTGCTACATTGTTTTCCTCAAATTTAGGCACAAATTTGAGAGCCTGCGCTAAATTAATAGCAGGCGTTACTGACCTATTTGAGGAAGGGGGAGGGGAAGAGGAAGAACCTGTGCCTCTCATGGCAATCTTATGCTGCCTATCCTTTTCTCTTTCCTCTGCCTTAAACTTTTCTATTTCAAACTCCATCTTCCTCAGAGCAATTTGCCGATCCAAAATTTCTACAGACAATACTCCTTTATAAGGTTTACTTCTTGTTCCCCACCTGCCTTTACAGTTTTCATATACTCATAAATTTGCAATAGCAATACACCCTTTCTTATGGACACTTCATATTGCAATTCAAAATGCTGCGCTACAATTTCCAAGTCCTCCCTATTCAACTCTGCAAGCCTCTCTTGCCACCCCTCTCCGCTAAGGAATTCTAATATGTTAACAACCATAATGACCACTATTATTCACACAGAATACTGAATTTACACAAGAAAAACACGAGAAGGTGAAAATATGCTGCCTGAAAAATAACCCCAAGAATTAACTTTGTACCTACACCAGTGAACACTTAGGAACGAAAGATCCTGTCACGGTCGCCACTTGTGATGGGTGGTTTGACCACCACACAAAACACTAAACTTTTATCAAGTAGTATTCACCAAAAGACCATACTAAGTCCACAAAAGGTGGAATAGTATCCAACTTCAATAAGAGTGCAAAGTCAATTCAAGGGGACAGAGAAAATACCACAAAAAGATACTTAATTTTAATACATATCTTTCAGACAAAAATAAAACCTGAACCTCAATAATACAATACTTAATGAGAAACACTCACTCTTATCTTCCTACAAAACAATTACACAATTAAAGACAGGTCATCAACACATACATGCAAAAAGGGGAGAGGGTCCAAAAAGGAGGAGGTAAGCAAAAAGTAAGAATATCCTAACAAATATAATCTGAATATCCCTAACAACTTCCTCAAACGACTTTATACGTCTCCTCTTGGAGGATAATATCAAACTCCACATCTGGAGGCTTAATCTGGGTGGCAGGGAAAATTGATCCCAAACTATGGTGTTGGAAGGTTTTCACAAGCTCCACTAATGACGTCAGCAGAGGATCACAGGCCGTGATCTCAATAAATAAATATAGGTATAACTGTTATTACCTTGGGACAGAGAGGTCCCTTTGCCTTTTACTGAACCAAAATGCAGAACGAAAGGTCCTTGCTGCAGAGTGAGGATATCCAATAAGCTATACAGCGTTAAAATGTAGCTCTGCAATGTGGCGAGGAATAAAAATAGTTCCAACAGCAATAGTCGTGCCCTTCAAGGTTGGAGGCTCAGAAACACACTGAGGCAAACT
>NC_061100.1:66947936-66952936 GCF_015104395.2 Macrobrachium nipponense
AAATAAGGATAACTCTCTCTCTCTCTCTCTCTCTCTCTCTCTCTCTCTCTCTCTCTCTCTCTCTCTCTCTCTCTTTTGCCACATCAGATACACATGTCATTGTGGTAACTCTTGCCCTCTGTTTGGCATGGAAGTTTAAGTATACAGTATATATTTAAGGGCATTACTACATTTTATACAGTACTAGTTTTCAAATAATATTAAGTTTAATGAGATTAAACAATAACATCATTCTCTCTCTCTCTCTCTCTCTCTCTCTCTCTCTCTCTCTCTCTCTCTCTCTCTCTCTCTCTCTCTCTCTCTCACTTACGTATGTTTCTTTGTTTTGTAATATAAATAAATTATTTACCTTATAACTAATTTTCAAATCTTGATAAGATTAATAAAAAATAGCGATTCCCAGTCTTTTTATCCACTTAGGGGAAGGAGGGCGGGGGAGTAAATGACAGTTTGATATACATATTGGTGGAGGGGAAGGAGTCGGAGTCTAGGAGTTATTCTCTCTCTCTCTCTCTCTCTCTCTCTCTCTCTCTCTCTCTCTCTCTCTCAGGAATAATTCATAATTTCACTCTTGATGGTCAGATATATGATGTTGCCATTCAATGGTCTCTCTCTCTCTCTCTCTCTCTCTCTCTCTCTCTCTCTCTCTCTCTCTCTCTCTCTCTCTCTCTGTTATTGGCTGTCGGTATATATTTTTAATGGTAAAATGTTTAAGAAGACTTTGAAATATTAATAATATAACCTCAAAGATTAATACAGCAATAGGTTAGTAATTTTAGGTATACTATTTGAAGTAGGATGTTATTTAAGGTATACATTTGGTATCTGAACTTTCAAGATAGGCAGTTATAAGCATTTTTAGTGGTGGTTCTAACTATTCACAGGTTTTAACTATTCACCGGGGTGTCTGGTACACATCCCCCCTGCGAAAACAAGGGTGAACACTGTATATACATGCACACCTACACATATTTATATAGTAAATAGATGATAAAAAATCTTAGTTTTGGAAACAATTATAATCTCTCTGATATAGATGAAAAAGTTACATGGCAACACTCACTCGTGGTATCAAGTGTGGCAACTCAACTGGAAGGAAAGTTAACCCTTAAACGCTGAGCCGGTATTTCCGAAAGTGTCTCCCATATGCCGGCAGCGTTCACGAGTGAGCGCCGAAGCGGAAAAAAAGTTTTATTCAAAAAATCACAGCACGCTTAATTTTTAAGATTTAAGAGTTCATTTTTGGCTCCCATTTTTGTCATTGCCTGAAGTTCAGTATGCAACCATCAGAAAGAAAAAAAAATATCATTATCATATATAAATATTGAAATATATGACAGCAAAAACAAAATTTCATATATAATTGTATACAAATCGTGCGGCGAGAAAAACGGTTAAAGCTAATGAATTAATTATTTTTTCGTTGTATTATACACTAAATTGCAATGATTTTCGTACATAACAAATTGTAAAACAATGAAAGCAACACAGAGAAAATATTATCACAATATGATGCATTAATTTGTAACGAGCAGACGTAAAAAATAGTTTTAAAAAATTCACCATAAATCGAAATATTGTGCTAGAGACTTCCCGTTTGTTGCAAAATGAAGTTAATTGATTGAATATTACTAGACTGTAAGTTTTGTAGCTTACAATTGCAGTTTTTTACCATTTCAGTCGAGTTAAAGTTGACCAAAGGTCAAATTTTTTCTTTTTATCGTTATTTATATGGAAATATTTCAAAACTGATAAAAGCTACAACCATAAGTTGTTTTTAGTTGTATTCTACATAAAACTGCGCACATTTTCATATATAAAACTTTATGTAACGGCTTATATAAAACGGTGCAAACATTACGACAATCGAAAGAAAAAATTTATGATTTTTTCCGAAGAGTTACCGCGCAGATGTAAGGAAAGTTTTTTTCATAAATTCACCATAAATCAAAATATTGTGCTAGAGACTTCCAATTTGTTGCAAAATAAAGGTAAATGATTGAGTATTACTAGAATGTAAGAGTTTTAGCTTACAATTGTGTTTTTTTACCATTTTGGTAGAGTCACAGTCGACCGAAGGTTGAAATTTTGGCACTTATCATTATTTATATGAAAATATTTCAAAACTGATAAAAGCTACAACCATGGGTTGTTTTTTGTTGTATTCTAGATAAAATTGCGCACATTTTCATATGTAACGGCTAATATAAAATGGTGCAAACGTTACGACAATCGGACGAAAAAATGTCTGACTTTTTCTTTCATAAATTCACCATAAATATAAATATTGTGCTATAGACTTCCAATTTGTTGTAAAATGAAGGTAAATGATTAAATATTACTAGAATGTAAGAGTTTTAGCTTGCAATTGCGTTTTTGACCATTTCGGTTGAGTCAAAGTTGACCGAAGGTTGATATTTTGGCACTTATCATTATTTATATGAAAATATTTCAAAACTAATAAAAGCTACAACCATGGTTGTTTTTAGTTGTATTCTACATGAAATTGTGCACATTTTCATATATAAAACATTATGTAACGGCTACTATAAAATGGTGCAAACATTACAACAATCGGACAAAAAAATTTTATTTTTTCGGCAGTTACCGCACGGACGTAGGAAAAAGTTTTTTCTAAAATTCACCATAAATAGAAATATTGTGCTAGAGACTTCCAATTTGTTGCAAAATGAAGGTAAATGATTGAGTATTACTAGACTGTAAGAGTTTTAGCTTACAATTGCAGTTTTTGACCATTTTGGTTGAGTCAAAGTTGACCGAAGGTTGAAATTTTGGTACTTATCATTATTTATATGAAAATATTTCAAAACTCATAAAAGCTATAACCATGGGTTGTTTTTAGTTGTATTCTACATGAAATTGCACACATTTCCATATATAAAAATTTATGTGACAGCTAATATAAAATGGTGCAAACATTACGACAATCGGACAAAAAAATTTCTGATTTTTTCGGAAGTTACTGCGCGGACGTAAGGAAAAAGTTTTTTCATAAATTCACCATAAATTGAAATATTGTGCTAAGACTTCCAATTTGTTGTAAAATGAAGGTAAATGATTGAATACTACTAGAATATAAGAGTTTTAGCTTACAACTGCCTTTTTCGACCACTTCGGTAGAGTCAAAGTTGGCCGAAGGTTAAAATTTTGGCACTTATCGTTATTTATATGAAAATATTTCAAAACTGATACAAGCTACAACCATGGGTTGTTTTTTGCTGTATTCTACATGAAATTGCCCACATCTTCATATATAAAACTCTATGTAACGGCTAATATAAAATGGTGCAAAAATTATGTCAAAGTGACGAAATAATTTCTGAGATGTGTCGCTGATGCTTTTTAGTGCAAGAAGAAAGAAATTCGTGCTTGCGCGCCTGGGTAATGATTGTAAACAAAACAACAGCTTGATACGTGAACTCCCAGCATCCCTCAAGGTGCGTGATTCAAAAGTTTTTGCCACGTAAGCCTATAACTATTTTTAAAAAAACTTTTTTCGTCGAAGTTTCGTACATCAATTCGGCACCCAACAGACAATTTTCGTCGACATTTAATACGTCCAATCTGGGTTTAAGGGTTAAGGTAGTACATCATTTTGCCTTGCGCTTCTGGGCAGTAATTATCAAATGCGTTATATGCTCTGACGCTGTTGTTATTACATGAAAAGTGAAAAAAAGATGTAGCCAAGAAACCATGTTTGTATTTTTCAGACATACAAGCTTGAAAATATTAAAAATCTTCTACAAAAGTATAAAACCATTTGTAATTTTGTTTTTCTGTGCCTCTCTTCTGTCTTCTTTCTCTGGAGACAGTTCAGTAAAAAGTTCAATCGTGATGAGGAATGATTTATGCTAGCCCCGTGAAGTATGAACCATTTACTTTATGTTTATTTATTAAATTACCAAAAAAATCGGTTCAGTAGTGAACACAATGTTTACATTTAGTTAACCCTTAGGAGCCAGGATAATAAATCGATATGCAGCACTCCATACCAGCAAAACTTTGAGGTCAGCAAATTTCCAAAAAAAAAACACATCAATGGAAAGAGGAAGATATGCAAATGTACAGTGAAAAAAAAATTCTAAAAATTTTCTCTACCTTCCACGAGAAATTGAAAATGACTATATGCAACCCTTTCTGAGGCTTCTTTTACAAGACAATCATAAATTTTACCAAATCATACATGTTTTTTATAATAAATAATTTTATTTTACTTTGTAAAATTATAATTATAGCTCACACAATATCAAAACAGATAAGAAATAATATCAGTAATAAATTCTTAGGATATTTGTTGAAAAATATTTCTGTAAATTTACTGAGAATGAAGATTCAGTAACTTTTTTTTATTTGTACATGTTATTTTTAAATATTTCTTTGCATTTTTCTTTGCAAAATTACATTTACAACTAATATGCTATCATAAAAGACAAGAACAAAAACCTACAGCAACTTCTTGGTATATTTATGAGCAAATTTACAAAATGACATCATGTGAGACAAAAACGCAGTACACTCTCCCTTCAAGTTACAAGCAGAACTGATGTCCTGAGATGCCCAGACTCGTGACATTAGCCGGTGTAAAAGTTGCCATTAGTGAATTGCCATTAGTGAATTTATGGGCTTTAGAAGATTTGGCACATCTTTCCCACTCGATTTCATCCAAATCAATGGCGCATAATATTGTTTGTCTACAGGATCAATCCATCCACCACCCCAAACCTGTTATTACTACCCCGATGAGCAATCCGTCCATTAAGAGGTAAGCCTCTCGGTAAGGAAGGGGTTAAGAGGTTCCTGTCATCTAGCCCCCATATCAGAACTGTTCTGACTTCCTTGGACTGAAGAATAGGAAAGAAAGGGAACAAAAGTGAAGCCATCCATGAGGGACCAGCTTCTCCATTGATGATAGGTGACCAAGAATGACCTTGCCACTGCAGAGTAGGTAGTTCGTGTCATGACAGGAAATTCTGCACTGC
>NC_061100.1:66957936-67001093 GCF_015104395.2 Macrobrachium nipponense
AGTACATCATTCAAGAACAAGTGACCTTATGTGGGCGGTCAGTTGGTCTTAGGCGTGCACATGCTCTCGGAATGGAGGAGAAGTATGCATCTGACAAGTTAATGCTGAAGCCGACCTGAAAAATTTTCTTCAAAGCTGACTTGATTGTTGTAATAGTACTGGCGGCTAGGCCTTTCTCAAATAGAGTTCTAAAGAACGAAATTGCCAGATTCGTGGTCATTTTATGGGCCCCTGATTCCTTCAGGAATTTGGCCAATTTTTTTAACAGCCAAATCATATTGCCTGAGAGTTGAATCTCTTTTATCTGATTCTATAAATACAATGTTACATGGATCGATACTCGCGTCCTTTTGGGCTGCAAACTTCATGAAGTCCATAAAGTTAGGGCTTTCAGAATTCTTGAGGAAGCTGACACAGTTTGAGTTTGTACTGTCTGTGTCAGTTCCGGGCGAGGGATCCGTTTGGGTCGGAGCTTCAATTCTAGAAGAAGCGGAAACCAGTTGCTTTTCGGCCAATTGGGTGCCACTAGCTACTTGTCCTGTGAAAGATCGTAGCTTGTGCAGACCTTCATCAGAAGATTCACCGGAGGGAATAGATAAATCTTCTGCCAGTTGTTCCAATCTATGGTCATGCATCTGTGGCAATAGGCTAGAGGGTCCCAGGTTGGGAGAGCCAACATAACGCATGGCAGCTTGTGGTAGGATTTCTGTGGCGAATAAGTCTACTTGAAGGTCCGGGATTTGGTTGTAAATCCACTGGAATGAGTTCTTGTCCAGGGACCACTCTGATTCTAGTGGAGTAGTCCTGGAAAGTGCGTCCGCGATCACACTTTTGACTCCTGCCAGATGGGTTGCTGACAGGTGCCAATGACTCTTTGCCGCTAAAGAAAATATTGCAATCAGCACGTGATTCAGCTTGCTTGACCTGGAACCTCCTCTATTTATGCAGTGTACCACCACTAGGCTGTCCGAGACTATCCTCACATGCTGTTCCTGGAAAATGGAGTCAGTCGCTTTAAGGTTAGGAAAACTGCCATAGCTTCTAGCACATTGATGTGGAACTGGCGGAACGTATCCGACCATATCCCTTGAACCTTCTTGTACTGAGAGTATCACCCCCAGCCACTCAGTGATGCGTCTGTATGAATTGTCAAAGACGGCGGAGGGAATTGCAGTGGTACTGCCTTGGTTAGGTTCCTGTGCTTCGTCCATGGGCGAAGCCTCTTTGCTAAGATGGGTGGAATTACTGAGATCTTGTCTCTTGAGATTGATGTTGGCTCTCTTCCTCCAGACTCGATTGATATCCTTCAATCTGGCTCTTAGTAGGACGTCTGTTATTGATGCAAATTGTAGCGAGCCGAGGATTCCCTCTTGGGTACGACGAGAGGCCTTTTTGTTCCTGAGGAACTGTTTTGTAGCCGCAGCTATCTGCTTGGCCTTCCTGGGTGGAAGGGATAGCTTGTGTTTTATTAGGTCCCATTGGATTCCCAACCATTGAAAGTGGGAAGCTGGTTCCAGCCATGATTTCTCCTTGTTTATCTGGAATCCCAGAAACTCCAAGAGCTCTATTACTTTGGCTGTCGACCTGCGGCATTCCTCGACGCTGGCTGCCCAAATGAGCCATTCATCCAGGTAGGCTACCAACATTATCCCCTTGGTTCTTAGTTCTTGGATTATCGTCTCTCCTAGCTTGGTGAATATCCTGGGCGCAATGTTAAGCCCGAACGGCATGACTCTGAATGAGTAAGCCTTGTTGCCTAGCCTGAAGCCTAGGTACGGAGAGAATTTCCTTGCTATCGGAACATGATAGTAAGCGTCTGTAAGATCTATAGAGGTGGTGATGGCCCCACGGGGAAGTAAGGTCCGCACCTGCGAGACTGTCAGCATACAGAACTTGTCGCAAAGAATGTATGAATTGAGCCTTGACAAGTCCAGAATCACTCTTCTTTTGTTTGAGTTCTTCTTTGGAACAGTAAACAGACGTTCTTGAAATTTTAGTCTCCTTACTTTCTTTATGGCCTTCTTTTGTAGGAGATCTTTGGTATATTCTATCAGGTCTGCTGTTGGGATCTGGAAGAAGTTTATTGGTGGTGGGGGGCCTTTCTTCCATTTCCATCCCAGGCTCTTGGAGATTATACTGTGTGCCCATGGACTGAAGGTCCAATGGTCTCGAGATATAATCTCCCTCCTACCTGCGGTCTCTCACTGGTTGGCTACAGGTTTGTACCCTCTGCCTCCTTGGAAACCTCTACCCCTTCAGCCACTTCGTAGCCGGGAGCTGCCTCTGGCTCTACTGCTACCCGGATGCCTATTGTAGCTACGAAATGATTCCCTAGCTTCATAGGCGGGGTTAACGGCGGGGGAGGTTATGATGGCTGTGGAAGTTGAGGGTTGCTGGGCCGGCGGAGTCTGTAGCAGAACAAACTGCTGCTGTGGCTGAGCTTTTGATGTTGAGGGCTTCCCAACTTGTGATACTGGGACCGCCTGAACAATTGTCTGTGGTCGAGAGGGCTTATAAGGATTGTACCTCCTCGGCCTCTTCTTTGCTCTAGCTTGATGTCCGGGTGCTTCAAACTTCCGTTTGAAGGGAAGTCCCCACCGGACCCGGAGGCTCTGGTTGGCTCTAGAGGCTTCCCGCAAGACATTATCTACCTCTACCTGAGGGAACAGGTTCTCTCCCCAGATTGACGCCTTTATTAATAATCTGTTAGGTTCATGTCTGATGGAAGCCTCCGCTAGGACGTATTTCCTGCAAGTTCGCCTTGCTATTCCAAATTCGTATAGGTCTCACTGGAAACTCTGTAATAGACTTTACGTCAGGACCTGGAATACTTGCTCATCCCGGTACGTCGTGGCTACCAACTCCGCCGAGGTGACGGAGTTGATAGACCTTGCTAGTCTCGTCCTTGCCTCAAACTCTGTTTTGATCATGTTCTCCAGAAGTTTAGGCAGCTTCTCGGAGAATAAGGTGGAGGCACAATCCGCGTCCAATTTACCTGCCGTAAACGTGGCCAGGGCTTCGTTCCAAAATTCCCTACTCGCAGGAAAGAGAAGGGAGGTAGCCTCTGTCTCTTTTAAAGCCGGGAGAGGTTTATCCTCCGCTATGGCTTGCAGAGTTAACTCCGCCACCTTGTCGGTGCAGGGTGACGGGACTCGATCCGGGGTCACAAACATGGTGTATGTGCCCTTGTGAGGCGTTAATCTGGTGTTAACGCACTCCCATTCGGACATGGCGCGTCTCAAGACAGCTTGGGCTTGGTCCCTCGGGAAGATCACCGTCTCCTTTGGGACCATGTCCACTCTCACTAGCGAGTGCTCCGCTAGTCTGACAAACCCAGGGAAGGGGAACTGGAGACCTTTCGGGAAAAGCTCAAAGTCTTCCAGTGGCCGGGTCCCGCACCCTTCGACGGTTAGCTTCCCATCTACATATGGGGCATGCATAGCAAGCCGCCACAGATTTTTTCATGGAAGGGGGGAAGTTTAAAAGCATCCGGCACCGCCATCGCCAGCGCCGGAGATCCGGAGTGGAGAAATCCGGTCATCATCTCCTGCAAAGGTTTGATTTGTTCAGCCACCATGTCAGAAACTGACTGGCGGGAGACATCAGATCTGGAGGTGCGTCGCAACAACTCGAACCTCTCGTCTACTGCTTCCCAAACTCTCGACAATAGAAGGTTAGCGAGCAGTTCATGGTCTACGCCGGACTCCGTCGCCTTGGGTTTGGCGGACTTTGATCTCGATCCCTTAGAAGGGAGAGAACCCTTGGCAGCAGGCGACTTGTCATAAAATGTCGACGGCCATGGGGCCAGAGATGACACAGTCGCCGCTGACGGAGTCGGGTTTGATCCCTTGGGCAGAAATTTCGGTCTCACTGATTTTTCCTTGGGACGAACCGACCGTGAGCTGCCCCAAGTAGGGGCGGACTTGGAGAAGCCCCGGAAAGAGGAAAAAGGACTTGGGCTAAGGAGACTACCTGCCTCACTTACCTCCTCCCCCAGGGCCATTGGTTCCATATGAATGTTGATGGCAGCCAAATCCGCCATCAAATCCTCTTGGTCTTCTGGCAGGGGTGCCATCTCTGCCCGGATGGCGTTGATAATTGGAGCCGCCAGACGTGGTTGGACTGATGCCGAGGGGGACCCCTTGAACAAAAGGGCTCCCAGGCTGGCATCCAAGTTGTAGGGGTGACCTGATGGCGCGTTCCTTCCATACCCGGAGACCCAGCGCCTCAGGTCCGTCCTCACATTCTGGCGGGCTTCCTCGGCCATCTGCTCGTTCATGAGAAGCATCACCATCTCATAACAGACGGTGCATGCCCCCGGGTGCCAGACCATGTAAGGAGGCTGCCCCTCCTCGCCTTCGAAGGGCACAGAGCAGTTGGCGTGGGAGCGGCACACCTCATGCCCAACGGTCTCGCCGAGGGAGGCAGAGCATCCCGTCGACTGGCAGCGCACCTTCTGTAATCGTTATTATTAATGAGTATCAGCCTCAAGGAGGGCCGGAGCTACTCCGGCGAGGTTATGCAACCTAAACTAGATAATGTTCAAGTCTTACTCATTAACATGTTCAATTCACTGACTAACTTTAATTAATATCTAACCGCCTGCTCTCGATCCCGCTCCTGGGTTCAATGTAGGTCTAATACTTGAGATCCGATATCCGCCGGACTGGGAGGAGGACCGACCTCAACTCTGTATGGCTGGCTGGACCGGAAGGCTACGTATTAACGTAGGTGCCTACATGATCTCCAAAGATTGAGAACTGAGCTATGGCAGGTTTAATGTAACACTCCGGTGGCGGATGTGAGGGTGAGTCACTCTCCGTCGGCACTGTTACGGGTCCGAGCTGGTCACTGTACGTCCCACAAGCTAGCTCACTTGAAGTCTCGTTTCTCCTTGTCCTAGCCACTGGCTGTGGAATGGACCGAGGTGGCTCTACTGAGGGGGTGGAAGTAAGGCTCCTGCCCCAATTCCACGGTTAGAGGGGCCGGAGGAGAAAGAGACAACAGAGTGGTGGAGCAATATATGTACTACCCGAAAGCTAGTAAGTCGTCCGCATGGCCGGGGTACTATAAGCTCGGACTCTAGTACCCCTCACACCCCCCCCACACTCGTCCCCCTCCTTCACTTATTGTGAAACTCAAGCGGCCATTCCTCACTAAGAATACTAGTACCACGAGTTACAATGGTTCGGCTGGGCCAAGCTTTGTAGTAGTGCGTAAGGGGGGGAAGGGAAGGGGTGGGGGGATGATGGGATGGGAGGGGGGTGGTCGGTCGTGATCGCCTGGCCACCTGCCCGATCAGAGGTGGCCACCTATTAGCGGTTGTGTGGGCTACCACTGTAGGAGTGGTAGTGTGACTGGGCCTATGGCCCGCCGTGGTTGGTACAGCAACCGATTGGGGTGGCCCTCGATCGAGAGGCATAGCCTACTACTTACTAAAGGTTAAACCGAAGGAGGCTAGGCCAAGACGAATGTTAGCCAGACCTTTTACAGTACAGTTATACAGTATTGCATAAGGACAATAATGAATATACATTCATGCTTGATAAAGAGGCAATATGGAAGAGTTGCAAGAAGTTTTTATATATTTTTTGGAAAATAACCGATATGGACCTAGCTGACTAACCGAGATCGCTAGCGACTCTGAACATTAGGCTAAATCTCCTCTAGGATATCTTTATGCGGACAGTAGCCCTCAACTAAACTACCAAACTCAAATTGATTTTTGATTCAGACTGGCCAGGAGGATAGATCCCATAAAATGAAAGAGAGGGGGCTCTCTTATCATTGATATCCCCCCTGAAGAGCTTTAAGGGGGCCGGCCGGAACGCCTATATATGGAGGTATAGGGCGAAAAATGCAAAGTCATGAAAAAATTCATGGAGCTTCATATGGCAATTGAGAATAAGTATGCGAAATATTTCGTCAAAATTTCCTCTTACTTTCGTAGTTACAGGGTAATTAGTTAACGTAACTCAATAACCCTAAAACATTGATTCGTACAAGAAAATGCAATATTTCCTCTATTATCGTAAATTTTGATAATTATTGTCAAAGAAATTGGGAGAAATGGCATCTGCAGACATTCCCGATCGATTGAAGGAGACTTCAGGCCCAAGTCCAGTGTCCTGATATCATTTAGTGCGATCACAGACATCGAGTAGTCTACACGGTTCCATTTCACCTCTGACATACGCCTGCGTTTACGTATGTTTATGTATGTTTCGGCAAGAATTTCATCATGCCAATGAGGAAAAGACAAGGAAAACATCTCGCTAACATACAGACGAAGAAAAATCGCTCAAGTATTATTACAGAATATCATAATATATGCGTTGTTAGTGAAAAGAGAGGGGAGGGTTGCTTAGTAACGCTACTGTCTTGCTTGACACCACACGTCACACTGTGCCCAAGGCTACGACGATCTTTGAGCAAAGAGATCTTCATTTATGATAAATAACAAAGTTTTGGTTTTTTAAAACCCAAAATGGAATATGAAAATTCATAATCAATCATGATTTATTAAATTGTCTTTGTAAAAAAAGAGTACGCCTTCGAGGTTTCACCTCTTGACATTCTCTTGCATTTACATTTGTTTATCTTTGTTTCGGGCAAGAATTTCATCATGCCAAAGAGGAAAATACAAGGAAAACATCTCGCTAACATACAGAAGAAGAAAATTCGCTGTAATAAGCCGAGTTAGTGAAGGGGAGAGAGAGAATTGCGTAGGAAGGAGTGCCCCATCTTGCCTCAAGCAGTGCCCCAGGCTGCGATATATGGGCAAAGGGATCATCACTTATGATTAAATTATGATAAATAAAATAGTTTTTGGTTTATTAATACACAAAAAAGAAATATACATTCATAATAATCGTTATTTATTAACATTGTCTTTATAGAAATACGAAGGAAAACTTTGAACGCCCGTATCTCAAAACTATACTTATTGACCTTCAAAATCTATCTTCTCACTCAGTTTTAAAGCTATAACATTGAAATTTGGTATATAACTCAGAAAGACATTATAGAACATCAAATAGAGCCTTTTTTCCAATTTTGTTTCGTATTTTTTTTTTATAAATTTTTTTTCTCCTGATTTATAGGGTTATTTTTTTACCATATTGAAAAATTCATATCTTGCAAAAAATCACTTTTAGAAAAAAAACTCTCCATTCGATTGGAGTCTACATCAGTCATATATGGTATTAATCACATGTCTAATATTAAATATCAAGGGAGGAGATAGAATTTAAAAATGAAAAATGGTTATTTCGGATAAATCACCCTGGCGTCACAAAACGAAGGTCAGAGGCGAAAATCATATGCGTTTGGAGATGTCCCAAGTCACCTTATTAATGGTATGAATATCAAAGTCTGTCCTTAAAAAACAAAAAAGGGCATTAGCCGGCCGGCCCCTTAACTCTGTCAGGGGAAAGAGGCATAAGGGTAACGGGCTGAACTGATGGGTGGCAACTCTTCCACCTCTTCAGTGAATTAATGAATAGATATATTTGCATCTATTTATTTTGTAAAGAATAATTCATGCACATTTACGCTGGGAAGAGAGAAAGAGTTTCTAACTCTCTCTCTCCTACTAAATAATAGACTGCTCATAGCCTATCAAAACATGATAATCTAATATTATGTCGAGTTCAGCTCGAACGCACTCTTGAGCGGGGGGGGGGGGGGGGGGGGGGGGGGGGGGGGGGGGGGGGGGGGGGGGGGGGGGGGGGGGGGGGGGGGGGGGGGGGGGGGGGGGGGGGGGGGGGGGGGGGGGGGGGGGGGGGGGGGGGGGGGGGGGGGGGGGGGGGGGGGGGGGGGGGGGGGGGGGGGGGGGGGGGGGGGGGGGGGGGGGGGGGGGTGGGGGGGGGGGGGGGGGGGGGGGGGGGGGGGGGGGGGGGGGGGGGGGGGGGGGGGGGGGGGGGGGGGGGGGGGGGGGGGGGGGGGGGGGGGGGGGGGGGGGGGGGGGGGGGGGGGGTGGGGTGGGGGGGGGGGGGGGGGGGGGGGGGGGGGGGGGGGGGTGGGGGGGGGGGGGGGGGGGGGGGGGGGGCAAAATACTTTGAAAGATGCCCTCTGTCTAGCCCCCAGACTTACCCCAGGGTATGTCATGAGCGCGTTCGGCACCTCTACGACTCAATAGCTCTAATGATGACAGGTTGAGCACATGAATTAGGTACATTTAATACAACAATATCTCTGATTTTATTTCCTATTTCGGCTAAAATGTGTACCTAATTCCCACGCATCCTTGCTCATGTTCATAAAATGGCGGGGGTACGCCGACTCCCCGCAATGCTTTCTACTGGGGCCGAAGGCTAATTTGGGAAGTCCCGCAACCTTATACGTTACAAAAATGGAAATTGGGGTACTCAACTTTGGTGCAGGAGTCATTTCTGAAAGAAGCCATCTCGAATTAAACACTTAATTGCACAATTTACAAAGAGCAAGAAAAAGCGCGTCGCTAGTTCACCAGTTCTAAAACAGGATTGAAGATGGCGCTCGGGTCGGGTAGTAGTAGCAGTAGCGAAGGGGGAGGGAGTGGTCGCTGCGACGGCTCTCCCCATGAGAGGGATTTTGGAAAGGAAACCTCTAATTGGTAGAAGACTTGTGAATAGTGGCTTCGCTCGCCTTGTACTTTATACCCGACGCCCTTAGGGTACTCGCGTGAGGGTAGTAACCTCAGCATACCATGCTAGCTTTTTCTCTGGTATATTTAGAACCTATTCATACTAGAAAAGTGAGCAGAGGATCCTTTTCACCGGCGAACACAGGTCGAACCCAGAAATATATTGGTAACATTGCTTATACTCATAAACAGACTGAGAGAGGATTTGGAGAGGGGTGTGGGTGAACAGGAAAAGTTTACAGCATAAATACTATCAAAAACTACAGAAAACCTCTGAGGATAACTTACTGGAATGTTGAAGTAGTCTGTGATTCCTCGGCAATTTTCTCCCAGAGTGCCAAATGTGATAGATTCATCAATGAATAAGCGTATTTTATCTTTTGCCTTGGCCAATTTCATTTCTAACTCAGGTAGAGGCACATCTTCCAGTGTTCATGTAAATACTCTCTACAACCATGAATTTGCGTGTTGCATTGCCTTTTTGTGGGATCTGGAAGTAAGAAAAGACAGTACGTAGTTCAATTAATGAAACAACATATACAGACACTACTCTACTTACAAAGGCTCAACTTAAAAACATTCAGTTATAAACAATTCAGACTGCAAATTAAAATTTTGTTCAGAGCATTCCCCTTTGCCACCTGAAGTTTCAATTTCTTTTTGCATGCCTTTTCTGTACACACAGTATTGTATGCACATTGTACAAGTACCATCCTACTTATGACCGAGCTTGGTTCCAACAAACCAGTAGTAAATCAAATTGGACATAAATCGAACATTAGTAATTGGCCGACATACATATTGGGTGGGGCATAATGTCAAACGGTTGCTGTATAAAGTGTCTACATAGTACTGTAATGTAATGTACTGGTTGGTATTTCAATCTTTTTACCATAATATACTTCTATTGATATATTTTAATAATTTAAGCAAAGTAAATGTATTATGTACATTACATGCATAAATGCAAAATAAAGCAGGGCTGCACTCCAACATTTATCCAGCATGGCGGTCAACTGTCATAATGCAGCGTGCTCTCAAAAGTATGTTTGTAATTATGAGTGGTTGTATGTCAACCAGGTTGTAAGTTGGATGGTACTTATTGTGTTTTAGGATGAGAAAAATGTTCAGCACTGTATTGATTTTATATCAAGCTGTATACTACTTAAATAAGGCATGAAGAATACAGTAACCAACTTACAAACAATTCAACATACAAATGGCTGTCCAGAACATAACTTGTTTGTAAGTAAGGTGGTGTTTGTAAAATAATGAGTTTATATATTCTCTACTCTGGAGATGGACTCCTCAAGGCCCATCTTAGAAATTTACTACCTTTGTTAAATATCTTGTGTTGTTTATAAAAACATATTTTTAAACGCATCTTTTTACTTTTTTTATTTTTTTTTTTATTAACCCTCTTACACCGAAGGGGTATAATAAAAATTGTCTCCCGTATGTCGGGGGGGTCTCGGAGTGAGCGTGGAAGCGGAAAAAATATTTTTTTCAAAAAATCACAGTGCGCTTAGTTTTCAAGATTAAGAGTTAATTTTTTGGCTCCTTTTTTTGTCATTGCCTGAAGTTTAGTATGCAACCATCAGAAATGAAAAAATATAATTATCATAAATAAATAATGTGATATATGATGGCGCAAAAACAAAATTTCATATATAAATGTATTCAAATCGCGCTGTGAGCAAAACGGTTAAAGCTAACGAGTTAATTTTTTTTGTTGTATTGTACACTAAATTGCAATCATTTTGGCATATAACACATTGTAAAACGATCAAAGTAACACAGAGAAAATATTATCACAAAATGATACATGAATCCGTAACGCGCGGACGTAAATTTTTTTTTTTTTTCAAAAATTCACCATAAATCTAAATATTGTTCTAGATACTTCTAATTTGTTTCAAAATGAAGATAAATGATTGAATATTACTATACTGTAAGAGTTTTAGCTTACAATTGCAGTTTTCGACCCTTTCGGATGAGTTAAAGTTGACCGAATGTCGAATTTTTTTATATATTTATTTATATGCAAATATTTCGAAAATGAGAAAAGCTACAACCTTCAATTATTTTTTGTTGTATTCTACATAAAATTGCGCACATTTTCATATATAAAACTCTATGAAACGCCTAATAGGAAATGGAGCAAATATTACGAGAATGCGACGTACGCATTTTGGAGATTTGGGGCGGAGAATCCGTGCGCGGAAGGAAGGAAAGTTTTTTTTTTTTTTATTTACCATACATCTAAATAGTATTGTACTAGAGACTTCGAATTTGTTTAGAAATGAAGATAAATGACTTAATATTACTAGACTGTAAGAGTTTTAGCTTACAATTGCGTTTTTCAACTATTTCGGTAGAGTCAAAGCTGACCGTACGTGGTTTTTTTCTATTTATCGTGATTTATAAGCAAATTTTTAGAAAATGAAAAAAGCTACAACCTTCAATCATTTTTTGTTGTATTCTACATAAAATTGCGCACATTTTCATATATAAAGCTTTATGTAACGGCTAATTTAAAATGGTGCAAACATTATGACAATCGCACAAATAATTTCTGATTTTTTTCGGAAGTTACGCGCGGAGACGTAAGGAAAATGTCTTTTTTCATAAATTCACCATAAATCGAAATATTGTGCTAGAGACTTCTAATTTGTTGCAAATGAAGGTAAATGATTGAATATTACTAGAATATAAGTTTTAGTTTACAATTGCGTTTTTCGACCATTTCGGTGGTCAAAGTTGACCGAAGGTTGATATTTTGGCACTTATCGTTATTTATAAGAAAATACGTATTTCAAAACTGATAAAAGCTACAACCATGAGTTGTTTTTAGTTGTATTGTGTATGAAATTGCACACATTTCCATATATAAAACTTTATGTAATGGCTATTTAAAATGGTGCAAACATTACGACAATCGCACAAAAAAAATTTTATCGGAAGAATTACCCGCACGGACGTAAGGAAAAAGTTTTTTTCATAAATTCACATAATCAAACAAAATATTGTGCTAGAGATGTCCAATTTGTTGACAAAATGAAGGTAAATGAGTGAATAATGTATTTGTTATGATACAATAAAGTTTTATACATACTTACCTGGCAGATATATACATAGCTATTGGACTCCGTCGCGCCGACAGAATTTCGGAATTTTCGCGCACGCTACAGGTAGGTCAGGTGATCCACCGCGCTGCCGCTGGGGGTGGCGGGAATAGGAATCCATTCCCCGTTTTCCATCAGATTTTTTCTACACCCTCCTGTCTCCTGAGGGAGGCTGGGTGGTAGTTTAATTGTATATCTGCCAGGTAGTATGTATAAAACTTTATTGTATCATAAAACAATATCATTTTTATACATTCAACTTACCTGTATATATATACATAGCTGATTCACACCATTGGAGGAGGAGGGTAAAGACAGCTAATAACTGATTTAACAGGAAAACACAACAATCGTTGTAGGTATTAATAACATAAAACCTTGGTTCCTACCTGTTTTAGACTGAAGACTTCATGTTAATGCCCAGGAGTCTGCTTAGTCTCAAGAGCCTCAGCGAGATATTGATCTATTGCTAAGAGTTCTTGTAGGTCTGCCAAAGGGGTCTTATCCACTTACTTGGCGATCCTATAAGGGCTATGTCAAAGGGTTTCAATCCACTTATATGACAAGAACTTTTTTTTCTAAGGAGCACAATCCCGATCCTGATCACCTTAACCTAACCAAATGTTGTATCTAAGATTGCAAGAAGTCATCCCCGGACTCCTTGCAAACAACCAAAAAACTCAATCACATATTTTACACCTAATTCTTTATGAAAAATAATAAAAATAAAAATAAACAAATATAATTTCAATTTGTACTACTACGCTTGTAAGACCTATGCCACATTCTCATACTGTCAAAAGCACCAAAAGACCGCCTGTGCTAGCCCAAGCACTTCTTGTCAGCAGAACATCCTGATACTGTCTTAAAAGGAGAGGTCCATGTACGAATTTAGGCAATGTCTTTAATCCTACTCCGTTTTCAAAGGCACATTTCTAGTTCCTCACTAGCAAGGGCTATGGCCGCCTGTGCGACACCAAGCACTTTTACCAATAGTAACACAAAAAACTGCCTCAAATAGTGGAGATCTCCGTAATCAAAGACACCGTTTTTATCCAAGCCTATCCTGTAAGATAAACTCAAAGTTCCTTACCTAAACAAAGCCATGGCCGACCTGTGCAACAACTAGCCGTCAGTAAGAAAGTTAGAGCCCATCCCACCAGTATGGTATGGAAGTATTAGACTTTTCATAAAAGTTTAAGGATCGGTATGTGTCCTCAGTCCAGCACTGTATCCGCAGACACAAAAGGACCTAGAGAGAAGCACTTGTCGTAGGTAATTTTAACATCTCTAAGATAGTGGGATGCAAATACCGAGTTGCATCTCCAATAGGTCGCATTAATAATGTCCTTCATGGACATATTCTTTTGGAATGATAATGATGTTGCCACTGCTCTTACCTCATGAGCTTTAACTCGTAATAATTTAAAGGAATCCTCTGCACAATCGCTATGAGCTTCCATAATCACACTTCTAATAAAATACGCTAGCGCATTCTTGGACATTGGTCTTTTCGTGTCCCGAACTGCGCACCATAGACTTTGTACATGCCTTCAACTCTTCTTTCTTTTTAAGATAGAACCTAAGAGCTCTAACCGGGCATAAAGTTCTTTCAATTTCGTCTCCCATTAAGTTTGAAAGACTTTCACCTCAAAACTCTTGGCCATGGTTTTCGAAGGGTTCTCATTTTTTGCCAAAAACAGAGTTTCAAAAGAACAGATGGCTGCGTCTTTCTTAAAACCCACCCGAGAATCTAGGGCATGGATTTCACTTATTCTCTTAGCCGTCGCTAAGGCTATGAGAAAAACACACTTTCTCGTCCAATCCCTGAACGAGGCACGGTCGGGAGGTTCAAATTTTTCCGATGTAAGGAATTTGAGCACAACATCCAGATTCCAACTTGGCGGAGTAGAGGATATAGATTTTGACGTCTCGAACAATCTTATGAGATCGTGCAAATCTCTATCCTCTGCCAAGTTTAAGCCTCTATTCTAAATACCGCTGAGAGCATACTTCGGTATCCCTTTATTGTAGCTACGGACAGATTGGATTCCTCTCTCAGGAATAACAGAAAATCTGCTATATTGGTCACAGAGGTATCGGAGGAGGACAGCTTATTCTTCCTACACCATCTTCTAAACACATCCCACTTCGATTGATAGACCCGGATAGTTGACGATCTCCGGGCTCTAGCAATTGCTTTCGAAGCCTTGCTTGAAAAGCCTCTCGCTCTGACCAATCTTTCGATAGTCGAAAGGCAGTCAGAGCGAGAGCGGGGAGATTGTTTTGATGGAACCTCTTGAAGTGGGGTTGTTATGAGAAGATCTATCCTGTTTGGAAGAGATCTTGGGTATTCTACTGTCCATTCTGTACCTCTGTGAACCAATCTTGGGATGGCCAAAACGGGGGGGCGATGAGAGTTAATCTCGTCCCTGTTGATGCCTACGAACTTCTTCATCACTACTCCTAGCAACTTGAATGGAGGGAAAGCGTAAGCGTCGAGTCCCGACCACTACAGGTAGCATGGCATCCACCGCTATCGCTCTCGGGTCTTCTACTAAGGAGCAGACAAGAACTCTATCCTCTTTGACAGGAACGTCGCAGACAAATCTATCTGCGGCCTTCCCCACAGGTTCCACAGACTTTGGCAGACTTGCTCGTGCAGAGTCCACTCCGTGGGGTGAGAACTTGTTTCGTCCTGCTGAGCCTGTCTGCTCTGATATTTCTTTCCCCTTTCACAAATCTGGTCAGGAGGGTAATATTCCTCTCCTCCGTCCATGACAACAGATCCTTCGTTATCTCGAATAGGGAAAACGAGGTGCGTCCCCCCACCCCCCTTGTTTTTTTATATAAGCCAACGCCGTGGTGTTGTCTGCGTTGACTTGAATCACTTGATTTCTTACTTCTGACTCGAAGAATTTTAATGCCAGAAACACTGCCTATAGTTCGTTTGGCATTTGATATGCCAATCTCTTTGTTCTTTCTTCCATTGCCAGAGACTTCTCTTGCCCCTAGAGTCGCTCCCCATCCCGTTTCTGAAGCGTCTGAGAACAAGATTTGGTTTGGGTCCGAACCAATCCTATAGGGACACTCCCTTGTTCTCTTTGAGTGGGAGCAGCCACCACTTTAGGTGTTTCTTCACCTCTAATGTTACCAGAAAAGTGTCCGACAGATGGCCCTTCTTTTCCAAGTCCAAGATCTCTTAGGAAGAATTGTAGAGGCCTTAGATGAAGTCTTCCTAGGGATACAAATTGTTCCAGGGAAAGAAAGAGTCCCTAGAAGGCTCAGCCACTCCCTGGCTGAACTCCTGTCTTTCTTTAGGAAGGATGTAACTTTCTGAATCCCCCGAAGAATCCTTTCTTGGGACGGAAAAACAAAAACCCGAAAATCCGAGAATTCATCTGAATCCCCAAATAGACTATGTCCTGACTGGGGGTCATCTGCGATTTCTCGAGATTCACGAGAAGTCCTAATTGCTTTGTCAATTCTAATGTTTTCTCAGATCCTCCAAACATTGTTCCTGGGATTTTGCTCTTATCAGCCAATCGTCTAGGTACAGAGAGACGCTTATGCCTTCCAGGTGTAGCCATCTGGCTACGTTCCGCATCAGGTACGTAAATACCTGTGGAGCCGTGGAGAGGCCGAAGCACAAGGCCCTGAACTGGTAGACTTTCCCTTGAATCACAAACCTGAGATACTTCTTTGATGACGGGGTGAATAGGAACGTGGAAATATGCATCCTGCAGGTCTAGAGAGACCATCCAGTTCTCCCTCTTCGCAGGGCTGAAAGTACCGAGGCAGAAGTCTCCATAGAGAATTTTTCTTTTCCACATATTTGTTCAGAATGCTCACGTCCAAGACTGGCCTCCATCCCCCGGATGCCTTTGGAATTAAAAACAGGTGGTTGTCCAAAACCCCGGAGAGGAGGATCCTGAACCTCCTCTATTGCCTCTTTGTCCTTCATTCCTATCACCATCTGAATGAAGTGTTCTCCCTCAGAACAGGGTCCTTGTACTTCGCCGACAGTTCCTTTAGGGGAATTCGACAAAGGTGGTCTGTCCTGAAAAGGTATAATGTAACCTTTCCCCAAGACTGCTAGCGTCCAAGGATCGGCTTTCCTTATCTTCCATGCCCCTACGAAGTTTAGGAGCCTGACCCCTACAGATGTTTGGAGGACCTCGCTGCTACTTTGATTTCTTGAAAGATCTAAAGGAGGACTTCCTCGCTTTTCTTTTTTGCTGTATTCCTTTTCGTTGGAAAGGGGACGAGAGGTTGGAACCTCTCCGAAAGGGCACTAACGGAGTACGAGTAGTCTTCTTCGCATACTGGTACTGTGGTCTTGATTTCTTGGAGGATTGTACTAATAAGTCTTGGGTTGCCTTTTCAGCAAGAGACTTTGAAATCTCCTTCACCAAGTGCGAAGGGAAAAGGTGATCCGAGAGAGGAGCGTATGACAGGGCTGACCTTTGTGAAGGAGAAACCGCTTTGGTTAGAAATGAACCAAATAATGATCTCTTCTTCACTACTCCTGCTCCAAAATAGAGATGACAATTCTCCCGATCCATCCTGAACCGCCTTATCCATACAGGATAAAATGCAATGTAAACTTCAGGTTCTAAAACATCTGGTTCATTTGCCTTCTTGGCCAGCACTCCAAGGGACCAATCCAAGAAGTTAAAAACTTCTAGTACATGGAAAAGCCCCTTGAGGTGTTGATCCAATTCTGACATGCTCCAATATGCTTTAGCTGTATTCAAAGCATGTCTTCTCGATGCTTCAACCAAGCTTGAAAAATCCGCTCCGCGGAAGATGGAAGCATAAGTCCCATCGCTTCCTCTGTCCTGTACCATATTCCCCTCCTACCCCCGAGCTTACATGGAGGAGTGCAAAAAACTGTCTTCTGAGCTTCCTTCTTCACCTTCATCCAATTATTTAAAGATTGAATAGCCTTCTTCATTGATATGGCTGGTTTCATTTTTAAATACGAAGACGATTTAGGAACCTTCGTACTGGAGAACAGAGATCTCGGGGAAGGAGGAGCTGCAGGGCTTAGAGAGTCTCCAAATTCTTGTAGGAGAAGAGAGGCTAACACTTTGTAGTTAGATACCCCCTCATTGTTCGGGGTTTCTTCCTCCGACACCTCATCCAACTCCATCCTAGAAGGAGACGAGCTCTTTTATTAGATTCTTTGTCCGTAGACATATTCCCTATAGGAGAAATACTCCTAGAAGGAGAGAGACTGACAGATCTAGAAGTTCTCCCTTTCTTATCCACCAAAACATCCTGAGACATGGAGGTTGAAACCGTAACCTTCGATGTACCAGGTGGCTTCCTTGCATTAGGGTTTCTACTTGTAGGAGACTCTCTATCCGAAGACATTACATGAAAAGATCTTCTATTACCCGTTATAACTTCTCGCTCTTGCCGCTCTTCTGATCAGCTGGCGCCTTGCGCCTGACTGGCGCTTCGCGCTTGGTTGAATCTTCTCACGCGGTTGGCGCCTCACGCTCGGCTAGCGCTTCGCGCCTCGCTGGCTCCTCTCGCGCGGCTGGCGCCTCGCGTGCTTCACGCCTGGTTGGCGCTTCGCGGCCGTCTATCGCGTCGCGTCAGGCTGGCGCTTCACGCGCTGTATGTCTCTTCGCGGCGCCTGGCGCCTCGCGCCTGCCTAGCGCTTCTGGCCTGGTAGGCGCTTCTCGGCAGTCTGGCGCATCGCACCTGGCTGACGCTTCTCGTCTGGCTGGCGCTACGCTCCTGGATGGCGCCTCGCGCCTGATTGTCTCTTCTGCTTGTAGGAATTCTCACGCGCGGCTGGCTCCTTGCGCCTGGCCAGCTTCTCGCGCCTAGTCGTCTCCTGCGATATCGGATAGGGCCTGGTTGCCGCGTCGCGCCTGATTGGAGCCTCGCGCTTACGTGTTAGTTCTTTGCGGCTGACTGGCGCTCTGCGCCTGGCTGGCGCTTCACGCTCGGCTGGCGCTTCACGCCTGGCTGGCGCCTCACGCCCCGAACTCGCGGGTCTGTGAAAAATAGGACCCTTCATCCGAAGAAGAATCTTCTTTTCTGGGAGGTTGATAGTAAGGTTTTTTGACTCTTCACAGGAAGATTAAACATCCTTTCTTCTTGGAGGATCTCTCGAAAGAACCCCGACTAGAGAAGCAATAGACTCTTGCATATCCTTTAATATCTTCGTCATTTCTTCTCTCTGGTCTAAACGAGAGGAAGGAGAGCCTTCTTTCTCCATTCCCCACAACTTATCGGGAGAAGCCAAAACCTTTGCTTTCTTATTCTCTGTCAGGGAGTCCTTCGAAAAAACGTTCCAGACTCGAGTTTATGCCCGATTCTTCCCAGATCCTCTTCAAGGGACGAGAACGATCCGCTGATCTCCATCCTCTTTTAGGTGAGGAATTCTCCGATGACGAAAAAAACATTCACGTAGAACGCTTTTTCTAATGCGTTCTCTGGCAGTCTGTGACGTTACAGATTCTGCCGAAGAGACGTCTGACTGGTGGGGATCCTCCATAACCTCCGTAAGGCTTTCGACATTCCTTCTCCTCTGGGCTTGGGAGCTTGAAAAGAGGTCTAGGCCTGGGAGCGTTTGTGAAGCAATCAGACGCCTCCTCCACTTCACTGGGGAAATTCACATCACTTTCCACAGCACTACTTTGCTTACCTTCTATGGCAGCCATTTTACGCTCCATTTTCATAAGCGCAGCTTAAGGCTTGCTATCTCCGAAGCAGAGTCCGTAGGATCTGCATTCGGAGAAGGACCTGAAATATTACAAGGAGCGTTCATAATGTTAGAGGAGGGTACAATATTACTCACCAAACCACTTGAAGATTGAGAGCTAGGCTTGGTTTTGGAAGATGACTTCCTTAACCGGTCTTTCTCTAATTTCCTTAAATAAGAAGTTAGAGACTTCCACCCTTCAGCACTCAAACTCTCACATTCATGACAAGTGTTATCCATCGAGCATTCATACTTCCTGCATCTTTTACATACAGTGTGAGGATCACCGAAGCTTTCGGCATTCTCACCTTGCACCCTTCATTCACCACATTCTCACCACACTTCCAGAATCAGACATCATATGAAAATTCCAAGCCAAAATCCAAATAACGATCCACAAAAGCGTATGCCAGTACAACGATCCAAATACGTCACCAAAGGGTCCAAAACGATGATCAATTGTATCCAAAAAACGAAATCCAGCCGGAGATACCAACAACGATGTTGCCAGTATGGCCGACAGAAAAAATCTGATGGAAAACGGGAATGGATTCCTATTCCTGCCACCCAGCGGCGGCGCGGTGGATCACCTGACCTACCTGTAGCATACGTGTGCGCGAAATTCGAAATTCTGTCGGCGCGACGGAGTCAATAGCTATGTATTATATGACAGTAAGCTGAATGTATAAAATTACTAGATTAGAAGAGTTTTAGCTTAAAATTGCGTTTTTCGACCATTTCGGTAGAGTCAAAGTTGACCGAAGGTTGAAATTTTGGCACTTATCGTTATTTTTATGAAAATATTTCAAACTGATAAAAGCTACAATCATGAGTATTTTGTTGTTGTATTTTACATGAAATTGCACACATTTTCATATATAATACTCCATGTAACGCTATTTAAAATGGTGCAAAAATTATGTCAAAGTAGCGACGAAATAATTTCTGGGCTCAGCTCGTGTCGCTGCGCGAAATATCCTTTAATCTATTATTTCTAGGGTAAATGTACTAACACATACCAGAGAATAAATAAATAAAGAAAAAAGGTCAGTATAAACTGACTCGCTCACCCTCCAAGAGGGTGTCGGTATGAACACTATGGCGAGTGAGACCACTACCACGAGCCAATGCCAATAGAATTCTCCCACTACAAAATCACTCCAAGAGGAGAGCCGACCCACAGAGTGGGCAGCCCAACTACTACTACTACTCCATCCCATGCTGCCGACTGCTGCGCCTCTGGTGGCCATCCTTTTCAGTTAGCGCACACGATTCACACATGCCCTTTTTTTACTCGGTGTTTTTTGTGCCCTTTTCTTTGGATTTATTTACCATGGAGCGTGCAGCCATCGCAGCAGCTAAGTTAAGTACTCAGTGTTTATTGCTATTTGGTTTTTTCCGGCCCTGAGCCCGTATTTGCCGTTTTTTAGGTATAAATACGAACTCTAGGTCGGAAGCATGGCAGCATGGTTCTGCCTCGTGGTGGGTTCGTTCTTGGTCGCCCATACCCAGAACATCCCCTTACTTAAGTACGCTCTATTTCTATTATCCGCTTTGTTTAGGGTACGGTCTACACGGTTTTGTCATGCATGCATGTCTTTTACCTTATGTAGGCTCCTTCCATCCAGACCCTAGCCACGGCTCTTAGTATCGGCCTCGGCTAGCTTTGAGTGGTAGACTTGCCTTCGGGTTAGTCGTACACTCCTGGATTTTTTCTCCTACTGTGTTGTTTTCTTTCTTTCATTATTATTCATTTGATTTATTTATATGATATTTGTTTAGGTTAGTTAGGCGTCTGGCTTGCTTAGCCTAGGTTATGGCCCTTAGGGCCTATATGCTACCGCTCTTCAGTTCGGTTGCTTCCCGATAGCATCTCTCTTGATCAGTGGTTATGTTTCTAGGCTTAGTTGTCTGTTGTTTTGTTCTTACCGCCCCGTGGTCACTACGTGATCACGAGGCAGCCAGACGCCTGTCCAGTCACATTCCTTCCCCCCCTCCCGCTCTTCTATAGAGTCGGGGGGGTGGGTCGGTCTGCCCATGCTCGCTCCGCATACCCGAGCCTGCCTCCCTTTCTCCCCCCAGGCGGAGGGAGTAGAGGGACGGGACAGACCCAGACTGGACTCGACCTCTCCGGCTTCTCGGTCCGGCCGGATGGTAAGGTGGGGGGGGACTGGCCTTTCCCCCTCCGTTGCTACCCCGTCGCTCCGTTACTAGCCCGAGTCTGTATGTCCTCTCGCTCTTTCCCACCTTACTAGGGCTCCTTTACCACCGGAGGCCTGGCATCCAGCGGAAAGGTGCTAGTCCACCCAGCAGGGTGGACCGGAGCATACAGTTGGTCCCTTCTAACCACTCCGTCTCGCTGAGTTACTACACTCCGCCACGCCACGACAGGGACTTAGTCCGGTACGTTTCGAGTTTTTAGGTTTAAGATCTTTTATGTTAAACTAGTAAGTTTATCTTAAGTACCTTAAACCACCCCCCTCCTCCTTACCTGTCTCACCGGATCTCTCCGGGGTTATAGCCTATTCAGGCGATAAGGGAGGGGTTATGCCCAAATTTTTTCCGAGCTCGGCATGCAACGGAGTTCTTCTGTCCTTTAGCCTGTAAGTGATAGTCTTTAAGATACTCATGTGTCTTTCACTTACAGACCACCAACTGTGAGCATCCGGGATGCGCCGCCACACTTCAGGACCCATGTGGACACGAAGTTTGCGGTCCCATGCTCCATGCGCGACTCCGCACGGGGACATCCAGGTCTGGTACCAGAGACGTGTACCATCTGTTACGATCTGGTGAGCCAGCTCTTAGACGGGGTAAGTATTCCAACTCCGGTAACTGGTCCTCATTGTTATAGTGCTTAAGTTTTTACATTAATCACTAACTTAAGATAAAAATTCAGGGGGTCTTATAGCCCCTATAAAATTTAAGTTAAGCTTTAAATTTGGTTTTAGTTTTAAGTTATTCTTAAAATCTAATCAATACCCTCTCTTCCAGGCTCCGGCTGTGAGGGATACCGCAACTGGCAACCCTGCGGGCCTGGGTCGGCGGTTTTGGGAAGAACGCCGCCAAGGGTATGCCCTACATCCTTGAGAAGAGGTTGGCGGTACTAATCTTCCCCGGAGGCAAGGCTACAGGCTACGTCGACCCAGCGGAGGCGGCCCCGACTATCGCTTTCATCCAGCAACAGCTGGCTGCCTCGTTGACGGACCAAGGCCAGGACATCTCCTCGGAAGTCGCGACGCTTGATATCAATGTGGAACCTATGGTAGGTGTAGACGACCTGTTGGTCGAGGTAGGTACGTTGGACACCCAAGGATGCCCTTGGGTGCAACTGGTTCTTCTACCCCTGCAACCTCTCCATCCTTCCAAGGCTTTTACAGGTAATGAACTATATACTTCTCCTGACGCTTCAGTTAGACCCAAGGTCAAGGGGTCAAGCAGTGAAAACCTTGACGAAGACGTCAGTCGTCGTCTAAGAAGACGGCTTCGGCGTCATCTTCTTCTCGTAAGTCTACCGGCTAGAAACCCCGGAGCAGAGAGATCTAAAGCTTCTGGGTCCGGCTCTAAGTCCTCGAGAGTAGATCCTCCAGGGAGAGATCTCACACTCCAGCGGAGTCGTCAGTTTCGCTACCCTTGGTTCCGATTCAGAGCCACCCTTCCACCTCCGCAGCAGCTCCGGCTTTGGACTCCAACGCTGGTCTGTTACAACAAGTGGGCGATCTGGTTGGGTCTCTGAAAAATAGCATGGAACAAATGATCTCTCGGTGTCTGATAGGATTACCTCTCAGGACAACATTATAGCCGGACTGAGCCAAGCTCCTCTAGCCTCTCCTCCACCTTTCAACACAGGTGGAGCCCAGCTACCCCCGTATGACTCTCTACCTCCGTTCTCCAATGAACAACCCTTGGAGAGTAGCGTCATACACCCCCCTTCCAGGACGGGCTTATCTCTATCCCGGAATGTGGAACTCGGAGGATTGAGGACTTGAGTTCTACCCGAAGACCTCAGCCTCCGTCATCGGCTACGCTAGGCTCACCGCCTCAGCCATGACTCGGGATGATAAAGTACCAAAGGAGACAGTCCTCTATTCACGTGACCAGGCTCAGAGAGAATGGCTCAGGTGTCTAGAGGACATGGATTGTTCCAACACGAAAAAATGATATTGTAGGATACAATAAAGTTCATACATACTTACCTGGCAGATATATACATAGCTATCGACTCCGTCGTCCCCGACAGAAATTCGGAATTTCGCGGCACACGCTACAGGTAGGTCAGGTGATCTACCTGCCTGCCGCTGGGTGGCAGGACTAGGAACTATCCCCGTTTTCTAATCAGATTCTCTCTTCCACCTGTCTCCTGCGGGGAGGCTGGGTGGGTCTTTAATTGTATATATCTGCCAGGTAAGTATGTTATGAAACTTTATTGTATCATAACAATATCATTTTCATACATTCACTTACCTGTCAGATATATACATAGCTGATTGACACCTTTGGTGGAGGGCAAGAGACAAGCTAATTAACTGACTAGGACAGGTAAACAACATATGTTGTAGGTATTTATAGACCTTAGTTCCTCTGTGTTTCTAGACGAAGGATTGACTTCCTAGCTATTGCATAGGAGTCTGCTTCATCTCAAGAGCCTTAGCGAGATAGTGATCTGTGGCCAAGAGTTCTTGTGATCTGTCGATGGGGTCTCTTCCCACTTACTCGACAGAAACCTAACTGGCGTTTGTCAATGGGAGCACATCCGCTTATATGACAACACGCACTTATTTAAGGAGCGCAACACCGATCCCGATCACCTATTCCTAACATGAGGGTTCGCGCTAAATTGAAAGAGAGTTATCCCCCAAACTCCTTTCAAACCTCCAATAAAAATCATTGAGTTAAAATAAATTCAACTCATTATTAAAGGATCAGTGTCGGTCCTTATCCCAGCAACGTATCCGCTGATACGTATAAACCAAGAGAGAAGAATCTCTCGTAGGTTAACTTGAAGTCCTTCGTGTATGAGCAGTCAACACATAGTTGCATCTCTTATATGTTAAAGCTAATATGTCTTCCTGACATATTGTTACGAAAAGAACAAGAATTTGCAAAAGCTCGCACTTCATGAGCTTTTTAAATTCTCAGCTGTTTGAAGGTATCATCAAGTCACTTATGAAGTGCTTTAGAGATCACCATTGTTTCAAAGAAGACTAGGACTTTCTTTGAACTGGATCTCATCTGGATGAAGCCTAACGCCTGGCTTGCGCCTGGCTGGCGCGAGGAGTATCCTGTTTAGAATACTCCTGGCGCCTGACAGTCGTAAAAACTCTTCGAATACTCCTGCCGCCGTCTGGAAGGCGCATCTCGCTCCAAATACTCCTGGCGCCTGTTAGGAGTATTAAGCTCGGAATACTCCTGGCGCCTGGCAGGAGTATCGCGCTTCGAAATAACTCCTGGCGCCTGGCAGGAGTAGTCGCGGGCTATTCGAATACTCCTGGCGCTTGGCAGGAGTATCGCGCTTCGAATACATCTGGCACCTGGCAGGAGTATCGCGCTTCGAATACTCCTGGCGCCTGTTAGGAGTATTAAGCTCAGAATACTCCTGGCGGCTGGCAGGAGTATCGCGCTCCGAATACTCCTGGCGCCTGGGAGGAGTATCGCGATCGGAATACTCCTCGTCCTCTGAATACTCCTGGCGGCCTGGCAGGAGTATCGCTCTCGAATACTCCTGGCGCCTGGGAGGAGTATCGTGCTCGGAATACTCCTGGCGCCTGGCAGAAGTATCGCTTTCCTAGGAGGAGCATCGTGATCGGAATACTCCTGGCGCCTGGTAGGAGTATCACGTTCCGAATACTCCTGGCGCCTGGGAGGGAGTATCGTGCTCATCGGAATACTCCTGGTGCTTGGCAGGAGTATCGCGTTCCGAATACTCCTGGCGCCTGTTAGGAGTATTAAGCTCAGAATACTCCTGGCGCTTGGTAGGCACATCGCGCTTCGAATACTCCTGGCGCCTGGTAGGATTAAAAAGTCTAGAATACTCCTGGCTCCTGGGAGGAGTATCGAGGTCAGAGTACTCAAGGCGCCTGGCAGGAGTATCTCTTCCCGAATACTCCTGAACCTATGGAAGGCGCATCTAGTTCCGAATACTCTGTGGCTTGGTAGGAGTATCGCTCATGGAATGGCCTTTCGAATGGCAAGTATATTGCGCTTAGCGGGCGCTATACTCCTATCAGGAGTTCTCTCTTTCTCCAGTTGCTCTTGTTGCTTGGATGAAGATCTTGGCCTAGAACGATCTACAGTAAAGTCAGGCTCTTTGCGCCTACTTGGCGCCTGGCTCCTAGTTGGCGCCAGACGCTTGGCAGGAGTTACTTCCTTCCCACGTCTCGCCTGCCTAACGCATCGCTCCCCCAGAGATGGCCGCTTGTGCGACAACTCCCTGTAGGGTTCGTCGCGCCCGACAGGAGATCGGTATTTGGATCTCTTAATCAGAAGTCTGTCATCCTTTTTACGAGTAGGATCTTTAGAAAGTACTCCTACCAAAGACGCTAATTGCTCCTGCACATTCATCACAATTTAGTCCGCTCCATCCAGTAGACAATAGGAAATCTCAAAAGTCCAAGAGACAAGTCTTCCTCCGAGGAGGATCATTATTGCATACTTCCGTTGCTAACGAGTTCTCCTCCTACATGTTGATGAGTTTTCTCGTTGCAGAAGCTTCCCTATCCTTGCCCGAAGGAAGGGAAGGAGCTTGGAATTTAAAGAGATTCTGAGCTGAAATTGGTTGATTTCTAGCTCTTGAATGTATCTCTCTAAACCTTTTGGGAAGTAGTTTGAGCCCTTCTCGCGTTCCAAAGACTCTGTCAGTAAACGTTTAAACCTTTTCTTCTTCTGTAGATGACAAATGTCACTACATACCCGGACAACGAAACCTCTATCTAAAAGCGTTGATCCAGGAATAAAAGGCTTTAGTTCTCTTGCCAAACATACTATGCTGGCCAGAACCAATGCCGAGTCAGTCATAGAATTTGATTCCAGATTCTAAAGCCCAAAATTTCACTTGTCCTTTTGATCGTTTAGGACCAAGAGAAACATTTGATTAGGAGCAGTTCCATCTTGTCGGAACACGGAATCTGAGGCCCAAATTAGGATCCCATTCTAAGTATAAGATCTCTTACTCTTATCGTATAGAGGTATTGTATAAGATCCCGAAGATCTTAATCTCTACTATCTCTAATATCTTTGTCTAGACAGAATATATCTTTTCACTGTGTTCATTGATAGCATAAATTACCAAGGTGATTCTTCCCTCTGAAAGGGAAGAAAACCATTATGTGGTTCACAGAGGTATCGGAAGAGGACAGTTTCCCCTTTCTATCTAGCACGATCTGCAGCAACTCTATGTCTTAACATATTTAAAGGAATTATCAAGCTTCCCTTGAAAAATCCTCTCATTCATATTTACTTCTGGTCAGTCTGCACGCAGACAGACTCAGAGTGAATAGGTTTTTTCAGGTCCAATATTTATAATAGATTCCGATCAAATCTCTTAGACCTTCCGACACATGCTGAAAGAAGAACGTGACTTCTGTGAATCCAACCTTTTATTGCCAAAATGATGCATTCATCTTCTTCCTTAGACGCCCATTTATTTTAATATGTGTAAGAATATATACAACTAGGGGAAAAAAAAAAGACTAAAGTTTATTCCCCTATTTAATTTAAAGATGGCGTATCTTGCTACCTCTCTTGTTTCGAGGAAAAGGAAGCAATCTATAAGAAGGTCGTTCATCTTCTGCCTTGCGAAGATATCTGTGAATATTTTCCGCAGGGTCTGACAAACTCTTTCCAATGAATGTTAAATCGTGCTCTGCCGAATTAAAATTCTTTATAATCCTATCACATTGTGGTAAACAGCATTCATCTAGGAAACTCTTGTAAGGATAGTAGGAACGCTGTAATTAACCACGGTGTGTGCATAAGGCTTAAGCGTATCGTTATCTTAAGGTGAATTTCCTACTACATTCTTTCCTCGCCGAGGCGAGAGATATCCTTAGCAAAACGAATACGATGTTATTCATGTTTGCCTAAAAAATCCCCTCAATTCGTGGTTAAGTCCCTGATTGTATGGGGAATATACGGTGAAGCATTCGATCCTTTAGGAGAGAAAGATGTAACCAACCGTTCACGACCGAGAACCGGATGGTACTAGATTGGCTCACAATTACAGCCGTGTCGTTCACTGCCTGGCTGCATTCATTCTGAGTTGCCAGTTACTCCCTTCAATGAATGGATATAATAAAATTATTCTCGAGTCTAAGAAAGTCTCAATAATGCAAATTTTAGGCAATCAACCTTTGTTAATACCGAGGCTGAATAGGTATTGTCGTAACAAACCTTTTAAGCGAAGTCTTTACTAGGAAAATCCTGTAAGGATATAGACAATTCCGTAGCGAACCAGAAAGGCAAAACTATGGTATGAGTATTATGACTTGTCATTCAGTAGTCATATACAGCAAAGCCTTCTACGACACTCTTTCCTTTCCGACATGCAGAGAAAGAATAGAAATCTTACTCTCTTCGTTCATTTCGTCAATAATCCCGAATGAGTATTAGTCGAAAGATATTGCAAATGACAACCGAGGATCGAAGAGAATCTCTTCCAGCTTTTATTATCTTGGAGATAAGTCCGTATTTTACGCCTTTCTTATCTGGAAGAGCCTCTAATCAATGAATGAGAGCTCGTACGAGTCTTGTTCAACTTCCAAACGATTGCCCCTCTTTCTGTAAATGGTTGGTTGCAATCTATTTTAGAAGGAGGATGATTTTAATATCCTCTTACTAATACTGAACTAATTCTCACAATTCTGCTCTATCTTCCATTCCTCAATTTGGGGCAAGATTTGAGCAACCGAAGGAGAGCGCTTCCTTCGAAAGGTGAAGGGCTATTCGCAGTACCGACTCTAACCTGACAAGGGCTACGGCAGCCTGTGCTACATCTTGAGTCCCTGCCTGGAAAAAACCGAACTTGCTCTTGCCTTTATTGCATTAAGACGATCCTGACAAGGGCAACGGCCGCCTGCGCGACAACTCCCGTCCCTATCAGGAGAAGCCTCGAATGTCTTTCACCCTTCGCCTGGAGGACTCTCGGCGGTTGTCAGGCTCTTCTTGTAGGAGAAAGTGTCTGGCGCTAAGCAGGAGTATCTTGCCTAGAATACTCCTGGCGCCTGGTAGGAGTATCACGTTCCGAATACTCCTGGCGCCTGGGAGGAGTATCGTGCTCGTCGGAATACTCCTGGTGCTTGGCAGGAGTATCGCGTTCCGAATACTCCTGGCGCCTGGGAGGAGTATCGTGATCAGAATACTCCTGGATCCTAGAAGACGTATCGCCCTTGGAAAGTTCCGAGCATCTGAAAGGCGATCCTCGCCTGGAAAGTTCTGTACGTCTGGAAGGTTATTCGAATCTGGAATCTTCCGCCTTCTGGAAGATCCTGTGTGCGGAAGGTTCCGATCTCTTGTACATTTGTTCTTGCTTAGAATTCGACAATACTTCCATTTTCGACATAGCCCTCCCTTTCTTCTGAATGAGAAGGACTCCCATTTCCGATAAAGATCCTGGTTCATAGTCTTTCAGGCGCTTTGCGCCCATATTCAGGCCCTTCAGGTGCTTTGCGCCTCGTTTCAGGCGCTTTGCGCCTTGTTTCAGACGCTTTAGGCGCATTGAGCCTCGTTACCGGAGCTTCATGCCCAAGGAGCTAGAAGCTTAAAAGTTATATATATGTGTACTCACTAAACGAGATCCATATAATCATTCGATCAACAAATATTCTTTAATATCTAATTCGTTCTTCTCAGAATAGAAATATTTTCATATACTTCTCCTTTCTCCGTCTCTTCTGAGGTTCCGATAGCCAGACGAGATTATCTTGCATCTTCATTTAATCTACGCCGTTGAATGTTTTACTCCTTATTCGTCAAGACGATAATAAAAAGGGGAACACATTGAATTAGGATGCCTTTCCAATGGCTATCCCTGGCAGTCTGGGACGTTCTACAGAACCTGCCGAGGGGACGCCTGAACGGTGGGGGTTCTCCATAACCTCCGTACGGCTTTCGACATTCCTTCTCCTCCGGGCCAGGGAGCTTGGAAGAGGTCTAGGCCTGGGAGCGAGACAGAGCCGATCAGACGCACCCTCTATTGCAATGGGGAACACTATAATCACTTCTTACCTTATAATAGCTCGTATCTTGAGCTACATTCCTTTATCTTCAAATTGCAAATGAATTTGTAGTTTCTGTGAAGTAAGAAGGTGATGAGGAAACAACACTACTAGTACTGTTAATATTCTAACTGCTTGTCAGAACGAGGGCTATTAAAGCTTCTAAAGAAAGCATATCTAGTTCTATGTTTTCTGACTTCCTCAAATAGGAAGTTACCTTATTTTCCTCAATCAAATTCTAACATTTATTACATTTATCAATGAATAAATATTTATATTTCCCTTTCTTGCAAACTATGTAATTGTCTACCGAAAACTTCGGTAGTTACACATACTCTATTCTTCGAAAACTTCGAAGTTAATTCATTAAAAGTTATTAAAAAGTTATTAAAAAGTTATTAAAAACGTATGCCAAACCACCGATCAGTACTTCCCTGTAAAAGTCGGCCCAGAAGATCGATGGCGATGACAAACACGAAAATCAAATCAGGAGGGAAAGAAACATATGTTTACCTTCCCAGCGACAGAGAGAATCTGATTAGAAAACGGGGATAGTTCCTAGTCCTGCCACCCAGCGGCAGGCAGGTAGATCACCTGACCTACCTGTAGCGTGTGCCGCGAAAATTCGAATTTCTGTCGGGGACGACGGAGTCGATAGCTATGTATATATCTGACAGGTAAGTTGAATGTATGAAATCCAACCTTTTAAGAGTCCCGTTTACGATCTTTACGATGGAAGAGAGTACCCCGCTCCCTTTCTTGACAAAGATCGCGAACAACTACTATTCCAGCAGCACCAGAAGGGGGATTCCATGCCTCAACTGAAGGAAGCAGATCCTACATCTCCTTTACTTCCTTCAGCGGTGAATTGTGGGAAGATTTACCTAACACCTTCTCAGCTGGCAAAAACTCAAACCAGACTGTGCTATGGAGCAGTTTGGTGAGAAGCTACCTAGGCTTCCAGATAGCCTTATTCAGGCAGAATTCGATGCCAAATCACGGTTAGCCAGGTCTATTAATTTCCATGGCTATGACCGAGGTGGCTACCATTGCCTATGGGTCGGAGCCAACTCTTCAAGCTTTCTTACCAAATCTTTGACTCAAACGGTGCAGTCGGATATGTTTGAGTTCGCCACTGCCAGGACGAATTGTAGGAAACATGTGCTACAAGAAGCGACAATTCGACACGAGCCGAATAAGTTGCTTACTCAAGCATCTGGGGAGCAGACCTCTTCCCAGAAGCGATGGTGAAGGAGGTTCAGTCAGAGCTACGAGATTGAAACCAGAGCCTTAAGACCGTTGGGGTCTTACGGCCAAGAGACGACAGGATCAAGCGGTAAGGGTAAGGCTCAAAGGAAACCTAGACGTTTCCAGCCCTACCAGAAGAAGCAGCCACGCTTTTCTCAGCAAGTTCCGGCTGTTCCCTTGGTGCAAACAGCCCAACCTTACCTTCCACCTCAAAGGCTCAGTCGCAGCCGATTTATGTTATCTCCCCTCAGCCTCAGCCCTCCACCTCTTACGCCCTCTCTCCAGCCTACAACCAGGTCTTCGAGGGTCAAGCTTCACAGAAGTATGACCGCTCGGGTAGGGAGGCAGAGGTAAGCGATCCTTTCGTGGGAGAGGATCGGGAGGTCCCTTTAATAGAGGAAAACATTTCAGGGGAGGCCGAGGAGGCTACCAGAACCAATGAGGAACTTCAAGGTAGGAGGGAGGCTGTTTCACTTTCGTCACCGGTGGAATTTCAGCAGAGTGGGCTCAGAGCATTGTGTCAAAAGGCCTGGGTTGGAGCTGGTTAGCGAACCCACCCCCATCCAGACCTTTCCGCCAACTTCCTTCCAAGGAATTGACGGAGTATGCGGAGGATCTCCTTCAGAAAGGAGCTATAGCGAGAGTCAAAAAAAAGGTTAAAATTTCAAGGACGCTTGTTCAGCGTGCCAAAGAAAGGCTCACAAAAAAGAAGGGTAATCTTAGACTTGTCCACTTAAACTTAGCCATTCGCTGCGACAAGTTCAAGATGCTCACATCTCGCAGGTGCGGACCTTACTTCCCCGTGGGGGCCGTCACCACCTCTATCGATCTTACCGACGCTTACTATCATATCCCTATTGCAACACTTCTGTCCGTATCTGGGCTTCAAGATAGGAGACCAGACATTCTCCTTCAAGGTAGTTCCTTTCGGGCTCAACGTAGCAACAGGGTGTTTACGAAGCTGGCGGAAGTAGTAGTTCAACAACTAAGATGGCAAGGGGTTATGTAGTAGCGTATCTCGACGATTGGTTGATCTGGGCTTCAACAGTCGAGGAATGCAACAGAGCAACACTGAAAGTGATTCAGTTCCTGGAATATCTAGGCTTCAAGATAAACAGGACCAAGTCAAGACTCACTCCAGAGTCAAACTTTCAGTGGCTAGGCATTCAATGGAATCTATCCTCCCATACTCTGTCGATTCCATCAACCAAGAGGAAGGAAATAGCGAAGTCAGTCAAGCAATTTCTGAGTCACAAACTGGCGTCAAGAAGAACTCAGGAAAGGATCCTGGGTTCACTCCAGTTTGCATCAGTGACGAACATCCTAATGAAAGCCAAACTGAAAGACCTAACCAGAATCTGGCGCTCATGAGCAAATGTCAGGTCCAGGGACAAATTATCCTCAGTCCCTCTGATTCTAAAGAATCGACTCCGGCCGTGGGCGAAAGTCAAGAACTTGTCGGTGTCAGTGCCCCTTCAGTTTCCTCCACCAGGGATTACCATCCATACGGACGCTTCATTAAGCGGTTGGGGAGGATATTCCCAGTTCAAGAAGGTTCAAGGAACGTGGTCACTTCAGTTCCGTCAGTTTCCATATAAACGTACTGGAAAAAACAAGCAATGGCAGTGTTCTTGACTCTAAAAAGGTTACGTCGCCAAAGTGCTCCCACATAAAGCTAGTCCTGGACAGCGCAGTGGTAGTACATTGTATAAACAGAGGAGGCTCCAAATCAGTCATCTAAAATCATGTCATGGTAGCCATCTTCTCCCTGGCGGACAAGTTTCAGTTGGCATCTCTCCTCCACTCATATAGCTGGAGTGAGAAACGTCATAGCAGATGCTCTATCCCGATCAGTACCTCTTAGAGTCGGAATGGTCACTGGACAACAGTTCGTTCCAATGGATTCTTCAGAGAGTTCCAGGTCTACAGGTGGATCTCTTCGCATCTCAAGCGAACCACAAACTCCCATGTTATGTTGGCCCCCAACCTGGACCCTCTGGCCTATGCCACGGACGCCCTGGCTCTAGACTGGAACAACTGGGAGAAGATTTATGTCTTTCCTCCAGTGAATCTTCTCATGAAGGTGTTAAACAAACTCAGGACATTCAAGGGTCAGTGGCTCTAGTAGCCCCAGACTGGCCGAAGAGCAATTGGTACCCTCTAATTCTGGAACTGGGTCTTCGCCCTCTTTTCGGATCCCAATCCCAGGCTCTCCCAGTCAGTACAAACGAAGACTGTGTTCGCTTCCTCAGGGATTCTCAAAACAACTAACTTTATGGATTTTCATGAAGTTTGCAGCGAAAAGGGATGCGAATATTGACCCGCAAAAGATTCTCTTCTTGGAATCCGATAAAAGAGATTCAACTTTGAGACAGTATGATGCTGCTGTCAAAAAAGTTAGCAACCTTCCTGAGAGAATCAGATATTAGGATCATGACAATCAATTCAGCTATATCCTTTTTCAGATCCTATTTGAAAAAGGCTTAGCAGCTAGCACGATTACGACAAACAAGTCAGCCTGAAAAAGATTTTTCAATTTGGTTTCAACATCAAGACTTGACAGATTCCTACTTACTTCTTGTCTATTCCCAAGGCGTGTGCTAGACTTAGACCTTCTGTAAGGCCTACGTCAGTATCATGGTTCTTAAACGATGTTCTAAAGCTGGCTTCAGAAACCAATAATGACACATGTCGCGTTTATAATGCTCTTAAGAAAAAAACTATTTTATTAAGCTTGGCCTCAGGAGCTAGAATTTCAGAACTGTCGGCTTTATCCAGAGATCCGGATCATATCCAGTTCCTTCCCACAGGGGAAGTGCTACTTTCTCCGGAACGTAGCTTTATAGCTAAGAATGAAGATCCTTTGATGAGGTGGGAACCATGGAAGGTTCTACCCTTCCACAAGATGTATCTCTTTGCCCAGTTTCAACCTACGAGCCTTTCTGTCTAGGACCCCTCATCCTCATCGGGTCCTCTCTTTAAGAAGAGAGAAAAAAAAAGGTGGTACTTTATCTGATTAAAGGCATCAGGCAACAAATCCTGTACTTCATTAAACAAGCCAATCCTGACTCTTTCCCAAAAGCACATGATGTCAGGGCAGTAGCCACCTCAATTAACTATTTCCAACATATGAACTTCGATGAGTTGAAAAGTATACTGGATGGAAATCGCCGACAGTGTTTAAACGTCATTACTTAAGTCCTTGGAAGCTCTGAAATTTTCAGCAGTAGCAGCGGGTAACTAGTTCCCCTGACTCCACCTAATCTTTAGTAGAAGAACCAGTCCTCCTTTCTACCTGCCTCACCAAACAGTTCGTCTATTCCTGCCTTGTTCATCTACGGTCACCTTGTGTCTTAGCTGCTTTGATGATGATGTAGTGGGTGTCCCTTAGTTTTTTGCTAGGGGCACTCACAATTGATTATGGATTTTGATCTCTTGGATGTCATCCCTTATTTTTATGCTAGGGGATACATCTTATTGTAATGGTTACGGGTTTTGTATATTAAGTTATATACATTCCTTTATATATTATTATTGTTGAGTTTGTTTTGTTCAACTTATTATGTTAATTGCTCTGCATTTCTGATACATAGCTTTACAACAGATACCATTTTTGTACATATATGCCTATTACCCCTGTATATATGTAATTACCTTAAGTTAAGAAATATTATTAGAATTAAGTGTAATTTAAGCAATATTTCTATTTTTGTATCATTGTGTATATGTATCCTTATTAGCAATTAATATTCTTTCTTTTAATTTTTATTTTACCTTTTATTTGAGACCTTCTTTTATTTGTTGATTTTGTTTACAATCTTGTGCTATTTCTCTGGTTACGATTTCGCGCTAGTGACACGAACTGAGCCCAGAAAAGGGATTTTGACGTAAGGAAAAATCTATTTCTGGGCGATTGGCTCGTGTCGCCAGCGAAAATCCCGCCCTACCCATCCCATCGCCCAAGATTGTCTGCTAACTTCAGGATGGCCACCAGAGGCGCAGCAGTCGGCAGCATGGGATGGAGTAGTAGTAGTAGTTGCTGCCCACTCTGTGGGTCGGCTCTCCTCTTGGAGTGATTTTGTAGTGGGAGAATTCTATTGGCATTTGCTCGTGGTAGTGGTCTCACTCGCCATAGTGTTCATACCGACACCCTCTTGGAGGGTGAGCGAGTCAGTTATACTGACCTTTTTTCTTTATTTATTTATTCTCTGGTATGTGTTAGTACATTTACCCTAGAAATAATAGGATTAAAGGATATTTTCGCTGGCGACACGAGCCAATCGCCCAGAAATAGATTTTTCCTTACGTCAAAATTCCTTTTCTGAGATGTGTCACTGATACTTTTTAGTGCGATAAGAAAGAAATTCGCGCGTTGTGCACCTGCGTAACGATTGTAAACAAAACAACGCCTGATCCGTGAGCTCCCAGCATCCCCAAGGCGCGTGATTCAAAAGTTTTCGCCTGGTAGGCCTATAAGTATTTTTCCGCGAATTTTTAAAAAACTTTTCTATGTCAACGTTTAATACGTCCAATCGGCACCCGACAGACAATTTATCTCAACGTATAATATGTCCAATCGGCGTAAGAGGGTTAATTTACTTTTACTGTTGTATCTCATTTACCCAAACTACTTTTCCTCTTTTAACCTTTGGGAATTATATACACCATGCATAAATGAAAACTACTGATGTCATGTTTTCCGTGTTATCTTATCAGTTACTTAAACATTATTACTGTACTATGATCTCTGTACACAAAATGTATCTCATACATTCAGAATTATTAAGTATGCAAATATTTAAACTCTACTCAACTTTTTTTCTTTGGAAAAGTTAAGTTTTTCATATGCATGAAAAAATTATGATGTTCAAATCTAAACTAACCTTTTTATCTAAAACAGCCTGCTCCTTTAACAATTCTTCCAAATGTTCCACATCATTATGTCGGAAAAATACAATACGGCTGCGACTAGCTTGCAGGCCTCTCTGGATGGGGAAGCTGACCATCTCATCTCTGTAGAGGAAAGAGAAATGCCCAAACTGTTTTCCCATTATGTATATATATATATAAAAAATTAATAGTCAATAACTTTGTTGAATAACAGTAAAAATCTGCTACAATAATACTCACGCATAAATAATATCCCCACTTTTAGAATAAGCAGGAATGGCAGATGCTATTGTTGAAAACCCATATGAATATAGAACGGCCATCTCACAATTAAAGAAAGCTGCAAGCCTGTCTTCTAATTCCAAGTGAACTTCTGCAGAGGAAGAGGGATTCTTCATGAAGATAGTTACTGACAAAGTCCCAAATAGTTTAAACAAATCTATGGGTTAGACAGTTGCTGAATAAGTCCCAAATAGTTTAAACAAATCTATGGGTTAGACAGTTGCTGAATAAGTCCCAAATAGTTTAAACAAATCTATGGGTTAGACAGTTACTGAATAAGTCCCAAATAGTTTAAACAAATCTGTGAGTTAGAAGTCTTAACTCTCTTGTGATTATAATACATAATGTACTCTGTCTGGAAAATCAAAACTTTTTCAATTTTAAAACTGAACTGAATCAACTGAAAATGAAGGTACTGACAAAACTTATTTAAGGGACCCATGCCCAACAATTATCATTAGATGCTCACTGATTCTGGAAACATTTAATTTTTCATGCTGAATTGCATCTATAATGCAGGGGGATTGGACATAGTGGGATAAAGGAAAGTATTACCATTTAATACCAAATGAAAAGTTTCTGGCTAAAATACTATAAGGACAAATCATTAGTCAATCATGATGAGATAGCAATCATTTCAGCACCAAATTCATCGTAACCCCATACATATTAATAACTACTTACGGGTTGTACCATAAAAACCTCGAGGTCCACAGGATCCAACCCCATACTTGTGAAGACATTGCAGAGCAGCTTCTTCAACCTCTGGTCGCTCACCCAAGTTCAAATAACTGTGAGTTCCAAGATTTAACACCTTCTCACCAGTTCCCAAATCAATATAACGCCCAACCTGAAAATAGTAATATATCAAGGTCCATCAAAATAACATACTGAATTCTGTAAACGCTCTCAATGTTTCACAGCATATAATGATTTGCAAGTCTTTTACAGCCACTTTCTATGAGATTAATTAGGTATCATATATAATCAACTGTTAACAAAGTCATATGTATAAGCACATATTACTCTTAAGAATTTATCTATCTTTCTGTTTTCTCACCAAGTTAGATCAGGGGTTACACATTTGATACATTACCGTATGTAGCACATATTACTCTTAAGAATTTATCTATCTTTCTGTTTTCTCACCAAGTTAGATCAGGGGTTACACATTTGATACATTACCGTATGTACTTTGTAGGACAAATCATCACACCATTCTAAGAAAACCCTTTCATAGACATATACCCCTCCTTTGCAAATGCCTTTTTCAACACTCTTGCCAGACAAAACCTAGTCTTGAATTTGAATTACAGTTGCTGTTAATAGTATTACCATAATATTATTATTATAATTTCAGTAGATGAAACTTATTCACATGGAACAAGCACACAGGGGGCCATTGACTTGAAATTCAAACTTCCAAAGAATGTTGGTTTTAACCTACCTCTGCAGACATCCCTTATTTACATACTAGAGAAACCCGTCTCTCACCAAACTCACAATGGTCATGAGCCAAGATTCTTCCCTTGAGAACTATACAGTCAACATGTGCTATGCATCATGCACCATACTTTCACATAATTTTCACTCTTTTCATCTTTTCAAATTTTGATTTTCCATTAGGTCAGTGCAGGATCCATCCATTTGGATGCCTTCCAGGTTGGAGGTTACTGGAATTGGTTCTGTTCTTTTCCAGGTAATTATTTCAAGGATCTCTTGCAGCTGAAATTTTATCTTTTGGGTTCTGAGGTTAGTGTTTGGGGGTACAGTTCTTACTAGCATCCCTTCAGGCCCACCGGTACTGCTTTCTCACTATATTTTCATCCGCTCTAAGTTCCATGTAGTACCCAAGCACAGGCTGTTCACATTATTTTTAATACCTCTTTACTTTTACATTATCTGGCGCTTGCTTTTATTCCTTTTTTAAAGCCAATCCTTGGAGGCAGCTCTAAGCAAATCTATGAACATGGTTCAGTGGTGTGTTGAACCCTTACAGGCCACGCTGATTACAGTTGTCACTTTTCCACACTTTATATTTTAGGTGGTCTTTCACATACACACCTAATCACTGGTCCCATTTTCCTGCCAAGAGCAACCAGATTCATTGAATAGCACCTCCAATATTTAGTTCTAGAGGTCTTTTATTCCTCACACTGTTGGACTGTGGAACAGGCCCCCAGGAGATGATGTGGAATTGGAACTTCAGATGTTCAAGTGAAGATGCAAACCATCACTACTCTAATACAATTCAACTTTTATTTTGTTAATTTATCTGTTTTTTCTAATAACTGATCTCCTCTTTCTGTATTTACCATTACATTCTGTTACTTCTTTCAAATGAACACCATACTCTATGGAGGCTTGAATTTCAACTCAATGGCCCTTGTGGACTTGTTCCATATGAATAGGATTCACCATCTGCATAATGTTTGTTTGTATGGTGTTTTTACGTTGCATGGAACCAGTGGTTATTCAGCAACGGGACCAACGGCTTTACGCGACTTCCGAACCACGTCGAGAGTGAATTTCTATCACCAGAAATACACATTTCTCACTCCTCAATGGAATGGCTGAGAATCGAACTTACGACCACCACTCTGCATAATGATAACAATACCTGTACGCCGGACTTAAGGTTGGCCAATAAAAAAAACAACACATCAATGGGACAAAGATGATATGCAAATGCACATAGTACAAGAAAAAATATTCTAAAAAATCTTCAGTATGTACCTTCCATGGGAAGTTGAAAGTGAATATTTCCAACCCGGTGTGTGTTTGGGGCCTCTTTAAGACACTCATAAAAAATATGATGCTATAGCAACATAACACATCCTTCCCTTAATAGTTTTTCTTATTTTAGTTTTGTGAAATCACTATTACAGCTCACATAATATTTTAACAGATAAAGAAGTAAAATCAGCAAACATTCCCCAAACCATATTGTTAAGGTAAAATTATTTACAAGGTGTACTGGGATGAGATGTATTAACTTTCAGTGAGTTATAATGTTCTTTCTAAGAACTAAAACCAACAGAAATTCCCTTCTACAAGGACTGGGAGATATATGCATAGAACATTCCCCCCATGAAATCTCAAGTCACACTGATTTCCCTTGCATCCTAGACTCAGGTGTTAATGGCGCTATAAGAGTTGCATTATGTGATAGGAACATTTTCTTCCAAAATTCATTCAAATATTATAGTGCAAATAACAGTACTCATATGAGCTGAATAGGAGGTTCATAGCAATTATTAGGGATCATAGAGCCCTGCCATCCTCAAGGGTTAATTATTTCACTACGTATTATTATTATAAAGGATTAGTCTATCCAGACCTCTGAGCCTAATAAAGGCTCTTCTCCGGCAGGTTTTCAGGAATTAATCCTGAAAAGAAAGTTAAACATTATTTAGAAAACCAGTTTTATTCAGGACATGATGATCCTATTAAATGGAATTCTTTGCCTTCAGCAAGTGCCTTTTAATGTTGGGTTTAGAAAATAAATGCTTCTTTGTTGGTGCCAAATTGGGTATTCAACTAGTAAGTGCTGGGACAGTCACTGGTGTTTTGGCATGTAATACTTTGCATTGGGTCTGAAAGTGGATTTGACATTATATGACCATGTGAAAATCTAGTATTCCCTATATGTCATCTTGTTAATACAACTTCTTTAGCTCTTCCTTTCTGAGATGATGACACCCATGAATGAGCTTCACTTTATATATTTCTTAGTTTGTTTGTAGTTGGCACTGATGTCCAATCTGTTTGCCAGTCTTGATATATTAAAGGCTTAAGGGGGCCGGCCAGCTAATCCATTTTTTAAGGACAGGACTTTGATATTCATACCACTTAATAAGGTGCCTTGGGACATCTCCAAACCGCATATGATTTGCGCCTCTGACCGGGCGGTTTGTGATGCCAGGGCGATTTATCCCGGAAATAACCATTTTTCAAATTCTATCTCTTCATTTGATATTTAATATTAAGACCTGGGATTACTAACATAATAGACCTGATGTAGACCTCCAATCAAACGAGGAGTTTTTTTCCTAAAAGTCATTTTTTTTGCTAGATATGATTTTTTCTTTATGGTAAAAAAATAAACCCAATAAATCAGGGAAAAAAAATTATAAAAAAAAGATAAAACAAAAATTGGAAAAAAGGGCTTGATTTGATTGTTCTATAATGTTTTTCTGAGTTATATATCAAATTCCAATGTTATAGCTTTTAACTAATGAGAAGATAGATTTTAAAGGTCAATAAGTATAGTTTTGAGATACGGGCATTCAAAGTTTTCTTTCATATTTTTATAAAGACAATGTTAATAAATAATGATCATTATGAATGTATATTTTTTTTTGTGTATTAAACCAAAACTATGTTATTTATCATAATTTAATCATAAATGATGATCCCTTTGCTCATATATCGTAGCCTGGGGCACTGCGTCAGGCAAGACGGGGCACTCCTTCCTACGCAACTCTCTCTCTCTCTCCTTCACTAACTCGGCTTATTACAGCGAATTTTCTTCTTTTGTATGTTAGCGAGATGTTTTCCTTGTATTTTCCTCTTTGGCATGATGAAATTCTTGCCGAAACAAAGATAAACAAACGTAAATGCAAGAGAATGTCAGAGGTGAAACTCGAAGGTGTACTTTCTTTTTACAAAGAAAATGTTAATAAATCATGATTATTATGAATTTCATATTCCTTTTTGGGTATTAATGAACCAAAACTATGTTATTTATCAAAAAAGAAAGATCCCTTTGCTCAAAGACCATAGCCTGGGGCACAGAGTGACGTGTTCGACAGGCAAGACGGGGGCGTTACTTACTACGCAACCCTCAACCCTCCCTCTCACTCTTCACTAACTACGCTAATATCATGAATATTATGATATTCTGTAATCATATTAGAGCAAATTTTCTTCATCTTCATGTTAGCGAGATGTTTTGCTTGTCTTTTCCTCATTGGCATGATGAAATTCTTGCCGAAACAAAGATAAACATACGTAAAAGCAAGCGAATGTCAGAGGTGAAACTCGAACGTGTAGACTACTTGGGTTTTGTGCTCGCACTGAATCGTGGTTGAACTTGGTAGCTGACTGACTTCCCTTCTGCGACTCATGGAATCTCTACAGATGCCATTGCTTACTATTTCTTTGACACTAATTATCAAAATTTACGATAACAGAAGAAATATTGCATTTTCTTGTATGGATCAATGTTTTTGGCTTATTGAGTTACGTTTACTAATTACCCTGTAACTACGAAACTAAGAGGAATTTTTACGAATAGTTTCGTATACGTATTCTCAATTGCCATATTAAACTCCATGAATGTTTTCATGACTGCATTTTTTGCCCTATACCCCCATATATAAGGGTTCCGGCCGGCCCACTTAATTGACATTACCCAGTCTGATACAGGAGCATGTACAATTGTTGATAGAATAGTGGAAGTTGATTTGGCAGCTGTATCTGCTCTTTTGTTTCCTTCAATTCTTACATGTACTGGAATCCAACATATTTTTATTAATTAGTCCTAATTGGATAAGTTGAAGGATTATTATTTGGATTTCTTGTACAAGATGATTTCGAGACTTGTATTTATTTATAGCGGCAACAGCACTTCGTGATTCACTGAAAATTATGGTGGAAATTGCTCTCTTCTCAGATATTTTGTCCAGTACTATTTGTATGGCCATGAGTTCTGCAGTATACGTATAATGATGATATTCAAGAAAGACTTATTTTGATTAATTTATCTCTTGAGAATGCTGAAGCTCCTACTCCAGTATTGCTTTTTTATCCATCCGTAAAGATCAAAAGTTGATCCCCTTTACTTCTGATGTGTTCTACGGTGTTTTGGTGGTATACATCTTTGTTTGTCATATTTCTTTTTAGAAGATAAGATAGAGCAGTGCGTATTTTTATTCATTTCAAAGTCCAGGGTGGTAGGAGTTCCATTGGTGGATGGAAAATTTGTGAATATTATGTGAATTCATTAAATATTTGGTTCTTTCTGGAAAGAGCTATCACTATGGTTTTCAAATCTTTAATTATAAGTCCGAAAGCAGGTAGCAGATGTATGTCCCCTGTAATCACAGGGGTTAGGGATCACAACCATCCACATTACGCAAAAATACTCGTGAAGTTGGTATCCCCCTCTCAAAATGCTTATAACTGGCAACTTAAATAGTTCAGACACCAAAGACCCACCTCTAAAAATGCTTAAACAGGTACTACTCACTTAACGACATAGTACTCATTTTACGACAACCTGGAGTTACGAACGGACAAACATGATGAGAGTGAAAAAAACCAAAATAAAAGAAAAATAAAAACATTGACAAATATTGGCCAAGAGAAAAAGCTATTCAGTGCTAATAATCTAGCCTAGCCTAGGTTTTGAAAACTGTGAAATCTATGGCTAAAACAATAAGGCTTTAATATACTTTGTAAAGAAAAGCTATACAGTTGAACCTCTTAAAAGTCTGTATTCTATGATCTGAGAACTTTACCGTTGGCTTGATTCAGCTGCCATTAGTTTCTCAGTAATGAAAGAAAATGTGTGAATTCTTAGTAATGAAAATAAATGTGTGAAGCCAAATGTTTTTTTTAATATTAACTTCAAAATAAATATATTTTTTAAAATATTCCACTTATGAAGTCTCTACCAAGCAATCCTTCTAATTAAAACAATGAGACATTTGGCATGCACAAATTCCTTACTCTTGGTATGCTTGAAAGATTTACTTGTAATATAGTCTGATCATTTTTTATACAACTGTATTTCCATACATATTCGAAATGTCACCCATGAGATCAGATGATGCTAGAGGTAAGGAGTGCAAGCATAAATCTTTGTTAATGCTAGACAATGCTAATACCATTAGCGAATAGTTCAGTTCACTTTCCTCAATAGATGGCGTTGTGCTTTGTTTACGTTTTGACGTCGACATTCAAATGCCTCATGATCGCCAAAATTCATTCATTATTTGTTTTTTCATTTCACTACCCTCTACAGTAAAAAAAAAAATGGCGAAGAAACTAATAGCAATAATTATGAAATACCAAAATTAGAATATAAAAGTCACTGCAGAATAACGTGCAGATTCTGAGAAAAGTTTATTACTGTATTTACTTACTAGTAAGCTAAATGTGTTGAGTAAAGTACATTATTTTAAAGAAAATTACATATTTTGAAGTTATAAAATAAAGAAGTTAAAATATATGAGTAATAAAACGTTAAAAAGCATTGTCAGAACTTTGCCAAGTAGTAGGCTATGTCGGAAATTAGTTCTGTGTATAAAATGACTGAAAATTAATGTTATTAGTCAAAATAAAGAGAATAATGCGTTTAACGACGAATTCGTTTAACATAGTGGTCACTGGAACAGAACCCCATCGTTAAAATAAGGAGTACCTGTAATTTCCAATTTTAATGGTTAAAACACCAAATACGTATACCTTAAACTATCATCCTAAAACCTTTTAACATAATTTCAGAGTGGCCTTCAGTACCAGGAAGACTCGACTGTAAAACCCCCACGGAAGGACAATCTACCTTTTCCATTGTGCCCTTGTCCATCATCTTCGACACTTCCTCCTGAAAAGCCAGGTGTTTCGGAAAACCTTGAGCGTACGTCAAGTGCAGGAGAGGGTGATCGGAGAGGTGGAGGAAGTCGAATGGAAGTAGATATCCTACCTGAAGGATATCTACTACCCACATTTCAGCTCTGTGCAATTGTCACTTGGTCCAATGGCTCACCAGGCATTCCACTATCGATGGCAAGGGGCAGGGAGTGGCGCCCTATCTATTGATAACCTAACCTGCCCCTGCCCCTAACTCCCTCCCTGGTTTTGAAGAGTGAGGCTGAAAGGGATGCTTCTGCAGCTGCTTCTTTAGAATAGGCGGTGGCCGTGAGGCCCTAGTGGAAGTCAATGGCTTTGAAGGCTTCCTGGGAGGCAACTGCGTCCTCTGCTGGAGATGGAGGTTGAAAATGAGCTCTTGATTTGTGACTGCCTGCTGGACAAGGAGATTGTTG
>NC_061100.1:67001593-67031593 GCF_015104395.2 Macrobrachium nipponense
CAACAATCTCCTTGTCCAGCAGGCAGTCACAAATCAAGAGCTCATTTTCAACCTCCAGCTCCAAGGCAGAGTACGCAGTTGCCTCCCAGGAAGCCTTCAAAGCCATTGACTTCCACTAGGGCCTCACGGCCACCGCCTATTCTAAAGAAGCAGCTGCAGAAGCATCCCTTTCAGCCTCACTCTTCAAAACCAGGGAGGGAGTTAGGGGCAGGGGCAGGTTAGGTTATCAATAGATAGGGCGCCACTCCTGCCCCTTGCCATCGATAGTGAATGCCTGAAGCCTGGTGAGCCATTGGACCAAGTGACAATTGCACAGAGCTGAAATGTGGGTAGTAGATATCCTTCAGGTAGGATATCTACTTCCATTCGACTTCCCTCCACCTCTCCGATCACCCTCTCCTGCACTTGACGTACGCTCAAGGTTTTCCGAACCACCTGGCTTTTCAGGAGGAAGTGTCGAAGATGATGGACAAGGGCACAATGGAAAAGGTAGATTGTCCTTCCGTGGGGGTTTTACAGTCGAGTCTTCCTGGTACTGAAGGCCACTCTGAAATTATGTTAAAAGGTTTTAGGATGATAGTTTAAGGTATACGTATTTGGTGTTTTAACCATTAAAATTGGAAATTACAGGTACTCCTTATTTTAACGATGGGGTTCTGTTCCAGTGACCACTATGTTAAACGAATTCGTCGTTAAACGCATTATTCTCTTTATTTTGACTAATAACATTAATTTTCAGTCATTTTATACACAGAACTAATTTCCGACATAGCCTACTACTTGGCAAAGTTCTGACAATGCTTTTTAACGTTTTATTACTCATATATTTTAACTTCTTTATTTTATAACTTCAAAATATGTAATTTTCTTTAAAATAATGTACTTTACTCAACACATTTAGCTTACTAGTAAGTAAATACAGTAATAAACTTTTCTCAGAATCTGCACGTTATTCTGCAGTGACTTTTATATTCTAATTTTGGTATTTCATAATTATTGCTATTAGTTTCTTCGCCATTTTTTTTTTACTGTAGAGGGTAGTGAAATGAAAAAAATAATGAATGAATTTTGGCGATCATGAGGCATTTGAATGTCGACGTCAAAACGTAAACAAAGCACAATGCCATCTATTGAGGAAAGTGAACTAAACTATTCGCTAATGGTATTAGCATTGTCTAGCATTAACAAAGATTTATGCTTGCACTCCTTACCTCTAGCATCATCTGATCTCATGGGTGACATTTCGAATATGTATGGAAATACAGTTGTATAAAAATTGATCAGACTGTATTACAAGTAAATCTTTCAAGCATACCAAGAGTAAGGAATTCGTGCATGCCAAATGTCTCATTGTTTTGATTAGAAGGATTGCTTGGTAGAGACTTCATAAGTGGAATATTTAAAAAAAATATATTTATTTTGAAGTTAATATTAAAAAAACATTTGGCTTCACACATTTTATTTTCATTACTAAGAATTCACACATTTTCTTTTCATTACTGAGAAACTAATGGCAGCTGAATCAAGCCAACCGGTAAAGTTCTCAGATCATAGAATACAGACTTTAAGAGGTTCAACTGTATAGCTTTTCTTTACAAAGTATATTAAAGCCTTATTGTTTTAGCCATAGATTTCACAGTTTTCAAAACCTAGGCTAGGCTAGATTATTAGCACTGAATAGCTTTTCTCTTGGCCAATATTGTCAATGTTTTTATTTTCATTTTATGGTTTTTTCACTCTCATCATGTTGTCTTCGTAACTCCAGGTTGTCGTAAAATGAGTACTATGTCGTTAAGTGAGTAGTACCTGTTTAAGCATTTTTAGAGGTGGGTCTTTGGTGTCTGAACTATTTAAGTTGCCAGTTATAAGCATTTTGAGAGGGGGATACCAACTTCACGAGTATTTTTGCGTAATGTGGATGGTTGTGATCCCTAACCCCTGTGATTACAGGGGACATACATCTGCTGCTACCTGCTTTCGGACTTATAATTAAAGATTTGAAAACCATAGTGATAGCTCTTTCCCAGAAAGAACCAAATATTTAATGAATTCACATAATATTACACAAATTTTCCATCCACCAATGGAACTCCTACCACCCTGGACTTTGAATTGAATAAAAATACGCACTGCTCTATCTTATCTTCTAAAAAGAAATATGACAAACAAAGATGTATACCACCAAAACACCGTAGAACACATCAGAAGTAAAGGGGATCAACTTTTGATCTTTACGGATGGATAAAAAAGCAATACTGGAGTAGGAGCTTCAGCATTCTCAAGAGATAAATTAATCAAAATAAGTCTTTCTTGAATATCATCATTATACGTATACTGCAGAACTCATGGCCATACAAATAGTACTGGACAAAATATCTGAGAAGAGAGCAATTTCCACCATAATTTTCAGTGACTCACGAAGTGCTGTTGCCGCTATAAATAAATACAAGTCTCGAAATCATCTTGTACAAGAAATCCAAATAATAATCCTTCAACTTATCCAATTAGGACTAATTAATAAAAATATGTTGGATTCCAGTACATGTAAGAATTGAAGGAAACAAAAGAGCAGATACAGCTGCCAAATCAACTTCCACTATTCTATCAACAATTGTACATGCTCCTGTATCAGACTGGGTAATGTCAATTAAGTGGGCCGGCCGGAACCCTTATATATGGGGGTATAGGGCAAAAAATGCAGTCATGAAAACATTCATGGAGTTTAATATGGCAATTGAGAATACGTATACGAAACTATTCGTAAAAATTCCTCTTAGTTTCGTAGTTACAGGGTAATTAGTAAACGTAACTCAATAAGCCAAAAACATTGATCCATACAAGAAAATGCAATATTTCTTCTGTTATCGTAAATTTTGATAATTAGTGTCAAAGAAATAGTAAGCAATGGCATCTGTAGATTTTTCCCATTCCATGAGTCGCAGAGAAGAAGCAGTCAGCTACCAAGTTGCAACCACGATTCAGTGCGAGCACAAAACCCAAGTAGTCTACACGTTCGAGTTTCACCTCTGACATTCGCTTGCTTTTACGTATGTTTATCTTTGTTTCGGCAAGAATTTCATCATGCCAATGAGGAAAAGACAGCAAAAAAACTTCTCGCTAACATGAAGATGAAGAAAATTTGCTCTAATATGATTACGAAATTCCATAATTATTTCATGATATTAGCGAGTTAGTGAAGAGTTGAGAGGGAAGGGTTTTGCTAGTTTACGCCCCCGTCTTGCCTGTCGAACACGTCACTCTGTGCCCCAGGCTATGGTCTTTGAGCAAAGGGATCTTTCTTTTTGATAATAACATAGTTTTTGGTTCATTAATACCCAAAAAGGAATATGAAATTCATAATAATCATGATTATTAACATTTTCTTTGTAAAAAGAAAGTACACCTTCGAGTTTCACCTCTGACATTCTCTTGCATTTACGTTTGTTTATCTTTGTTTCGGCAAGAATTTCATCATGCCAAAGAGGAAAATACAAGGAAAACATCTCGCTAACATACAAAAGAAGAAAATTCGCTGTAATAAGCCGAGTTAGTGAAGGAGAGAGAGAGGGAGAGTTGCGTAGGAAGGAGTGCCCCGTCTTGCCTGACGCAGTGCCCCAGGCTACGATATATGAGCAAAGGGATCATCATTTATGATTAAATTATGATAAATAACATAGTTTTGGTTTAATACACAAAAAAAAAACAAAAAAAATATACATTCATAATGATCATTATTTATTAACATTGTCCTTTATAAAAATATGAAAGAAAACTTTGAATGCCCGTATCTCAAAACTATACTTATTGACCTTTAAAATCTATCTTCTCACTTAGTTTTAAAGCTATAACATTGGAATTTGATATATAACTCAGAAAAACATTATAGAACAATCAAATCAAGCCCTTTTTTCCAATTTTTGTTTTATCTTTTTTTTATAATTTTTTTTCTCTGATTTATTGGGTTTATTTTTTTACCATAAAGAAAAAATCATATCTAGCAAAAAAAATGACTTTTAGAAAAAAAACTCCTCGTTTGATTGGAGGTCTACATCAGGTCTATTATGTTAGTAATCCCAGGTCTTAATATTAAATATCAAATGAAGAGATAGAATTTGAAAAATGGTTATTTTCGGGATAAATCGCCCTGGCATCACAAAACCGGTCAGAGGCGCAAATCATATGCGGTTTGGAGATGTCCCAAGGCACCTTATTAAGTGGTATGAATATCAAAGTCCTGTCCTTAAAAAATGGATTAGCTGGCCGGCCCCCTTAAGCCTTTAATATATCAAGACTGGCAAACAGATTGGACATCAGTGCCAACTACAAACAAACTAAGAAATATATCAAGTGAAGCTCATTCATGGGTGTCATCGTTTCAGAAAGGAAGAGCTAAAGAAGTTGTATTAACAAGATGACATATAGGGAATACTAGATTTTCACATGGTCATATAATGTCAAATCCACTTTCAGACCCAATGCAAAGTATTACATGCCAAACACCAGTGACTGTCCAGCACTTACTAGTTGAATACCCAATTTGGCACCAACAAAGAAGCATTTATTTTCTAAACCCAACATTAAAAGGCACTTGCTGAAGGCAAAGAATTCCATTTAATAGGATCATCATGTCCTGAATAAAACTGGTTTTCTAAATAATGTTTAACTTTCTTTTCAGGATTAATTCCTGAAAACCTGCCGGAGAAGAGCCTTTATTAGGCTCAGAGGTCTGGATAGACTAATCCTTTATAATAATATGTAGTGAAATAATTAACCCTTGAGGATGGCAGGGCTCTCATGATCCCTAATAATTGCGTATGAACCTCCCTATTCAGCTCATATGAGTACTGTTATTTTGCACTATAATATTTGAATGAATTTTGGAAGAAAATGTTCCTATCACATAATGCAACTCTTATAGCGCCATTAACACCTGAGTCTAGGATGCAAGGGAAATCAGTGTGACTTGAGATTTCATGGGGGGAATGTTCTATGCATATATCTCCCAGTCCTTGTAGAAGGGATTTCTGTTGGTTTTAGTTCTTAGAAAGAACATTTATAACTCACTGAAAGTTAATACATCTCATCCCAGTACACCTTGTAAATAATTTTACCTTAAATATGGTTGGGGAATGTTGCTGATTTTACTTCTTATCTGTTAAAATATTATGTGAGCTGTAATAGTGATTTCACAAAATAAAATAAGAAAAACTATTGGGAAGGACATGTATATGTTGCTATAGCATCATATTTTTATGAGTGTCTTGGAAAAGAGGCCCCACACCCACACCGGGTTGGAAATATTCACTTTCAACTTCCCATGGAAGGTACATACTGAAGATTTTTTAGAATATTTTTTCTTGTACTATGTGCATTTGCATATCATCTTTGTCCCATTGATGTGTTGTTTTTTTTATTGGCCAACCTTAAGTCCGGCGTACAGGTATTGTTATCATTATGCAGAGTGGTGGTCGTAAGTTCGATTCTCAGCCATTCCATTGAGGAGTGAGAGATGTGTATTTCTGGTGATAGAAGTTCACTCTCGACGTGGTTCGGAAGTCGCGTAAAGCCGTTGGTCCCGTTGCTGAATAACCACTGGTTCCATGCAACGTAAAAACACCATACAAACAAACATTATGCAGATGGTGAATCCTATTCATATGGAACAAGTCCACAAGGGCCATTGAGTTGAAATTCAAGCCTCCATAGAGTATGGTGTTCATTTGAAAGAAGTAACAGAATGTAATGGTAAATACAGAAAGAGGAGATCAGTTATTAGAAAAAACAGATAAATTAACAAAATAAAAGTTGAATTGTATTAGAGTAGTGATGGTTTGCATCTTCACTTGAACATCTGAAGTTCCAATTCCACATCATCTCCTGGGGGCCTGTTCCACAGTCCAACAGTGTGAGGAATAAAAGACCTCTAGAACTAAATATTGGAGGTGCTATTCAATGAATCTGGTTGCTCTTGGCAGGAAAATGGGACCAGTGATTAGGTGTGTATGTGAAAGACCACCTAAAATATAAAGTGTGGAAAAGTGACAACTGTAATCAGCGTGGCCTGTAAGGGTTCAACACACCACTGAACCATGTTCATAGATTTGCTTAGAGCTGCCTCCAAGGATTGGCTTTAAAAAGGAATAAAAGCAAGAGCCAGATAATGTAAAAGTAAACAGGTATTAAAAATAAAGTGAACAGCCTGTGCTTGGGTACTACATGGAACTTAGAGCGGATGAAAATATAGTGAGGAAGCAGTACCGGTGGGCCTGAAGGGATGCTAGTAAGAACTGTACCCCCAAACACTAACCTCAGAACCCAAAAGATAAAATTTCAGCTGCAAGAGATCCTTGAAATAATTACCTGGAAAAGAACAGAACCAATTCCAGTAACCTCCAACCTGGAAGGCAGCCAAAATGGATGGCATCCTGCACTGACCTAATGGAAAATCAAAATTTGAAAAGATGAAAAGAGTGAAAATTATGTGAAAGTATGGTGCATGATGCATAGCACATGTTGACTGTATAGTTCTCAAGGGAAGAATCTTGGCTCATGACCATTGTGAGTTTGGTGAGAGACGGGTTCTCTAGTAGTAAATAAGATGTCTGCAGAGGTAGGTTAAAACCAACATTCTTTGGAAGTTTGAATTTCAAGTCAATGGCCCCCTGTGTGCTTGTTCCATGTGAATAAGTTTCATCTACTGAAATGATAATAATAATATTATGGTAATACTATTAACAGCAACTGTAATTCAAATTCAAGACTAGGTTTTGTCTGGCAAGAAGTGTTGAAAAAAAGGCATTTGCAAAAGGAGGGGGTATATGTCTATGAAAGGGTTTTCTTAGAATGGTGTGATGATTTGTCCTACAAAGTACATACGGTAATGTATCAAATGTGTAACCCCTGATCTAACTTGGTGAGAAAACAGAAAGATAGATAAATTCTAAGAGTAATATGTGCTACATACGGTAATGTATCAAATGTGTAACCCCTGATCTAACTTGGTGAGAAAACAGAAAGATAGATAAATTCTTAAGAGTAATATGTGGTTATACATATGACTTTGTTAACAGTTGATTATATATGATACCTAATTAATCTCATAGAAAGTGGCTGTAAAAGACTTGCAAATCATTATATGCTGTGAAACATTGAGAGCGTTTACAGAATTCAGTATGTTATTTTGATGGACCTTGATATATTACTATTTTCAGGTTGGGCGTTATATTGATTTGGGAACTGGTGAGAAGGTGTTAAATCTTGGAACTCACAGTTATTTGAACTTGGGTGAGCGACCAGAGGTTGAAGAAGCTGCTCTGCAATGTCTTCACAAGTATGGGTTGGATCCTGTGGACCTCGAGGTTTTTATGGTACAACGTAAGTAGTTATTAATATGTATGGGGTTACGATGAATTTGGTGCTGAAAATGATTGCTATCTCATCATGATTGACTAATGATTTGTCCTTATAGTATTTTAGCCAGAAACTTTCCATTTGGTATTAAATGGTAATACTTTCCTTTATCCCACTATGTCCAATCCCCCTGCATTATAGATGCAATTCAGCATGAAAAATTAAATGTTTCTAGAATCAGTGAGCATCTAATGATAATTGTTGGGCATGGGTCCCTTAAATAAGTTTTGTCAGTACCTTCATTTTCAGTTGATTCAGTTCAGTTTTAAATTGGAAAAAGTTTTGATTTTCCAGACAGGGTACATTATGTATTATAATCACAAGAGAGTTAAGACTTCTAACTCACAGATTTGTTTAAACTATTTGGGACTTATTCAGTAACTGTCTAACCCATAGATTTGTTTAAACTATTTGGGACTTATTCAGCAACTGTCTAACCCATAGATTTGTTTAAACTATTTGGGACTTTGTCAGTAACTATCTTCATGAAGAATCCCTCTTCCTCTGCAGAAGTTCACTTGGAATTAGAAGACAGGCTTGCAGCTTTCTTTAATTGTGAGATGGCCGTTCTATATTCATATGGGTTTTCAACAATAGCATCTGCCATTCCTGCTTATTCTAAAGTGGGGATATTATTTATGCGTGAGTATTATTGTAGCAGATTTTTACTGTTATTCAACAAAGTTATTGACTATTAATTTTTTATATATATATATACATAATGGGAAAACAGTTTGGGCATTTCTCTTTCCTCTACAGAGATGAGATGGTCAGCTTCCCCATCCAGAGAGGCCTGCAAGCTAGTCGCAGCCGTATTGTATTTTTCCGACATAATGATGTGGAACATTTGGAAGAATTGTTAAAGGAGCAGGCTGTTTTAGATAAAAAGGTTAGTTTAGATTTGAACATCATAATTTTTTCATGCTTATGAAAAACTTAACTTTTCCAAAGAAAAAAGATTGAGTAGAGTTTAAATATTTGCATACTTAATAATTCTGAATGTATGAGATACATTTTGTGTACAGAGATCATAGTACAGTAATAATGTTTAAGTAACTGATAAGATAAACAAGGAAACATGACATCAGTAGTTTTCATTTATGCATGGTGTATATAATTCCCAAAGGTTAAAAGAGGAAAATAGTTTGGGTAAATGAGATACAACAGTAAAAGTAAATTAACCCTCTTACGCCGATTGGACATATTATACGTTGAGATAAATTGTCTGTCGGGTGCCGATTGGACGTATTAAACGTTGACATAGAAAAGTTTTTTAAAAATTCGCGGAAAAATACTTATAGGCCTACCAGGCGAAAACTTTTGAATCACGCGCCTTGGGGGATGCTGGGAGCTCACGGATCAAGGCGTTGTTTTGTTTACAATCGTTACGCAGGCGCACAAGCGCGAATTTCTTTCTTATCGCACTAAAAAGTATCAGTGACACATCTCAGAAACTATTTCGTCACTTTGACATAATTTTTGCACCATTTTAAATTAGCCGTTACATGGAGTATTATATATGAAAATATGTGCAATTTCATGTAAAATACAACAACAAAATACTCATGATTGTAGCTTTTATCAGTTTTGAAATATTTTCATAAAAATAACGATAAGTGCCAAAATTTCAACCTTCGGTCAACTTTGACTCTACCGAAATGGTCGAAAAACGCAATTTTAAGCTAAAACTCTTCTAATCTAGTAATATTCACTCATTTACCTTCATTTTGCAACAAATTGGACGTCTCTAGCACAATATTTTGATTTATGGTGAATTTATGAAAAAACTTTTTCCTTACGTCCGTGCAGTAACTCTTCCGATAAATTTTTTTGTGCAATTGTCGTAATGTTTGCACCATTTTAAATTAGCCATTACATAAAGTTTTATATATGGAAATGTGTGCAATTTCATACACAATACAACTAAAAACAACTCATGGTTGTAGCTTTTATCAGTTTTGAAATACGTATTTTCATATAAATAACGATAAGTGCCAAAATATCAACCTTCGGTCAACTTTGACCACCGAAATGGTCGAAAAACGCAATTGTAAACTAAAACTCTTATATTCTAGTAATATTCAATCATTTACCTTCATTTTGCAACAAATTGGAAGTCTCTAGCACAATATTTCGATTTATGGTGAATTTATGAAAAAAAGACATTTTCCTTACGTCCGCGCTGTAACTTCCGAAAAAAAATAAGAAATTATTTGTGCGATTGTCATAATGTTTGCACCATTTTAAATTAGCCGTTACATAAAGCTTTATATATTAAAATGTGCGCAATTTTATGTAGACTAACAACAAAAAATTATTGAAGGTTGTAGCTTTTTTTCATTTTAAAAAATTGCAATATAAATCACGATAATAGAAAAAAAACACGTACGGTGCAGCTTTGACTCTACCGAAATAGTTGAAAAAAACGCAATGTAAGCTAAAAACTCTACAGTCTAGTAATATTCAGTCATTTATCTTCATTTTTAAACAAATTCGAAGTCTCTAGCACAATACTATTTAGATGTATGGTAAATTAAAAAAAAAAAAAAACAAAAAAAAACCTTCCTCCCGCGCGTGGATTCTCCGCCCCAAATCTCCAAAATGCATACGTCGCATTCTCGTAATATTTGCTCCATTTCCTATTAGGCGTTTCATAGAGTTTTATATATGAAAATGTGCGCAATTTTATGTAGAATACAACAAAAAATAATTGAAGGTTGTAGCTTTTCTCATTTTTGAAATATTTTGCATATAAACTACATATATAAAAAAATTCGACATTCGGTCACTTTTAACTCCATCCGAAAGGGTCGAAAACTGCAATTGTAAGCTAAAACTCCCCTTACAGTATAGTAATATTCAATCATTTATCTCATTTTGAAACAAATTAGAAGTATACTAGGGAACAATATCTTTAGATTTATTAGGGTGAATTTTTGAAAAAACAAAAAAAAAAAAAAAAAATTTTTACAGCCCGTCCGCGCGTTACGGAATTCATGTATCATTTTGTGATAAATATTTTCTTTTCCTGTGTACTTTGATCGTTTTTACCAATGTGTTTATATGCCAAAAATTGATTGCCAAGTTTAGTGTACAATACAACAAAAAAATTAACTCGTTAGCTTTAACCGTTTTGCTCACAGCACGATTTGAATACATTTATATATGAAATTTTGTTTTTGCGCCATCATATATCACATTATTTATTTATGATAATTATATTTTTTCATTTCTGATGGTTGCATACTAAACTTCAGGCAATGACAAAAAAAGGAGCCAAAAAATTAACTCTTAATCTTGAAAACTAAGCGCACTGTGATTTTTTGAAAAAAATATTTTTTCCGCTTCCACGCTCACTCTGAGACCCCCCCGACATACAGAATACAACTTTTTTATTATACCCCTTCGGTTGTAAGAGGGTTAATAAAAAAAAAAACAAAAAAATAAAAAAAGTAAAAAGATGCGTTTAAAAATATGTTTCTTGATAAAAAACAAACACAAGATATTTAACAAAGGTAGTAAATTTCTAAGATGGCCTTGAGGAGTCCATCTCCAGAGTAGAGAATATATAAACTCATTATTTTACAAACACCACCTTACTTACAAACAAGTTATGTTCTGGACAGCCATTTGTATGTTGAATTGTTTGTAAGTTGGTTACTGTATTCTTCATGCCTGATTTAAGTAGTATACAGCTTGATATAAAATCAATACAGTGCTGAACATTTTTCTCATCCTAAAACACAATAAGTACCATCCAACTTACACCTGGTTGACTCAACTCATAATTACAAACATACTTCTGAGAGCACGCTGCATTATGACAGTTGACCGCCATGCTGGATAAATGTTGGAGTGCAGCCCTGCTTTATTTTGCATTTATGCATGTAATGTATATAAATACATTTACTTTGCTTAAATTATTAAAATATATCAATAGAAGTATATTATGGTAAAAAGATTGAAATACCAACCAGTACATTACATTACAGTACTATGTAGACACTTTATACAGCAACCGTTTGACATTATGCCCCACCCAGTATGTATGTCGGCCAATTACTAATGTTCGATTTATGTCCAATTTGATTTACTACTGGTTTGTTGGAACCAAGCTCGGTCATAAGTAGGATGGTACTTGTACAATGTGCATACAATACTGTGTGTACAGAAAAGGCATGCAAAAAGAAATTGAAACTTCAGGTGGCAAAGGGGAATGCTCTGAACAAAATTTTAATTTGCAGTCTGAATTGTTTATAACTGAATGTTTTTAAGTTGAGCCTTTGTAAGTAGAGTAGTGTCTGTATATGTTGTTTCATTAATTGAACTACGTACTGTCTTTTCTTTACTTCCAGGATCCCAAAAAGGCCAATGCAACACGCAAATTCATGGTTGTAGAGAGTATTTACATGAACACTGGGAAGATGTGCCCTCTACCTGAGTTAGTGAAATTACGGCAAAAGTATAAAATACGCTTATTCATTGATGAATCTATCACATTTGGCACTCTGGGAGAAAATTGCCGAGGAATCACAGACTACTTCAACATTCCAGTAAGTTATCCTCAGAGGTTTTTCTGTAGTTTTTGATAGTTTATGCTGTAAACTTTTCCTGTTCACCCACACCCCTCTCCAAATCCTCTCTCAGTCTGTTTATGAGTATAAGCAATGTTACCAATATATTTCTGGGTTCGACCTGTGTTCGCCGGTGAAAAGGATCCTGCTGCTCACTTTTCTAGTATGAATAGGTTCTAAATATACCAGAGAAAAAAGCTAGCATGGTATGCTGAGGTTACTACCCTCACGCGAGTACCCTAAGGGCGTCGGGTATAAAGTACAAGGCGAGCGGAAGCCACTATTCACAAGTCTTCTACCAATTAGAGGTTTCCTTTCCAAAATCCCTCTCATGGGGAGAGCCGTCGCAGCGACCACTCCCTCCCCCTTCGCTACTGCTACTACTACCCGACCCGAGCGCCATCTTCAATCCTGTTTTAGAACTGGTGAACTAGCGACGCGCTTTTTCTTGCTCTTTGTAAATTGTGCAATTAAGTGTTTAATTCGAGATGGCTTCTTCAGAAATGACTCCTGCACCAAAGTTGAGTACCCCAATTTCCATTTTTCGTAACTTATAAGGTTGCGGGACTTCCCAAATTACCTTCGGCCCCGTAGAAAGCATTGCGGGGAGTCGGCGTACCCCCGCCATTTTATGAGCATGAGCAAGGATGCGTGGGAATTAGGTACACATTTTAGCCGAAATAGGAATAAATCAGAGATATTGTTGTATTAAATGTACCTAATTCATGTGCTCACCTGTTATCATTAGAGCTATTGAGTCGTAGAGGTGCCGAACGCGCTCATGACATACCCTGGGGTAGTCTGGGGGGGGGCTAGACAGAGGGCATTCAAAGTATTTTGCCCCCCCCCCCCCCTCCCCCAGCTCAAGAGTGCGTTCGAGCTGAACTCGACATAATATTAGATTATCATGTTTTGATAGGCTATGAGCAGTCTATTATTTAGTAGGAGAGAGAGAGTTAGAAACTATTTCTCTCTTTCCTTACCCAACGTAAATGTGCATGAATTATTCTTTACAAAATAAATAGATGCAAATATATCTATTCATTAATTCACTGAAGAGGTGGAAGAGTTGCCACCCATCAGTTCAGCCCGTTACCCTTATGCCTCTTCCCCTGACAGAGTTAAGGGGGCCGGCCGGCTAATGCCCTTTTTTAAGGACAGGACTTTGATATTCATACCACTTAATAAGGTGACTTGGGACATCTCCAAACCGCATATGATTTTCGCCTCTGACCTTCGGTTTTGTGACGCCAGGTGATTATCCCGAAAAATAACCATTTTCAAATTCTATCTCCTCCCTTGATATTTAATATTAAGACCTGGGATTACTACCTATATAGACCTGATGTAGACCTCCAATCGAATGGAGAGTTTTTTTTTCTAAAAGTCATTTTTTGCAAGATATGAATTTTCAATATGGTAAAAAAATAAAACCCTATAAATCAGGAGAAAAAAATTTTATTTTTAAAAAAAATAACTAGAAACAAAAATTGGAAAAAGGGCTCTATTTGATTGTTCTATAATGTCTTTCTGAGTTATATACCAAATTTCAATGTTATAGCTTTAAAACTGAGTGAGAAGATAGATTTGAAGGTCAATAAGTATAGTTTCGAGATACGGGCGTTCAAAGTTTTCCTTCGTATTTCTATAAAGACAATGTTAATGAATAATGATTATTATGAATGTATATTTGTTTTTTGTGTATTAATAAACAAAAACTATTTTATTTATCATAATTTAATCATAAATGATGATCCCTTTGCTCATATATCGCAGCCTGGGGCATGCTTGAGGCAAGAAATGGGCAACTCCTTCCTACGCAATTCTCTCTCACCCCTTCACTAACTGGCTTATTACAGCGAATTTTCTTCTTCTGTATGTTAGCGAGATGTTTTCCTTGTATTTTCCTCTTTGGCATGATGAAAATTCTTGACCGAAACAAAGATAAACAAATGTAAATGCAAGAGAATGTCAAGAGGTGAAACTCGAAGGCGTACTCTTTTTTTTACAAAGACAATTAATAAATCATGATTATTATGAATTTTCATATTCCATTTTGGGTTTTAAAAAAACCAAAACTTTGTTATTTATCATAAATGAAGATCTCTTTGCTCAAAGATCGTCGTAGCCTTGGGCACAGTGTGACGTGTGCTGTCAAGCAAGATGGGAGCGTTACTAAGCAACCCTCCCCTCTCTTCACTAACAACGCATATTATGATATTCTGTAATAATACTTGAGCGATTTTTCTTCGTCTGTATGTTAGCGAGATGTTTTCCTTGTCTTTTCCTCATTGGCATGATGAAATTCTTGCCGAAACATACATAAACATACGTAAACGCAGGCGTATGTCAGAGGTGAAATGGAACGTGTAGACTACTCGATGTCTGTGATCGCACTAAATCATTATCAGGACACTGGACTTGGCCTGAAGTCTCCTTCTCAACTCGGGGAATGTCTACAGATGCCATTTCTCCCAATTTCTTTGACAATAATTATCAAAATTTACGATAATAGAGGAAATATTGCATTTTCTTGTACGAATCAATGTTTTAGGGTTATTGAGTTACGTTAACTAATTACCCTGTAACTACGAAAGTAAGAGGAATTTTGACGAAATATTTCGTATACGTATTCTCAATTGCCATATGAAGCTCCATGAATTTTTTCATGACTGCATTTTTCGCATATACCTCCATATATAGGCGTTCCGGCCGGCCCCCTTATAGCTCTTCAGGGGGGATATCAATGATAAGAGAGCCCCCTCTCTTTCATTTTATGGGATCTATCCTCCTGGCCAGTCTGAATCGAATAAAGTCGAGTTTGGTAGGTTCAGTTGAGGGCTACTGTCCGCATAAAGATATCCTAGAGGAGATTTAGCCTAATGTTCAGAGTCGCTAGCGATCTCGGTTAGTCAGCTAGGTCCATATCGGTTATTTTCCAAAAAATATATAAAAACTTCTTGCAACTCTTCCATATTGCCTCTTTATCAAGCATGAATGTATATTCATTATTGTCCTTATGCAATACTGTATAACTGTACTGTAAAAGGTCTGGCTAACATTCGTCTTGGCCTAGCCTCCTTCGGTTTAACCTTTAGTAAGTAGTAGGCTTTCTACCTCTCGATCGAGGGCCACACCCAATCGGTTGCTGTACCAACCACGGCGGGCCATAGGCCCAGTCACACTACCACTCCTACAGTGGTAGCCTACACAACCGCTAATAGGTGGCCACCTCTGATCGGGCAGGTGGCCAGGGGATCACGACCGACCACCCCCCTCCCATATCACCCCCACCCTTCCCCCCCTTACGCACTACTACAAAGCTTGGCCCAGCCGAACCGTTGTAACTCGTGGTACTAGTATTCTTAGTGAGGAATGGCCGCTTGAGTTTCACATAAGTGGAAGGAGGGGGACGAGTGTGGGGGGGGTGATGGGTACTAGAGTTCCGAGCTTATAGTACCCCGGCCCTGCCGGACGACTTACATAGCGTTCGGGTAGTACATATATTACACCCCCTTTATTCCCTAAACTACACAAACTGGGAACTCTTACCTGTTGCCAAACGGTGCCCTGTCTGTAAGATGTCACGAGGCTTTATTAAGACTGCGTAAATATATAAAAATATCATTTATTTCCCAAGCAGTTGGTTATAACAAAGAACAAAATGATAACAAGTCATAATGGCATAAATACCCAAATCTGCCCATAAAGAAAACCAATAAGATAACATTCTACCTTCCGGACTAAGGTTACACTCTCAAACCCTCAAACAAGTCACATTGTCTAGTATTAGTCAGTTATCAGTTAGAGAATCCCATTCCTAATCAACCATGGAATCGGACCCATCTGTAATAAAGATAATAGTTATATAGACACCCCACGTCACTCTTTTCAAAGTATTTACGTAAAGAGAATATTTCCACACTTCTCTCTCTTTTCCAAAAGGTAACAGATTTTCTAAGTTTTTATAGAACGTGTCTTACCTTTTCGATGGGCGTTTTCTCCCGACACTTAGAGCAACCGCTTGTTCTCTCCTTTGCACAAAGAATGCGTCTTCCACAAGTACCCTGAACCAGTAGGCCTGTAATACGCGTACAAAACGAATGCACATGCCTCGCAAACTGGGAACGACCTCTGAGACAAGTTGCTTGTTCAGCAAATACCATTCTCTCCCCTGTGAACTTGCAGTGTACCACCCCTTGTTTTTTTCTCTAGGCGAGCAGAGCTATGTGAACTTTATTATTATATAAACACTTTAAACATATTATTAGCCATTCCCCCTCTTTCACCTCTCTATAGGAGCTCGGCTACCCCCTATGCTAGCACCCGCCTAGCTCTAGACACACAGCGTCTACAATATATATAAAAACCAGAGGCTGGCTCAAAAAAGAAAATAATGCACTCCCGTCTCACACCATATCGGCAACTAATGCCCAATGTATCACTGTACCACATGACTTAGAGCCACCTCCGTTGCGGAGCACTTGTGCTTCGTCGAATGCATAAAAGTTTAAGGACTCCAAGTACACAAATGGCGATCAGTATAGCGGCTAACATGATCATTACTATTGGTATAGTATAGCGGTCATCGCAAAAAAAAAGGTCATCTTCACCACTATCTTCGAGTGGCGGGACAGTAATGGACTCCACTGTAGGCGGGATTCGAACCGCCTTATGGCTTCTGTGAAGGTGTCGGTGAAACACCTTATCGACGAGTTGTAGACACGCTGACTAAGTACCATGAAGAAGTCTGTAAGAATCCTGCAGGAACTGTCAAACAGCTGGGATCCCTGTAGAATGAGCGAATTGTTGTCTCCGTAGCACATAGTAGAAATCTTGCATCTGATGCAGAAGACCGCTGTCGTCATCTCCGTCGACATAATTGGTATGAATCGGGGAATTCTCTAAAGTCACAATGAGTCGGTAAGTCCTCGTGAGCTAATTCTAGTTTGCAACCTGACAGGTCAATACGTCGAAGAGTAAAATATCCGACTTTCACACACATATCTATCGTAACAACACACATCCCAGTTCATAGTCAACTGCTGAGGACTGGAATTCCTCACCTAATATATACATAACCTCTACCCCCGTCCAAACCACTACCGTCCCCTGGAAAGAACTAGGAAATGGCCTAAGTATATAACTGTGAAATGGTTTTTTATCGCTAACAGGTATGTCAACAAGTAACCCCTTATCAGATAACTGTACCTTTAAAACCCCATAGTATCTATGAAGTAATTCCCCCGTAAAAATTATATTTGATCCCCATTCATATGCTGCGTCTTTTAAGGTGACTCCAAAGTTCCCAACGGCAACATTTCCCTCGAATTTTCCCTTGTGAAGCTGCTATAATTGCTTCTACTTGACTTTTGATCTCATTCAACAAAGATTCTGTTTCTTTTTCAATATTCAACAGTGTAGTGTGTATAGTGAAAAATGTTATGGTGACGTCTAGGTCTTCTCGGATCCCTTTTACTGTCGCGTGTAATATGTTACTTGATTTCCTCAACTCATTAAATCCGTTTTCTAATTTCTCATTTCTCCCTCTTAGAGAATTCAGAGCTTTCCCATGTTCGGCGAGTTCCGCCTCTAATATTCCAACCTTCACCAAACTCGCTATTGCCACTCCTGCTATGGCTGCAATAGCTACACCCCCCGCCGCCAACAACTGCACTGCCCTTTTCTGTCTTCTAGGCGGGTCCCTCCCCCAACTGGTTTTGTCTCTGGGACCGCAAGTGAGTGTTTCCCAATCTTGCCTTGGATCCTGTTTGCAGTTATTTTAATTTCCTTAACGAAGACAGTCCCAGTGATGCAGACAAGTTTCTTGTAGTCTCAAGTTCGTCTAACGTGTTTATCAGTCCTTCAACTCTGCTTCGCGATCCTTCGAGTTCTAACCTGGCTGAACCCAAACTTTCGAACTCGATGCTCAGCGTCATTTTATCAGATGAATAACCATACTAAGTGGTCTTCTTCAATTAGCACTCCGGGACCCAGGCGTACTTTCGTCTTTGCAAGCGCCACTAATCCCAGGGCGACGATTAAACAATATTTCAGCATCTGACAGAACGAGAAAGAAAAAGAAAAGGAAAGCTGTCAGTTGTTTAATCATCTCAGACGACGTTAAGAAAGAAAAAAACATATATAATTCAACATCTTTTCCCAAAAGGAATGTGTACCGTTACAGAATCTGCTACGCAGCAACCCTATCGACAAGAAAAAAAAATCCCCTTATATGACACGTTCTCGTGAAATGTCTAATCGGCATCTCCGAAAAACCGTGCAAATCCCCGAGTCAACAATTCCAAAGGAAGGTTCGCAACCGGACTCCTTACAGCAACTTCAGCAAAAAAAGAAAACCCACCTATGAAACACGTCAGGTGCTTAGCATTGCAGCATAATCAGACCCGCGACGCTAGAAACTCATGATTCTCAAAAAAAAATGTTTAGTACTGATCTTCGTAAGCACACCAGAATCATCTCATTATACATAAGCCATCATCTTAATAATAACACCACTCAGGTGACATAAATAATTCCTCTATTTAATTACTGACCCCACGCTAAAAAAACCATCTCGTTTCTCAGCTAAAGCAAACATTTGCAAAAATATTAACCCCGAAATCTTACGCCAAAAACGCCGCAGACTTACATACAATAAGAGAGAAAAAACATTCGAAGGAAACAAAGGAGAAGGAAAAAAAAAAATTGCAAAGCCATTCTGTCATCAAATTACAAAAACAGATAACAAGAAAAAAAAGGAAAAATGAATGCAATTGCGCTATCACATATTAATTGCCACAACCAATTCTTTTCAATTTCGAGTATGTGTTAGCTTCGACTGACCTGTTCGTTCATTTAAAACTACAAACCTATTTCCAATTTTCTCTTCAATGACTTTAAAAGGACCTTCAAACTTCGGGCCTAGTTTGTAATTTAACTCATTTCTCACGTTAAGTTTAAAAATACCTTATCACCGACATTGATCTTGGGATCAGATGATTAATAATACTCTTTTGAACCATATCTCTGGTTGTGGACTCGAGATTACGGCTAAGACATGCGTGTCTCTCTCTCGCTGTGGATATCAGCGCTTCAACTGTATCCTCCCCCCTGGTGAGGCGTAGTTAACAAATCAAAATGTGCCTCGCGCTGGATACCAAACAAAGCTTCAAAAGGGGACATTTTAATTGAATCGCTAACCATGGTGTTAATGCTATGTCTAACAACGTTAATATATCTGTCCCAATTTCTATCATTACCACCTACCGTTTTCTGAGCGCTTCGAGCACTGTTTCCTGTTCGCAATCGTTCGCACAACCCATCAACCCATTAGCCTCGGGTCTGTATGGAATAATTGTTTACTTTCTGTATTCCCATGAATTCAGCTAAAACACTCCAAGGTTTTGTTCACAAATTCCCTCCCATTGTCGGTTAATAGAACTTCGGGTGAACCGTATCTGTAAACGATACCATTGAAAAATGCTATGGCTACTTCTTCGGCCGTTTTATGCTTAAGTGGGAAAATTTCTACTATCCTCGTAAGTTCATCTATTATCACTAGCAAGTACTTGTTCGCGTATCTAGACTCACAAAAATTCCCTAAGACGTCCATATGTATTCTCTGAAAAGGTGTACTCGGTATAGGATACGATCCTAATTTGCATGACGTTGTCCTAGCAGGCTTACATGCGTTGCACAACCGCACAATTCCTTACGAATTTCCACATCTTTACCCATATTTTCCAAATGTATTTAGCCCGCATCATCCTAAGTTTTTTCTATTCCCAAGTGAGGACTACCAAACCTGCAATGAACTATATCTAAAACCACTGGAATTAGGATTTTCGGAATTACGATCTGTCGTATCTCCTTTACTTTCACTGGTTCTCAACTTATATTTAATTTTCCTAACCAACAGATTTCCTTCTAACTCCAAACCCGAAAAAGGCAAGCTATAACGTTTCTTGACTAATTCCCCTCTCAGAAATGCTTTCGCATCTGCTAAAGACCTCTTCTTCATCTTGCTTTAGCTCTATGAGGGGTATATCCCATTGTATGGCTTCGTTAGTGACCTGCGCGACTTGGAAACCTTCCGCGTCATGAAAACTCCTGCTCAAAGCGTCCGCGACAACATTAAATTTGCCCTCTATATATTTTGAGCTTTGCATCAAAATCTCTGATAGTTAGAAACCATCGAGCTCTTTTGAGAGACAAATCGGGGTTTATTAAAAAAGATCAAGTAATGGTTTGTGGTCTGTAAGGACTTCTACTTTATTCCCCATCAGTAACATTTAAAATGAACTAAGCTCGACACTATTGCAAAGGCTTCCTATCTATGGTGGCATGGACTTCTCGTTACTGCCTTTTGTCCTGAACTTCCTGCTAGAAAAAAAAGCTATGGATGAAATTTCCCATCAAACTTTTGCATAAGGCATGCACCTATGCCTTCCTGGCTTGCATCAGTCACTAATGTAAAAGGTTCCTTAAAATCTGGAAACTTCAAAACCGGGGGATCATTAGCGCATCTTTAAGCTTTTGAAAAACTCTCGCCCTGGGATTCCTTCCATTGAAATTGAACGTCTTCCCGCAACACATCAGTTAGGGGAGCTGCTATGTTAGAAAACCCTTTTACGAACCTCCTGAAGAAACCGGCGTAACCCAGGAATGACTTGATCTCTTTCCTTGATCTGGGGATGCGAAAATTCGCTATTGCTTTGACTTTATCGTCATTTACTCTAACCCCTTCCTTAGATATGACGTGACCTAGATATGTGATCTGCTTTTTTTTTCAAGAACGAACATTGGCTAGCTTGATTTTCAACCCCGCTCCAATCTAAGCCTCCTAAGTACCCCCCCCTTTCTGTAAGCACTTCCAGGTGTTGCGCGATCGTGGTCCGTTGCGATCAGGATGTTCATCCATAACAGAAAAACATTTTTGCCCAATAACCCGTGCAAAACTGTGTTCACCAACCTGGTAAAAGTCATCGGACTGCCCGATAAACCGAAAGGCATTCGCGTAACTCGTAGTGTCCCTTGGGCACTGAAAAGGCGGTATATTCCTTGCTACTCTCGCTGAGAGGGACCTGTAAGAAACCTTGCGCCCAAATCAATTGAGCTATAAATATTATGTCCCCCAATTTCGACAAAAAGATCTGGTATGCACGCAACTGGGTAGCAGTCAGGGATCGTTTTCTTTTCCATTTAAACGTCTAAATCGACTGCATACACGGACCGAACCGCTCTTTCTTAGGTACCGCTAACAAGGGAAAGTTGTAAGGAGACCACTGGGTCTAATGATTCCTTCTTCTTCCCATCTATTAACTTCTTTCTCTACCTGTTCTCTGATTTTGAAAGGTATGCGATATGCAGGAATATAAATAGGTTTTGTGTTGCTCTCCAATTTACCTTATGCTCTAAGACATTAGTCAACCCCAGTTTATCACCTTGCAAGGCTACCGTAATCCCCAAATTCTGACCAAGAGCACCCGCTTGTCGCTTCAATGTGTTCGCTATAATCCGCATTAGCCAAATGTTCACTAAATGTTTGTTTCCTTGATTGTATTTTCTGCCTCCGAAAACTCAGGTTTCCCTCTACGATGGCCACAGAACACTATCGCAGTTCCAATCATGGAAGTCTACTATACGTATATGTATTTTTCTGGTATCTCCTAACTGTATCATTACAGTTTTAATAAGCTCCACCCACGTAACCCCATTCTTGGATACACTGTTCACCGATGCCGCGCTAACAACTCCCCTGAGCTTTTCACTGTTTTCAATAACACACACATCTGGGTTTTCTCATTTCCTTCAATTTAACTTTTACCATAACCTTTGAACCTGGTAGTAACATAATGTCTTCAATAAAACACCTCTATATTGTGGTTAGTATCTCCCCTTGCCACCGCCCCATACAAATTACCACCCTCAGTATTATCCCCAGCATTGTTAGTATCAGAAACAACATCCATATTAGTATCATCACCAGTATTGTTAGTATCATTGTTACCACTATGAACTCTGATAGAACTCCCGTAATCATTTCCCAGATCACCAACGTGTGTTTTAACATTACCTTTCCCCATAACACTCGTATCACCGCAATTAATACCACCGAGCACCTCTCCTCTTTCAATAACCTCCATGTCCTCCATTCTATTCACGTCCCTCATATGGTATGAGGTAATTCATTTTCCCCGATTGTTATCCCATTAGCAGACCCGCATGGATCGAAATCTTGTGCCTTCTACAAGCAGGATGACCCAACAAGATTTTATTACCTAAGGCAATTCCTTTTATTACCAAAAAAGGTTCTGTTAACACTCTGTCACCGAGAGCAAACCTTATTTGTACACAACCCAGGGTGTTTAATCTATGGCTTGCACATCACACACCGTCTCCGTAGAGGGCTGCAGGGTAATTGGAGAACATGGATTGATGCATTATAGTCCATTAGATTTATTGATGCCCCAGTGTCTATGAAAACCGGGATATCCACATCCCCTACTGTTCCATAGACTATGGGCTTGGGCTCTGGGGCATCCCCCACGAGACCACAATGGCATGTAACCAATCACCTGTACCCTTTTTGTTGATCGGGCTTCCAAAAATTTCGCCGATCCCTTTGCCCTCTGGTTTGACCGCCTGGGAAGTTCTCACATTATAATTACCAGAAACCTTGCGGGTGAGGCCTCGCATCTCTCCGTATCTGAGACGGACAAGACTGCCAATAATGCTCAGTACTTTTACACATTCCAGCAATATTTAACCCTACACAATTTTCTTTGGATGTCCTGGTTTATTGCAGTTGAAACAACGCAACTGCTGTTGCTTTTGATCGAACGATCTTTTGTTATACTCAACTTTTGCCACACAGACGATGAGAAGAGAGTTCCGTGTCTCTCTGTACTCTATCCCTTGGGCCTGTCCCGTTAAAAAAATTGTTGCTATCTACGGTGGGACATTTAGACCTGTGTTTATCTATTTGGGTATAAAGTAATTCTTCGTCTGAGGTAGGCTCAACCTTTTCATCAAAGCTATCCACTATTGCATCGGGTACCTCGTGTAAGAGCAAGGAAAAATTGATCAGTTTATGAACATTATTTAGAGGGGAGATTATCCCCTGTAACCCATTTAGATGTTTTCAATTTTCCTACCCAATCTGCCACTGCGTCAAACAGCTTTGAACTATGTTCTACAAGGCTATTAGTGCCTTTCCGTAGTTTATAAAGACCTCGAAGGTCTCTCACCATATCTCCGTGTTCCTTTGAGCCATATGCTGTTTTCAAAATGCTTGCAAGTCTGTCCAGGTACGACATTTTGTAAATTGGAAACTCCTTGACCTATGACTGAGGTCTCCCTTATTGAAATCGAGCAAAGCTTTCGCCTCTCTGAATGCCTCTACATCGTCTACTATATTCTTTCCCGCTAAATAGTTTATTAACTCCTTCTAGTGAAAATATTCACAGGTTGTGACAAAGCGCATCCACGATCCCTTTGAACGGGCTGACCCCGCAGAAATGTTCGTCACGTGATGTAGTAGCATCGTCGGTTTAGCATCCGCCATTTTATCTTGTTTCCCAAGGCTGTTCCCCGATCTCAATAACATCAATGTACTTATATACACTAAACCCAATCAAGGAGGGCAAAAAAAAAAAAATTTTTTCCAACAACAGATAACAAAAGGTAAGCGTGCCCCGTCCCCAATCACAAAATCAACCCCACGAAAAAGACAATAAAAAAAAAACTATAATAATAACAAGAAAGGGATAGGAAAAGAAAGAACGTAAGGGTGTTTCCGAGCTAACTCGCCTCTCTCTCTCTCTCTCTCTCTCTCTCTCTCATCTCGAATCCTTAAAAAAAGTCTCTCATCTCTCTCTCTCTCTCTCTCTCTCTCTCTCTGGCCCGACTTGCCGCAAAATCCCACTCAGGCAAGTTCGCCACACACAAATTACAAGGAACATGAACAAGAACAAAAAGTTAAAGAAAATCCACAAAACAAAAAGAGGAAAAAAAAATAAGAAAGAAAAAAAAAAAAAACTCGAAAATACACTTACGTCTTCATATGACCGTAACCGAATTCACATACACCGCAAACATGCGCGAACTGCGAAACACTTTAATATGTCGAAAACTAAACTTTCCCCCCCCCCCTTTTTCTCTCTTTTTAAACACCTTTATTCCGTAATCTCAAGAAATCAACTGACTTGGCTTGGGAGAGGAAGACTGTCTGAGGAACAGCTTCTCTCTGTCGAATCAGCAGTAGTGACCCTGAGTTGCCTGTGACATGATTAATAACCCCTTCTCCTATCAAAATAAAAACCGAAACCCCCTATTTCTAACTGGTCACCAGTCCCTTCGGAGCGTACCTACAGCTTGAAAAATATATAAAAAGCCTTTACCGCTGGCACCACTATTACACCCCCTTTATTCCCTAAACTACACAAACTGGGAAACTAACTTACCTGTTGCCAACGGTGCCCTGTCTGTAAGATGTCACGAGGCTTATTAAGACTGCGTAAATATATAAAAATATCATTTATTTCCCAAAGCAGTGGTTATAACAAAGAACAAAATGATTAACAAGTCATAATGGCATAAATACCCAAAACTGCCCATAAAGAAAACCAATAAGATAACAATTCTACTTTCCGGACTAAGGTTACACTCTCAACCCTCAAACAAGTCACATTGTCTAGTATTAGTCAGTTATCAGTTAGAGAGAATCCCATTCCTAATCAACCATGGAATCGGACCCATCTGTAATAAAGATAATAGTTATATAGACCCCCACGTCACTCTTTTCAAAGTATTTACGTAAAGAGAATATTTCCACACTTCTCTCTCTTTTCCAAAAGGTAACAGATTTTCTAAGTTTTTATAGAACGTGTCGTACCTTTTCGATGGGCGTTTTTCTCCCGACATTAGGAGCAACCCCTTGTTCTCTCCTTTGCACAAAGAATGCGTCTTCCACAAGTACCCTGAACCAGTAGGCCTGTAATACGCGTACAAACGAATGCACATGCCTCGCAAACGGGGAACGACCTCTGAGACAAGTTGCTTGTTCAGCAAATACCATTCTCTCCCCTGTGAACTTTGCAGTGTACCACCCCTTGTCTCTAGGCGAGCAGAGCTATGTGACTTTATTATTATATAAAACACTTTAAACATATTATTAGCCATTCCCCCTCTTTCACTCTCTATACCATATATTGCTCCACCGCTCTGTTGTCTCTTTCTTCTCCGGCCCCTCTAACCGTGGAATTGGGGCAGGAGCCTTACTTCCACCCCCTCAGTAGAGCCACCTCGGTCCATTCCACAGCCAGTGGCTAGGACAAGGAGAAACGAGACTTCAAGTGAGCTAAGCCTTGTGGGAACGTACAGTGAACAGCTCCGGACCCTCGCAGTGCCGACGGAGAGTGACTCACCCTCACATCCGCCACCGGAGTGTTACATTAAAACCTGCCATAGCTCAGTTTCTAAATCGTTTTGGAGATCATGTAGGCACCTACGTTAATACGTAGCCATTCCGTACAGCCAGCCATACAGAGTTGAGGTCGGTCCTCCTCCCAGTCCGGCGGACATCGGATCTCAAGTATTAGACCTACATTGAACCCAGGAGCGGGATCGAGAGCAGGCGGTTAGATATTAATTAAAGTTAGTCAGTGAATTGAACATGTTAATGAGTAAGACTTGAACATTATCTAGTTTAGGTTGCATACCCTCGCCGGAGTAGCTCCGGCCCTCCTTGAGGCTGATACTCATTAATAATAACGATTACAGAAGGTGCGCTGCCAGTCGACGGGATGCTCTGCCTCCCTCGGGCGAGACCGTGGGCATGAGGTGTGCCGCTCCCACGAACCAGGCTGCTCTGTGCCCTTCGAGAAGGCGAGGAGGGGCAGCCTCCTTACATGGTCTGGCACCCGGGGGCATGCACCGTCTGTTATGAGATGGTGATGCTTCTCATGAACGAGCAGACCGGCCGAGGAAGCCCAGCCAGAACGTTGAGACGGACCTGAGGCGCTGGGTCTCCGGGTATGGAAGGAACGCGCCATCAGGTCACCCCTACAACTTGGATGCCAGCCTGGGAGCCCTTTTGTTCAAGGGGTCCCCCTCGGCATCAGTCCAACCACGTCTGGCGGCTCCAATTATCAACGCCATCCGGGCAGAGATGGCACCCTTGCCGGAAGACCAAGAGGATTTGATGGCGGATTTGGCTGCCATCAACATTCATATGGAACCAATGGCCCTGGGGGAGGAGGTAAGTGAGGCAGGTAGTCTCCTTAGCCCGAGTCCTTTTTCCTCTTCTTTCCGGGGCTTCTCCAAGTCCGCCCCTACTTGGGACAGCTCACGGTCGGTTCGTCCCAAGGAAAAATCAGTGAGACCGAAATTTTCTGCCCAAGGGATCAAACCCGACTCCGTCAGCGGCGACTGAGTCATCTCTGGCCCCATGGCCGTCGACATTTTATGACAAGTCGCCTGCTGCCAAGGGTTCTCTCCCTTCTAAGGGATCGAGATCAAAGTCCGCCAAACCCAAGGCGACGGAGTCCGGCGTAGACCATGAACTGCTCGCTAACCTTCTATTGTCGAGAGTTTGGGAAGCAGTAGACGAGAGGTTCAAGTCGTTGCGACGCGCCTCCAGATCTGATGTCTCCCGCCAGTCAGTGTCTGACATGGTGGCTGAACAAATCAAACCTTTGCAGGAGATGATGACCGGATTTCTCCACTCTGGATCTCCAGCGCTGGCGATGGCAGTGCCGGGATGCTTTTAAACTTCCACCCCTTCCATGAAAAAATCTGGCGGCTTGCTATGCATGCCCCATACGTAGATGGGAAGCTAACCGTCGATGGGTGCGGGACCCCCGGCCACTGGAAGACTTTGAGCTTTTCCCGAAAGGTCTCCAGTTTCCCCTTCCCGGGTTTATCAGATAGCGGAGCACTCGCTAGTGAGAGTGGACATGGTCCCAAAGGAGACGGTGATTCTTCCCGAGGGACCAAGCCCAAGCTGTCTGAGACTGCGCCATGTCCGAATGGGAGTGCGTTAACACCAGATTAACGCCTCACAAGGGCACATACACCATGTTTGTGACCCGGATCGAGTCCCGTCGCCCTGCACCGACAAGGTGGCGGAGTTAACTCTGCGAAGCCATAGCGGAGGATAAAACCTCTCCCGGCTTTAAAAGAGACAGAGGCTACCTCCCTTCTCTTTCCTGTGAGTAGGAATTTTGGAACAAAGCCCTGGCCACGTTTACGGCAGGTAAATTGGACGCGGATTGTGCCTCCACCTTATTCTCCGAGAAGCTGCCTAAACTTCTGGAGAAACTGATCAAAAACAGAGTTTGAGGCAAGGACGAGACTAGCAAGGTCATCAACTCCGTCACCTCGACGGAGTGGTAGCCACGACGTACCCGGGATGAGCAAGTATTCCAGGTCCTGACGTAAAGTCTATTACAGAGTTTTCCAGTGAGACCTATACGAATTTGGAATAGCAAGGCGAACTTGCAGGAAATACGTCCTAGCGGAGGCTTCCATCAGACATGAACCTAACAGATTATTAATAAAGGCGTCAATCTGGGGAGAGAACCTGTTCCCTCAGGTAGAGGTAGATAATGTCTTGCGGGAAGCCTCTAGAGCCAACCAGAGCCTCCGGGTCCGGTGGGGACTTCCGTCAAACGGAAGTTTGAAGCACTCGGACATCCAAGCTAGAGCAAAGAAGAGGCCGAGGAGGTACAATCCTTATAAGCCTCTCGACCACAGACAAATTGTTCAGGCAGGTCCGGATCCCAGTATCACAAGTTGGGAAGCCCTCAACATCAAACAAAAGCTCAGCCACAGCAGCAGTTTGTTCTGCTACAGACTTCGCCGGCCCAGCAACCCTCAACTTCCACAGCATCATAACCTCCCCCGACTTTAACCCCTCCTATGAAGCTAGGGAATCATTTCGTAGCTACATAGGCATCCGGGTAGCAGTAGAGCCAGAGGCAGCTCCCGGCTACGAAGTGGCTGAAGGGGTAGAGGTTTCCAAGGAGGCAGAGGGTACAAACCTGTAGCCAACCAGTGAGAGACCGCAGGTAGGAGGGAGATTATATCTCTTTCGAGACCATTGGACCTTCAGTCCATGGGCACACAGTATAATCTCCAAGAGCCTGGGATGGAAATGGAAGAAAGGCCCCCCACCACCAATAAACTTCTTCCAGATCCCAACAGCAGACCTGATAGAATATACCAAAGATCTCCTACAAAAGAAGGCCATAAAGAAAGTAAGGAGACTAAAATTTCAAGAACGTCTGTTTTACTGTCCAAAGAAGAACTCAAACAAAAGAAGAGTGATTTCTGGACTTGTCAAGGGCTCAATTCATACATTCTTTGCGACAAGTTCTGTATGCTGACAGTCTCACAGGTGCGGACCTTACTTCCCCGTGGGGCCGTCACCACCTCTATAGATCTTACAGACGCTTACTATCATGTTCCGATAGCAAGGAAATTCTCTCCGTACCTAGGCTTCAGGCTAGGCATCAAGGCTTACGTCATTCAGAGTCATGCCGTCAGGGCTTAAACATTGCGCCCAGGATATTCACCAGGCTAGGAGAGACGATAATCCAAGAACTAAGAACCAAGGGGATAATGTTGGTAGCCTACCTGGATGAATGGCTCATTTGGGCAGCCAGCGTCGAGAAATGCTGCAGGTCGACAGCCAAAGTAATAGAGCTCTTGGAGTTTCTGGGATTCCAGATAAACAAGGAGAAATCATGGCTGGAACCAGCTTCCCACTTTCAATGGTTGGGAATCCAATGGGACCTAATAAAACACAAGCTATCCCTTCCACCCAGGAAGGCCAAGCAGATAGCTGCGGCTACAAAACAGTTCCTCAGGAACAAAAAGGCCTCTCGTCGTACCCAAGAGGGAATCCTCGGCTCGCTACAATTTGCATCAATAACAGACGTCCTACTAAGAGCCAGATTGAAGGATATCAATCGAGTCTGGAGGAAGAGAGCCAACATCAATCTCAGAGACAAGATCTCAGTAATTCCACCCATCTTAGCAAAGAGGCTTCGCCCATGGACGAAGCACAAGAACCTAACCAAGGCAGTACCACTGCAATTCCCTCCGCCGTCTTTGACAATTCATACAGACGCATCACTGAGTGGCTGGGGGTGATACTCTCAGTACAAGAAGGTTCAAGGGATATGGTCGGATACGTTCCGCCAGTTCCACATCAATGTGCTAGAAGCTATGGCAGTTTTCCTAACCTTAAAGCGACTGACTCCAGCCAGGAACAGCCATGTGAGGATAGTCTCGGACAGCCTAGTGGTGGTACACTGCATAAATAGAGGAGGTTCCAGGTCAAGCAAGCTGAATCACGTGCTGATTGCAATATTTTCTTTAGCGGCAAAGAGTCATTGGCACCTGTCAGCAACCCATCTGGCAGGAGTCAAAAATGTGATCGCGGACGCACTTTCCAGGACTACTCCACTAGAATCAGAGTGGTCCCTGGACAAGAACTCATTCCAGTGGATTTACAACCAAATCCCGGACCTTCAAGTAGACTTATTCGCCACAGAATCCAACCACAAGCTGCCATGCTATGTGGCTCCCAACCTGGACCCTCTAGCCTATGCCACAGATGCGATGACCATAGATTGGAACAACTGGCAGAAGATTTATCTATTCCCTCCGGTGAATCTTCTGATGAAGGTCTTGCACAAGCTACGATCTTTCACAGGACAAGTAGCACTAGTGGCACCCAATTGGCCGAAAAGCAACTGGTTTCCGCTTCTTCTAGAATTGAAGCTCCGACCCAAACGGATCCCTCGCCCGGAACTGACACAGACAGTACAAACTCAAACTGTGTCAGCTTCCTCAAGAATTCTGAAAGCCCTAACTTTATGGACTTCATGAAGTTTGCAGCCCAAAAGGACGCGAGTATCGATCCATGTAACATTGTATTTATAGAATCAGATAAAAGAGATTCAACTCTCAGGCAATATGATTCGGCTGTTAAAAAAATTGGCCA
>NC_061100.1:67036593-67037709 GCF_015104395.2 Macrobrachium nipponense
CAGCTATGTGGGTGGAGGAGAGGTGCCAACTGAACTTGTCCGCCAGGGAGAAGATGGCTACCATGACATGATTCAGATGACGTGATTTGGGGAGCCTCCCTGTTTACACAATGGACTACCACTGCGCTGTCTAAGACTAGCTTTATGTGGGAGTTCTTGGCGGGGGACGTAACCTTTTTAGAGTCAAGAACACCGCCATTGCTTCCAGTACGTTTATGTGAAGTTGGCGAACTGTGGTGACCAGGTTCCTTGAACCTTCTTGAACTGAGATATCCTCCCCAACCGCTTAATGAAGCGTCTGTGTGGATGGTGATCCCGGAGGAGGAAACTGAAGGGGTACTGATATTTGACAAGTTCTTGACTTTTGCCCAAGGGCGGAGACGATTCCGTAGAATCTGAGGGACTGGAGGATAATTTGTCCCTGGAGCCTGACATTTGCTCGTGAGCGCCAGATTCTGGTTATGGTCTTTCAGTTTGGCTTTCATCAAGATGTTTGTCACTGATGCAAATTGGAGTGAACCAGAATCCTTTCCTGGGTCTCCTCGAAGCAAGTTTGTGTCCTATAAATTGCTTTACTGACTTCGCTATTTCTTTCCTCTTGGCTGATGGAATCGACAGAGTATGGGAGGATAGATTCCATTGATGCCCAGGGGGCCACTGAAAGTTTGACTCCGGAGTGAGTCTTGATTTGGTCCTGTTTATCTTGAACCCTAGATATTCCAGGAACCGGATTACTTTCAGTGTTGCTTTGTGGCATTCCTCGACTGTTGGAGCCCAAATTAGCCAATCGTCAGATACGCTACTACCATAATCCCTTGCGATCTTAGTTGTGGACGACTACTTCGCCAACTTCGTGAACACTCTGGGTGCTACGTTGAGACCGAAGGGAACTACCTTGAGGAGAACGCCTGATCTCCTATCTTGAAGCCCAGATACGGGCGAAGTGTCTTGCAATAGGGATATGATAGTATGCGTCTGTAAGATCGATAGAGGTGGTGACGGCCCCACGGGGAAGTAAGGTCCGCACCTGCGAGATGGTGAGCATCTTGACTTGTCGCAGCGAATGGCCAAGTTTAAGCGGGACAAGTCTAAAATTACCCTTCTTTTTTGTGAGCC
>NC_061100.1:67038209-67078787 GCF_015104395.2 Macrobrachium nipponense
CAAGGAGATTGTTGTTGTCAGTCTTCTGTCTGTCTATCACAGCCTCCAAATCATCTCTAGGCAGAAGGTGCTGGGATTCTTGAAGATCTCAATTTTGCAGAGATGACAAGGAATCCATATCTACAGAACAAGCCACTTTAGAAAGGGCTGCATCCCTTCTAATTAAGAGCAATTTAGCCCACAAATTAGCATTCATATGTCCCAGATATGAAATGGCCTTTGCACCAGATTGAAGTAATCTGATGAAAGACTGTTGACAGATCCTCTTGCTGAATGGGATGACATTATCCTAGCCACCGCCGACGACCAAAGGTCTGGCCAAGAGACAGTCTGAAAGGGAGAAGAGGCAGTTGACTTAAAGGTAGTAGCCTCTTGAAAGGTTAACGAATGGCCCTCAGCCCTAACTTGATCAAGGGTCAAGCCAGGTTTCAGACAAACCACATCCGAATTAACCTGCCTACTCATCAGCTGACCAGACTAGTTGAGTAATACTTCTTATGCTGAACAAGAGGGGGAAGAAGCTTGAAAGACCTGTTGGAATAGAGAATTCTCCCATCCTGAGACCAAAGAATTGACATGCTGCAAAATTGAATTAGCATGCCAGAATATGGCAGTTCAAACAAAGTCTTCACATCCTTCTTTAGTCCAAGCAAGACCTCAATAACCTCCATGTAGGAAGAAAAACTCCTGATTCTCCAAATCCTCTGTATCCTGCATCAAAGTCCAAAGTCCTGATGTAGAAGGATGAGAAAGATCCCTATCACTTCCTCTGGCCACTGGAGAACTCCTTGAAGGGAGAACATCATCTCTTCCCCATGAGGAATCACGTTCACGAACAAAAGAACACGGACTTGCATCCATTTCAGATTGAGCTTGCATCTGTTTCCAACCAAGAAGAATCACATACTCGGCCGTGCAGCAACGAACAATGTACGTGAGACTGTCTGGGAGGAGAAGCACAATATCTCTTCCTTGATGAGTCACAACCCCTGGCTCCAGAAGGTGAACGATGAATGTAGGACTTCCTAGGAGAACGAGACAATGAATGCCTAATTTCTTGGAAATAAGGGAAAGACTCACCCTCTCGGATAGATGTACAAGCATGTCTATCAAGAACCTCACAGCCACGTCTGTCAACAATCTCACACTGTGGACATGAGCAACAGGCAAGGAAACTCTAGAACTAGCAGGCAAACATGACTTCAGCAGTGAAGAGCATCTTGAAGGTTTGAAGCAACTGGACTTCCAACCCAAAGGACCCCCACCTACGACTACTTGATTAGTCTTGTCATCCTTACAACGAACTCGAACAGGTTGAGGAAACGTAGAACAAGCAAGAGACTTCTGAGGAGAAGGGCAAAGATCATCTTCCACAGGCGCACAAACATGAGAGAGATGGATCATGTCCACATGTGAAGAGGAGACACACATGCGTGTGGGGAAGGAGACAACAAAGCTCTCAGGCTCCCAGAAGGCAAAGTGACAGTCCTCAATCCTCCAACATCTAACTTGACAGTGAGGAGGGGGAGGCAAAGGAGACAGAGACGATGACGAAGAAGACGAAGAAGAAGACAAAGATGGTGACCTACGACATTTCCCCTTAAGGGTACCATGGTACCTCTCTTGAAAAACAGAGTCCAGTTTGTCTATCACAGCCTGCAAAAACCTCTGATGGATTGGCAACCATCTGGGATAATGTCATGGAGGAAGCTCGATGCAACATCATGTCAACAGGCAGGGGGTGTGACGTCACTGGTACTGACTTCACGGAAGGAGACAGCGCTGGGAGTAATATCACAGGGTGCATCAGACATTTAGCCAGGGTTGATGGCCTCGCTAATGGCAAGATAAAGCATCTCGCTAAGTGGCAGCACACATGACACAAAGTAATGGAGGCCAGGAGGAGGGGGGACTGCTGGGGGAGCTGTAGCTGGAAGGCATGCAGCCATGAAATGAGACAACAAGCCTTCCAAGGAGGGAACCCCTCATAGACCTTTGGAGGCCCACACAGACACCAGCTTGTGCGAATCAGTCTCTGAAACAAAGGAACAAGATGGTGCTGGCTCCTTTCTCCCCGAAAGGACTTCTCCAACCAAGAGAGAGGGGGGCAGCATTAAAAACCGGCTTGCGAGAAGAACAAAAGTAAACATCCTCTCTCCAAGGCGGTTGAAGAAAGACTAAATGCGCCATGGTATTCAAGCGTGGTTGGTGACCACTCTACACTATCAGTGCAAGATGCCACAAATTCCTTGCATTTATTACAATCTTTGCTTGTTTTTAACCAAGATTTATCATATTGTTTAGACTGAAGGTGTGTTCTAAATACGAACAAATAACATTTTATTGATATTTTGCTGATTTTTCATTAAAGGATTTGCACAGTACTCAACAAGATATTAAGCTACTTAGCGTCAAGCGCCCTAATATCTTGTAGAATTCTGAAGGAATGGAAAAATTGAGAAGAAATTTTGTCAGTGCATTAGGCTGCTTACAACGCGTAGAGAAAGGGGTGGAGCTTACACTCAACAAGGAGAGAACTCTCAGTCACTTGTTTGGAGGTTTAGTAAGGTGCTGTATATATTTTCTGGGCTCAGCCTGTGTTGCTCCTTGAAATGTCCCTTTAGCACATATTTCTAAGGTATAAATATTGTTATGATACCAGAGAAAAAAGCTAATATGGAAATGCCAGAGTATTCTGGCTCGCTCACCTTTATTTAAGGTGTCAGTACGGTTTCTGGGGCGAGTGAAACCACTACCAGAGGTCCTTTGCCATTTAGATTCATCCTTCTTCAATATCCATCATCTACAGAGGAGCCAATCTGAGGCCCACTACCCGCTACCGTTACGGCTAGCGCTTCTGACGTCATTCCTTTGATAGCACGACCCACGCCAAACGCGTTTTTCTTTACTGTGTTGTGTTTTCTTGCTGGAATTTTTCTACCATCGTCATGGAACGTCAAGTTATTCCTGCATCCAAGTTAAGTACTGCTATTAATGGTTGACACTATTTAGGGGCTGCCCTTGGCACGTTTAACCAAATTATTTAGGTTTTTATAAGACGGTGTCCCATGCGGCGCCGTCCCCGCGCCGCCATACTCGGCTCGCTCCCTCGTGTTACCTTGTTTCGTGTCCCAATTGGTCCCCCATACCATTTGGGCTCGATTCTTTGTTTAGCAGTACCTTCCTTTGATTTTCTCTGATGCAATTTATTGACGTTTTTGTTATTTTATCCACACGGCATATAGGCTAGCTGGTCGGAGTTGCCAGGCTTGACCATCCTTCTCGGTTGGCTCTGCCCAGCTTCTCCAGGACATTACTCTTTCTCTCTCATCTCACTTTTCTTCCTTTCCACCCGTGTTAGGGTAGGGTGTTTATTTTATATGTTACATGTTCATTGAGATGGCTTCGGTTGGCCTATAGGATTCCTTCGATCGCCTGACCTTTTTCACCATGTGGATGTTCACCCGGCCAAGAGAGTTCCAGGCGACAGCGTACGAGCCACCCCGCCTCGACCCTCCCAGTCCCTCTTCCCCCCACCTTGGGGGAGGTATGCTCGCTCACGCTGTCTCAGGCAGCCGATCCAAGCAAACCCTCCCCATCCCCCCCTCGAGGGGGACAGGGGAGGGACAGGGGAGGTGGCTGGAGGGCTCTCGATGGGCTGGCCAGCTACCCTGCCGTTCTCCCCAGAGGGAGTAGGGGGGAGCCCTGCTCGGCCGAGCCTTGGTTGGCCACCAGGCTCGGTGGAGCTCAGTTCTCCTCGGCTCTCGGGTCGCGTTTCCCTATCATTAGTCACCATCTCCTCCCCGCTCCGGCGGATGCAGGACCCGGCGTAGCCAGGTCCGCTTTGGTATGGTTGATTATTGTGGAGGCTCCGGCCTCCCTTAAAGGGTACGCTTGTTGCATGCATGTTCTTTTACATATAATGACATCCATTACCTTTAGTTTAAGTTTATTGGCGGAGTCCTCCAACCCCACCAGGGATCATCTCCCGCCTTGTTCTAGTTTTAAGTTACCCCACCACTGCCGTGTAACTTTCTTCCTGGTCTCCCCCTGCTCCTCACCCGGTGTTTGTTCAGACTACTCCTTGCTCCAGGGTATGGAATACTAGGTGGTTATCCCGATTCAGTGATTAAATTGATCTCCGGCATCGCAGGAAACACACTGTTTCAAGCTGTTCTACTGATCCTGCCGGATGCCTCACCACAGTACACGGCTAAAGAGCAGGTAGAGACTGGACCATGTTACTTATTAACACCGGAGTACTCAGGCGTCATGGCATATCACAACCACGGACCTAGTCCGGAAGGTTAGTGGTGATACTCATGTATCATTTCACTTGCAGGTCACCCATTGTATGGAGGCTGGCTGCAATGCTGTCCTCCAAGACCCCTGTGGGCACGAGGTCTGCCGGACCCACTCCACCTGTGCGATCCGCCTCAACGAGTCCGTGGTATGGCACCATGAGAGTTGCCTCATATGCTACGAGCTAGTAGACCAAGTCTCCTCTGAGGTAGGTGGCATTCCGGTGTCCACACAGTAATGCAATGAGGACCAATGAAATTTATATCAATTTGATATGTCCTTTAGAATAAGTTACAGTTTAACCTAGGTTAGTCTTAAATATTAACGTTAACTTTCTTTTTCAGGGCGTCCAAGCGGTCCGGGAGATTGCTTTAGCCACCCTGAAGGCCTGGGTTGGTGGGTTTGGCCATAACGTTACCAAGGGACAACCCTACACCCTTTCCAAGGAGATGGCCACTCTCATCTTCCCTGGCGGGAAGAGCACGTCGTCCATAGACCCCGAAGTGGCAGCTCCCCTGATCGCTTCCATTCAAGAGGCGGTCGCTCAGCCCCCGGAGGAGGCTTCCGCGCAGGAAGTCACGCAGGAAGTAGCTGCCCTGGATCTGGACCTCGAGCCCATGGCTGTTGAAGGCATGGGCACAGGTAAGAATGTTTGTGAGGCAAGTACTATAGGGGCTCAAGGGCTTTCCTTGAGCCCATCTAGAGCTTCTTCCCCTTCGACTTCAACCTCTTTCCAGGGATTCACCGGGGGACTTCAGTCGGTTAGGCCGAAGTCCACCTTGGCGATCCCTAAAGTCAAAGGCAAGCGAGACTTTAAAGCGCTGCAGAAGTCCCTGTTTAAGAAGTCAGGTACCAGCCTTGTCCGTAAGCTTCCGGCTCACCATCCCGGGGCTGACAAGGCTAAACTGGCTTCCTATTCTAAAGGGTTGAGGACCAAGTCTTCTAAGGAGAGGGCTCAGCCCTCCTCCTCCGACCCTGAGGCGTCCACCTCAAAAGGAGCCAGATCCAAGGTTCCTAAGGAGAAGGTAGAACCTTCCTCCTTTGACCCTGACGTTTTCTCTGCGAATATTTTGGCAAATATTATGCAGCAGATGGGCAGCATGGTCGGGAACTTGGTGCAATCCAAGTTCCAAGAAATGTTTGTCCAATTGTCCTCCTCTTTAGAGGCGTCAGGGCAGTCTATCCAAGCTATATCGGATAGACTGGTTACGCAGGAGAACCTTATTGCGGGTCTCCGAGAGAATGCACTGACAGGACTTCCACAGTCTGGCCTGGCAGCTCAGGGCTTGCTAGTACCGGACTCGTCTACCCTTCCTCCCTTTACGCCGAACAACCCATGGAGGGTTGCTTCATATGCTCCTTTCGTAGATGGCATGCACACGATTGAGGGCTGCGGAACTCGAAGGTTTGAGGACTTCGAGTTCTATCCGCAAGGATTACAGCCCCCTTTCATAGGCTATGTCCGCCTGACAGAGGCAGCTATGAGGAGGGAAGACAAGGTCCCAAAGGAAACGGTAATTCTTTCCCGGGACCAGGCCCAGCAGGCATGGTTGCATAACCTTGAGGAGTGGGAATGCACTAATACCAGGGTTACGGCATTCAAGACCCCGTTCACAATCTTCACCGTAGACGACGAAACGCCCATCCCGTTCACGTCTAAGGTGGTAGAATTGACATTGCAGGCAGCAATGAAGGACGAGCCTATGCCCCAGCTCCGGGAGACAGAACCGACTTTCCTCCTGCTCCCCGGAACTGATGATCACTGGGTAGATCTTCCGGCCACCTTTTCAGTAGGTAAACTAAAGCCGGACTGTGCGATCACGCTGTTTAGCGAGAGGTTACCCAGGCTATCTGAAAACCTCATTCAAACTGAGTATGACGCCAGGATGAGGCTTTGCAGGTCCCTCAACTCGCTAGTTATGATGGAAGTATCGGCTCTAATCTACGGAGAAGAATCGTTATTTAAGATCATCGCCAAGTCACTATTGTATTCAATGCAATGTGACTTGTATGATTTCGTCATAGCTAGACGAAATTGTAGGAAACATGTGCTGGCGGAGGCCACAATCCGCCACGAGCCCAACAAGCTATTAGCCTCATCTATATGGGGCTCTGACCTCTTCCCGGCCTTGGTAGTGAACGAAGTGCACTGCAAGGCGGTCAGGTTCAACCAGAGCCTAAGGGTTAGCTGGGGACTCGTCTCCAAAAGAAAACTGGAGTCCGCCAGATCGAATCCCAAGTCAAAGAAGAGGCCTAGGAAGTTCCAGCCCTTCCAGGCCCCTCAACAACAGACTCTGGTACAAGCGGTTCCGGTATCTCAGGTACCGCAACCTTCAACCTCTAAGGCGCAGCCACAACAGCAGTTTGTGCTGCTGACACAATCACCGCAACAGGCACAGGCTTCAGCCTCCTATACTGTCTCCCCTACCTACAACCCGGTGTTTGAAAACCAGTCCTTTCAAGCCTTCAACAGGTTTGGCAGGGGTAGCAGAGCTAGAGGCGCCTTATGTCAACGGGGCGGCGGAAGAGCCACCAACGGAGGCAAAGGTTCCCGAGGAGGACGTGGTGCTCGCCATTCCTCAAACCAGTGAGAATCCCCAGGTAGGAGGGAGACTGTTCCTCTTTCGTCACCGTTGGAGGTTCAGCAATTGGGCCCAAAGCATTGTGTCCAAAGGTCTAGGATGGAGTTGGCTCAAAGGTCCCCCTCCATCTAACACCTTTTATCAGGAGCCAACAGCAGAATTGGTAGAGTATTCCCAAGAACTCCTTCAAAAAGGAGTACTAGTGTCAAGAGTCAAGCATTTAAAATTTCAAGGTCGCTTGTTCAGCGTGCCAAAGAAAGACTCAAACAAGCGAAGAATAATTTTAGACTTGGCCCGTCTGAACTTATTCATTCACTGCGACAAGTTCTGGATGCTGACCGTTTCGCAGGTGCGGACCTTGCTTCCCCGTGGGGCCGTCACCACCTCTATAGATCTTACAGATGCTACTATCATGTTCCAGTAGCAAGGCACTTCCGCCCGTTTCTAGGCTTCAGACTAGGAAAGCAGGCCTACTCCTTCAAAGTAATGCCATTCGGGCTCAACATAGCCCCCAGGGTATTTACAAAATTGGCGGAGACAGTTGTTCAAGAACTAAGGTCTCAAGGAATAATGCCAGTAGCCTATCTGGACGATTGGCTCGTGTGGGCCACAAGCATCGAAGCATGTCGCAAAGCAACAGTCAAAGTAATCCGGTTTCTGGAACATCTAGGCTTCCAGATAAACAGAACCAAGTCCCGGCTAACACTGGAGTCCCACTTCCAGTGGCTAGGAATTCAATGGGACTTGAACTCCCACATTCTATCAATCCCGCCGTTGAAAAGGTGAGAAATAGCCAAAGCAACCAGACAATTTCTCAAGTGCAGACATACATCCCAGAGGAACCAAGAAAGAATCTTGGGTTCTCTCCAATTTGCTTCAGTAACGGACGTTCTACTGAAAGCCAGACTAAAGGACATAAACCAGGTTTGGCAATCAAGAGCAAATAAGAGATCCCAGGACAAACTAGCTCCTATCCTGGCAATCTTACGGAAGAGACTCCGCCCGTGGACGGAGATCAAGAATTTGTCAAAGACAATTCCGCTGCAATTCCCTTTGCCGGCCTTAGTGATCCACACAGATGCATCACTAAGCGGGTGGGGCGGTTACTCACAGTACAAAAAGGTACAGGGAACCTGGTCCCTACCATTCCGCCAGCTTCATATCAATGTACTGGAAGCTATGGCAGTGTTCCTCACCCTGAAAAAGCTTCATCCAGCCAAGAAATCTCATATCAAGCTGGTGCTGGACAGTGCAGTGGTAGTACAGTGGTCCCCCCATATTCGCGGGGGATGTGTACCAGACCCCCTCGCGAATAGTTAAAATCCGCGAATGTTTGGAACCCCCTCTAAAAATGCTCATAAATCCCTATCCTAAACATGCAAATACCAAAGTATCCCTTAAAGACCATCCTTCATCAAATATACATAAAATATCCTATTATGGTTCATATTAATCTTTGAAATATTATTAATACTATTTTAAAGTAAATCTTACATTTTATGTTTATACATAAATACATACTATGTACGTACTGAATAACTGAGTTACGTATGTGAAAATAATTCAGCCCCCCCATAAGTATTCAGTCATGCACGTTTTCTTTCATACTGTTACTATTTGAGACATCCATTTTCTTTTTACAGTGGAACAATGGAAATGTGAAGTCACAAATACCAAATGTCTATTTAAAGTATTATCCTACATCAAATATACCATTGAATTGGTATTATTAATATCATTTTAAAGTAATCTTAAACATTTTACCATTAGAAATATATAAACAGCCAATAGCAGAGAGAGAGAGAGAGAGAAGAGGGAGGGTTGTCCTTATTTAAAAGAGTGAAGTGGATAGATTATTGTACTTCTTTAAAATACTATCACATATGAATTTTGAATATAGTTATATTACTATTATTATTATTATGCAAAAATATTAATAAACATACACATGTACCATAGAAATTCTCTCATCTCAGTAAAAGAGAGAGAGAGAGAGAGAGAGAGAGAGAGAGAGAGAGTGCATTATCGTAAGATATGGCAGCACAGTTGTTGGACCCCAACCAACTCGGCTTGCTACTGGAATTCTGAGAGAGAGATGCGGGGTAATGAGCATTTTCTTTCATTCTTCTTACGTAATTCTTTTTATTTATAAACTAAAATCTTGCTAATTCACTTTAGTATTTTCTTTAATGAATTTATATTCATACATCGCTTTAAGAGAGAGAGAGAGAGAGAGAGAGAGAGAGAGAGAGAGAGAGAGAGAGAGAGAGAGAGAGAGAGAGAGAGAGAGATTATCGTAGTATTTGTAAAATACTTTCACATATGATTTTTGTAATTACAGTTATTATTATTATTATTTGAAAATATTAATAAACATATTACGCATATATGTACCATAAAAATCTCTCATCTCAGTAAAAGAGAGAGAGAGAGAGAGCAGGAGAGCGAGAGGAGAGAAGAGAGAGATGAGACGAGAGAGAGAGAGAGACGAAAAGAAGAGAGAGAGAGAAGAGGAGAAGGAGAGAGAGAGGGGGGGGTGGAAATTTCATGCCCACGTGATGGCAGCCACAAATCAGCTCCTTCCCCCTCCAGTCACTTAACTTGATACGTATATCTGAGTTTTAGTACCTTGAGTTAGAGAAAGAATCTGACTGGGATTTCCTTCGTTCTTCCATAATTTTTTAAATCTATAAGCTAAAATCTTACTATTTCACTATGGTATTTTCTTTAATGAATTGATATTATTGCTGTATAAATTAATATTAATATTTGAAAATAATAAATCATTTATTTATCATACAAAAAAACATATATCTTTGTAGTAGAGAGAGAGAGAGAGAGAGAATTATTATTTTTATTATGTGATATCATTTAAACTTATTAAACTTACTAATACAGTATTAATCAAAATTAATATTTGAAAATTAGTAAATCATTTTTGTATCATAAAAATGTATTTAGTCATGAAAATAAACATCAAAATACACTAATTAGTGATTATTTTCGTCGGAAAATTCCGCGAATGGGCGAGTCCGTCGGCAAATAATTTCTAGATAGATTCCAAAGAAAAATCCGCGAATGTGTGAGTCCGCGAATCCGGAGAACGCGAATACGGGGGGAACACTGTACACTGCATCAACAGGGGTGGCTCCAAGTCGAGCCACGTGAACCATGTCATGATAGCCATATTTTCACTAGCAGACAGGAACAAATGGCACCTGTCAGCCACTCACCTAGCGGGGGTAAGAAACGTGGTAGCAGATGTGCTATCACGTTCAGTTCCGCTGAGTCGGAGTGGTCCCTGGACAAGGAGTCATTCAGTTGGGTCTGTCAACTAGTACCGGGCCTTCAGGTAGATCTCTTCGGCACCGAATCAAACCACAAACTCCCTTGTTATGTGGCCCCCAACCTGGACCCTCATGTGTGGAAGAAGATTTACCTCTTTCCTCCAGTGAATCTTCTCTTGAAAGTCCTGAACAAACTCAGGACGTTCAAAGGTCACATTGCTCTAATAGCCCCCAATTGGCCCAAGAGCAATTGGTTCCCGCTTCTACTGGAATTGGGACTCCGACCTCAACAGATTCCCAATCCCAAACTATTACAACTAGTACAAATGCGGACTGTGTTCGCTTCCTCAGGAATTCAGAAAGCCCTAACTTTATGGACTTCATGAAGTTCGCAGCACAGAGGAATGCTAATATCGATCCTCAGAACATCTTGTTCTTAGAATCTGATAAACGAGAATCGACCTTGCGTCAATACGATTCAGCAGTTAAAAAAACTAGCTGTGTTCCTGAGGGACTCTAATGCACAAACCATGACCATGAATCTGGCCATATCCTTTTTCAGAACACTATTTGAGAAAGGTTTAGCAGCTAGTACTATTACTACTACTAAGTCTGCTCTTAAGAAGATCTTCTAATTTGGATTCAAAATAGATCTAACAGATTCATATTTTTCATCTATCCCCAAGGCTTGCGCTAGACTCACACCATCTGAGGGGCCCAAGTCTGTATCATGGTTCTTGAATGATGTCCTTTAATTGGCCACGGACACTAATAATGACTCATGTGACTATATACCTCTCTTAAGGAAAACATTATTCCTAATAAGTTTGGCCTCAGGAGCCAGAATATCTGAACTGTCGGCTCTATCTAGAGAATCAGATCATATAGAGTTTCTCCCTTAAGGAGAAGTGTTACTTTCTCCAGATCGCCAATTTCTAGCTATGAATGAGGACCCACTGGATAGATGGGCCCAATGGAAAATTGTCCCCCTTCCACAGGACCTGTCCTTATGTCCAGTTACTTCACTAAAAGCATATCTAAGTAGAACTGCCCTGATATCTTCAGGCCCTCTGTTCATTAGAGAAAAAGGAGGCACCATTTCCTTAAAAGGAATCAGGCAACAGATTTTATACTTTATAAAACAGGCCAACCCGCAGTCCATACCACAGGTACATGATGTTAGGGCAGTAGCTACCTCTATTAATTATTTTCAACATATGAATTTTGAAGACCTGAAGAAGTACACAGGCTGCAAATCTCCGACAGTGTTCAAACGCCATTATCTTAAGAGAAGCCCTTAAATTTCCAGCAGTGGCAGCCAGAAACACAGTTTCCCCTGACACTGCTTAACTTAGTAGTAAGTAGTTTATCCTATGTCTCTCCTTACATCTCTCTTTCCTACCTGCCTCGCTAGCATTCTTGCCATAGCTCAGTCGTCATTGTAGTCGTACTGTACCTTGGATGCCACATATTGTATATACTTGTGATATTTTCTATATGTTTTGTATCTGGGACTAGTCCCAGTTTGCATTTAGTCTTACTATGTACTTACAAATAACTGTTATGTTTTTGTATATTAGATTAGTGTTAAGGTTCAAATTCCTCTGTTGTTACTTGTTCTGTAACCTTATATCTAGATATAGCAATTAACCTTAATTGATTTTGATTATCCTATCTTATTAGTTGTGTGCTTCGTCTTTCCAAGCTTGTACGGCCATTTCTCTGGTACTATTTCACGGAGCGACACAGGCTGAGCATAGAAAAGGGATTTTGACGAAGGAAAAATCTATTTCTGGAAAAGGACCTGTGTCGCCCAGTGAAATCCTACCCTTTTCTTTTTACTCCCCCTCTTTTCTTGGCCCAAGCTTGGGTGCTATCTGCAGGAATGACATCAGAGGCGCTAACCGTAACAGTAGCGGGTAGTGGGCCTTAGATCGGCTCCTCTGTAGATGAGGGATATTGAAGAAGGATGAATCTAAAAGGCAAAGGACCTCTGGTAGTGGTTTCACTCGCCCCAGAAACTATACCAACACCTTAAATAAAGGTGAGCGAGCCAGAATACTCTGGCATTTCCATATTAGCTTTTTTCTCTGGTATCATAGCAATATTTATACCTTAGAAATGTGTGCTAAAGAGACATTTCACTGGACGACACAGGTCCTTGCCCAGAAATAGATTTTTCCTTCGTCAAAATCCCTTTTTTGGTCAGCACTCCCACCGCAATTTTTGCCTACCATGTATCACTTATTGCTCACTGTGACCTTAATATGGGCCAAGACAGTGATTTGAGTCAGCAGATACTTGCACAGATATGTGCTCTGAAGCCATTTGGCCTTAAAACAAAGCAGATATCGGATCAGCTGGGTGTGAGCAGGCATTCAGTTCGATGATGGGTTGCCAGATTTAAAAAAAAGCACCCTGGTATACCTGGTATACCGAAGACCTCTGAGCAAAGTTTGACTGTTCTCAAGCATCAATTAAAAATTAGCAAATAATTGTTTTATCATAAAAAATGTATTTAATCATGAAAATAAAATGAAATTACAGTATTTTGTGAATATGTATTGCTCTACGAAAAAATTGCAAATTAGTGAATTTTCCATGACATATTTGGAGATAAGTTCCAAAGAAAGACCTGCGATTAACTGAAGCCGCGATTGCTGATCCACAGTGTACCAGGGACCTACTGAACATAGATTTACCAAACAGCCTTTTATACAGTATTATCCTTCAGTGTGAGCTGGAGACTGAACTTGTTAACAAATTACTTGTCTGGTGGTAAAAGAGGGTGATTTTTGGAACACCCCTCTCACTTGTCTGCCATCACCAAGCACTTTTTCCTTTGCCCTCAGGACCAAAGACTGGTTTGTATACTACCTAGGAAAGGCAAATTATTTTCAATATTTGTCATTTGTTTCTACATAACTACAAACCGTTGCCTCTCAAAGTATGAGGCTGTCTCCATTAACAGACTGAAAACTGAGAAACTCACCCAGAAATCTGGACAAAAATGCTTAGCAATAATTTTTGTGGATCACTGTATAACAGTACTTATATTATTTTACGCATTAGTAATCCCTATAGCACATACTAAAGAGAAAGACAAAGACAATGAATGCCTTTCTACCCAAATTTATTTATACATACACTAGAGCAACACAGTCATAACAATAATTATTATAAAAATATGGAAGAGATAATCAAAGGCAAGCAAAATGCAGAACTTCTTAAACACTCAAAAGACCCAAAATTTTGAGGTAAAATCTACATAGAAATTGCCAAGATAAAAATGATACTCTGATAATAAAATTATGTTTTATTCATACTTACCAAGCAATTATTCAGCTGTAGGATTCCTATGCCTGGCAGACTAACTTTCAAATTTCCCAGTGGCACCGCCATCATTAGTGCAGGTAACTAGTTACTGCCCACCTTCAGTAAATGGGTATGACGTCAGCACACCTCTTCAAATGGATTTTGGCCACCAGCTCCATCTGTGGGGAGGAGGGAGGGCTCAAATCAAATAATTGCTTGGTAAGTAAGAATAAAACAATTTTATGATTAAAATATCATTGTTATTCAGTCTTACCAAGCAATTATTCAGTAGATTCCAAATTGAAAGGTGGAGGGTAGTGGAGATAACACATTCTGAGAAATTTATTCATCAGGAGGGTTACATAATAAGCATAGAACTTTTATGACTGTCATACCATACCTAGTAAGCGAGCTGCTGCAGGAGAGTACTGCCTCTGGTTGGTGCTCTGCTTACTTAGTAGAGAGAGGGGTAGCTGGACCATGCGTTCCTCTACAAGTGGGAAGTTCCTTGCAGTCGTGGGCTAACCGCTGACTTAACAAGGAACGAATAAAATACAAAATGCCCTTGCCCTGGGTGAGAACCAGATAAATAAACGACACATAAAAACTTTTACCTACACCAGCAACTATAAAAAAACATCAACAATACCTTCAGTGTCCATACGACTGGAAGGTACTCCAGGTACTACGTACCTCCAGACTTCCCAAAACTCAACAACCTTGATACAAGGCAAAAATTAGGGGGAACCAGCTCCCTCTATGTTGCATCCCCTAACACCCAGGAATGGATAAAGGACTCAGAGCACTGCAGTTTTCGAACACCTTTTCTAACTCTTTTAAGTAATACGTTGCGAACACCGACTTCAATCTCCAGAAAGTAGCTTGCAGAATTGCCGACAAAAGATAGGTTACTGCGAAACGCAAGTGAAGTAGCGACCGCTCTAACTCTGTGCGTTGTAACCTTCAACAGGGAGAGTGACTCCTCGTCTACCAGGGAGTGAGCCTCGGTGATTAAGGATCTGAGAAAGAAGGACATGGTGTTCTTAGACATCGGATGTGAAGGGTTCCTCACTGAGCACCATAAACTTTGTGAGGGGCCCCTCAACTTCTCAGTCCTTTTCATATAGCAAATTAATGCCCTCACTGGGCATAGAAGTCTCTCCTGTTACTCTGGTCCGAGAATACCTGAAATGTTCTTGATGATGAACGAGCAAAGTCAGGGATCCGATGGACATTCGTTCTTAGCCAAAAAATTCAGGGCCCAGGAACAAACCGCATTCCCTTGTGTGAAATCTACTCTCTTGTCTATGGCATGCATCTCGCTAATGTGTTTCGCTGAAGCCGCAGCAAAAAGGAAGAGTGTCTTCTTCATCAAGTTCTTCGGGGAAGACGAGCGAATAGGTTCAAAGGGAGGTCCGGATAGGAAGTTCAGGACTACATCTAGGTTCCAAGTCACCGTGTCCCTCGGAATCTTCGATGTCTCAAAAGACCTTATAAGGTCTGTCAGATTGGTGTTCATCAAAAGCTCCAGTCCTCTATGTTTGAACACTGAACTGAACATTGCCCTATATCCTCTAATTGTGGAAGGGGATAACTTCTTTGTTGACCTCAGGAAGAGAAGGAAGTCAGCAATCTGGCTTACAGTGGTCTCAGAAGAAGAGACTTTAGCTTGCTTGCACCATCTTCTGCAGATACTCCATTTAGATTGGTAAAGGTTGTTAGAAGCGCATCTACATCTTGCAATCGCTTCTGCCACTCTCCTTCTAAAGCCTTTTGCTCTGACAAGACTCCTGACAGTCCAAATCCTGTCAGCTGAAGCGCGGACAACCCTTGATGGAATCGGTGGAAATGCGGTTGTCTGAGCAGCAACTTCTTTTGAGGAAGTAGCCTCAGATAATCCACCATGTCCAGAAGATCCAGGAACCACTCTTTCCTTGGCCAAAATGGGGCTATTGGTGTTAAGTGAACATCTAGATGGCGCTTCTCCTGTTCATGATCTCCCTGATCATCCGAAGGGGGAGAAGCGTAAGCATCTAGGCTCAACTAATCTAGCAACATCGCGTCTACTGTCCAAGCTAGAGGATCTGGAACGGGGGACCAGAACAGTTGCAGACGGTTGTTCTTGGACGTCGCAAACAAGTCGATGGCCAGTCTTCACCAAACCTTCCAAAGATCCCGACAAACTTCCGTGTCCAGTCCATTCCAATGAAAGAACTTGCCTCCTCCTACTAAGCTCGTCCACCAGAACGTTCATGTTCCCCTGAACAAAACAAGGAACGAGCAAGTCTCCATCTTGAACTTGGTTTTTAGCACGAACCGGTTCAAAGCACTCACGTCCAACACGGGTCTCCAGCCCCCTGATGCTTTGGGAACCACAAACAGCCTGTTGTAAAAGCCCTTTGATGCTTTGATGAGTCGTGGACTTCCTCGATGACTTCCTTGCAAGCCAAAGAGATTACTTCTTGCTCGAGAGCCAAGAACTTCTCTGAGCCTATGAAGTAAGCTGTCAATCTGATGGGAACCTTGGCTAAGGAAGGCCTTTCCACGAAAGGGATGGCGTAGCCCAGGCGTAAGACTTTTATCACCCAGGCTTCTGCACCTCTGCTCTTCCATTCCTCCTAAAATAGGTGCAGTCTGGTGCCTGTAGGTGTGCGGAGGGAAGGAACATAATTTCTTTCGGTCTTGATTACTGACCTAGAAGAGGATTTGCCGGTAGGTCGGAGGTTCGAACGTGGCCTCGTAAAAGGGTGTGACTTTCCCCCTCGCAAAGGCTGCTTCTGCAATGGAGACTTGGAAGGAGGAGCCGCAGACGCAAGGGGTTTAGGCTGTTTCATGGATTGAGCCAGTAAATTTGTCGTCGACTTCTTCTCTAGATCCAACAGAATATTCTGAACTAGACAGAATATTCTGTCTAGAGGAGCAAAAAGAAGAAGCTGACTTCTGCATAGTAGTGACTCCTTTGGTGGTAAAGGAGCACCACAGTTCACGTTTCTTCAACATGTCCATCATGAACAAGGAAGCTACTTCATCTGCTCCATCCTTGTCAGAGCAGGAAAACACTCCCTGCTAGTCCACCTGAGGAAAGGCAAAAGATGCCTTACCATGGTCTCTCTTGGTCGCTAACCATCTATCCACCGATCATGATGCAAAGGAAAGGACTAGCTTGGGCAGCAGTTCTTCTGGTTGCTTCTTCTTTTTCCTCATGAAGATCAACGGAGGAGACGATGGAGTGGCAGGAGAAAACCGCTCTGGAAAATAGTTCAAGGGGAACCTCATTAAAGACGCGTAAGCAGTCATAGGCTGCGTCGAAACTTGACACGACTCCTCTGCTACTACAAACTGCTCGTGCCCTTTCTCGTGCTCTTCATACTGCTCAAGCTCTCCTGTGTCCTGCTCAAGAAACTCCGACAGAACAGGCGACATGGTCGTTTCCTCTTCTCTCACAGAAGATTTCTTCCCTTTAAAAAAGGACAACAACAACTCAAAATGTTGAAATGGAGCCAACAGTTGGTCTTCTAGGGAAGTCAACTTGCTTGGCTGGGGTCGAATGGATGAAGCAGGCTCTTGTCTTGCTTCAGGCGAAGAGCTGCGAACAGAAGTCGAAGAACCCCGCTTTGACTGAAGACCAGGTGTGCGTCTGACAGGTATCCGCACCTGTCGACTCTCAGTCAAGTCTGCGAGTCGCAAGCTGAAACTTGTCCCTCGTACGCCTGATCCACGTGACTGCAAGATTGGTGCGGACTGGAAGGCATATCCTTCGACCTCTTCACAGGGAGAGGGGAAACGTCAGCAGTCAAAGGTTTCTTGAGGGGGCGAGAAGCCCATGAACTATGCCAGCATCTCACAGGAGGAGATGGCGACTCACTCGAGTCCAACAACTCCGCACCAAACGAGACACCTTTTCAACGGTGCTCAGTCGAAACCTTACGCGACACCTCAGGTTCGACAGAGGGAGCGACTGCCCATTGGCAAACAACCCCCCCCCCAACCCCCCAAGTCTCCCTTGGACCTCCGGTATGTCTTCTCCCCGAGGCAAGGGAGCGGGACAGTCACTTATGTCTAGGAGAACTGGAGGGATGGACAGCCACCCCCTCAGAAAACACTTCACTTGCACTTTGCTCTGACACACTTTTCTCCATTAATGACTTCATGGAGGTACCGAACTCCATAACAGTATTAGCTAAAATTTCAAATCTCTTCTCAAACCTTGATTCGAAGCTGACAATGGTGTCGGAAACTGCAACATGGGAAGCTGGTACAGAAGTTGGAAGAGAGGGGGTCGGAGGACTGAGAATGGGAGAAAGATGACCTCTTAAGGGAGAAGAAGCGGGAGTAGCGATCTCTGCTGACACAGGGGTAGAAGGCAAAGTTACAGAAACCTTACTATCTGCCCTAATTGCTGCTTTGCTCTTCCTATCTTGTAAAACTTTCTTATTATGAGAAATAAAAAGTTTCCACTGTTCATCGTCCCACTCCTGACAAACAGAACACCTCAGTTCTTTAGAACACTCTTGCCCCCTACACTTAGTACACTTGGAGTGAGGGTCATAAACCTCCGTAACTAATCAAGTTTTGCAGCCCTCTGCGCAAAACCTCACCCCCCATTAACTAGAATCTGGCATAATCGGGAAAACAAGCAGCAACTAATCTCAAAAGAGTAACTAAACTAAGCTAGCGCCTTGAAAATACACCGAAAACTTTGTACGTCACCAATAATTTATGAACAGGCAAAAAACCCTCCAAAGATGACGAAGAAAGCCCGCAGAACTACTGATGTTACTCGGGAGCCGGCAGAAATCCAACTCAAGAGGTGCATTGACGTCATACCCGTTTACCGAAAGTGGGCAGTGACTAGTTACCTGCACTAATGATGGCAGCGCCACCGGGAAATTTGAAAGTAAGTCTGCTGGGCATAGGAATCCTATAGCTGAATAATTCCTTGGCAAGACTGAATAAAATAAAGGATCCATTATTGTACAAACATTAGAGCGACACCTACTACAAGTGATGTGGGGATCGGTGGCAGCCGAAGCCAAAAAACGTGAACACGTTGATGAGGCCAAGAAGGAGCAGAAGCAGCCATAATAACAGCACACACACACACACACACACTTAAACACAATCGAAACGGGCAATGAACCGGGTAAAGGCCGAGGGAGGTCAACCACAACTCTCGCCCAGGTGGTTAAGAAAAGACTGACGCGGTGGCATAGATGCGTGGTCCTTGACCACTGTTCACCCGATATACGCATGTGTTGCCAGATCTCACAAGATTCCTTGTTTTCATCTGCAATTTAATCGGATCCAGCAAGGCGCTAGAAATGATCCTATTGTTAAGACTGAAGGTTTGTTCGTGTATGAACAAATAAGAAGCACACAGAAATTAAATGAATATATGAAAAAATTATGGCAAAGCAAAGTAATTTAGTTTGAAGTTAATCTTGGAAATGCAACAGAAACTTTAAATATACAATAACACAATAACACTACTCACCTTTCCATAAACAGTCCGTGTATTTAATGAAGGATGATCGGCCTCAGGAGGATTTGGAACAAGAGGCTCAGGAATCCACTCTGCAATCAAGTCTTCTTCTTCCTGCATCAAGAATAGTTCATATTATCTTCCCTTTCCAACAGCATGACCTCATGATAATCAAAGGTCATTAATTTATTTATAATATAATTTAGATATTAGTAACCTTAAGTTAAAAATGACATTTTTATAATAAAATAAGATTTTGTATGTATGCCAGACTGAACAGAGGAAGGAGACAATAGGAACAGATCTCCACCCCTTTCTAACATGTCCCAGTTCCCCATTGCTCCAGGCCCAGAGGGAGCAAGACAACGTGCCAAGGACATGGCAAGCCAAAAGTAAGGGGAGTTTACCCTTCCTGCAACATGAGACTCTTGGGAGGTTAGTGCAGGAAAAAAAATCTCACAAAACTTACAGCAAGTGAACATAAAAAATGTATCAATCTTATATCTAATGCCCTGAGAGAATGGGAAGCTTAGTTGTAATAACAGATGAGATGCAGCAGAGGGCCTATGCAGTTACTAAACAGGGAAGCAGACGAAACATGCATCCCTTTAACACAAAAATTATGAGACCTATACTTGTGTCTTAGTTGTTTCTACAAAATAACAAGCTCTCTTTGCTTACACCAATTTCCGCACTTCATTAGACTATGATTCACATGGGTTATTCCAATAATAATCCTTCCCACAACAGAACGCATATCTCATGAGGGTCAATAAAACTGGAATAATACCTACGTATTATGGTAGCTTTACCTTACAGGTTCTTAATAACTGAATATTCAAAATAAAATCATAAGAAAATTAAAAAGCAAACAAAATTCATCCACAGAAAACAGAGTATGTGCATTTGACAATCTGTCTACCTTCAATTAAAACCGGCGACTGATGTAGACTGACTGGCTAAGAGTGTTTGTAATCACTGGTCCCTTGGTGGAACTGGGGGGAAGTAGATGGACAGGAATGTGTCATAGAAAACCAAGTACTCTCGTTTTTTGTTTGCAATGTGTCAAACTTCTGCTTGCATGGAAGTAAAAGCTATAAAAATGACAATTTGTCGAAAATTGCATTTTCCTAACTATACAAACCTGAGGTCCTTTAACAATAGGAAGTAGCTAGCGGCAGCTGGAACGGTCATAAGCTTCGAACAAGGGGAGAACGGTAGTTAACTGCTTGTCCGACAGTCGCGCGCCGCGCGACTGGGAGGTAAACAAATCACTTTTGCTTTTGGCCCATGCAAAATACGCAGAGTGAGGGGTGGCATGAGGAGGACTATATGTAAAGGACCTCGGTTTGTATAGTTAGGAAAAATGCAATTTTCGACAAATTGTCATTTGTTCCGATACGTAATACAAACCATCGGTCCCTTTTTTAACAATAGGAAGACTCACTTCTTGGTGGGAGGAATCTGAGTTCTTTTGATGAAACAGGACTGGTGTTCGTCCATCCCTGGAATGCCTCCCTGGTCGTAAGAGCGAGGGAGGGACCCAAGCCTCTGTCCGATTGATCGGGGTTTGCACCGCAGGATCAATGGTCAGACCTCTGGGCCGAGTACTAAGAGAGAGGCAAGCGTATCTCTTCGTACCAGCAAGCAAGAACTTGTTCCTGTTTGCAAGAGGCAACATAAAGTATGGGTTTGCCTCAAGCTGGCATCCACTTCCTCCCCCTTTGTTGGAGGAAGTGGTGGATATTACGCTCCTATTCCCTAGTGAAAGGGATGGGATGGGGCCTTTGAGTAGTCACCTGCATCTTGTCCTTATCAGCAGGGTGACGACCGTGTCCCTCTAACCACAGGTAGAGGGAAGAAAAAGATGGGGAAGAGGAGCCAGTCACACACTCATTCACTCATCCATTCTACGGTCACACCAGGACTCGATGCTGTTCAGCCTGCGAGGGTCTGGGTTCGCTACACAACGTGTTGAGCAGTCACCATGGGTCCCAGGAAAAAAGATCCAAGGACCTGTGGGCAATATCCCGAAGGTAGAAGGAGGGGCATGTGGTCTGGTTGGGACCAGACCCTGCCTTCAGTACCTGCGCCACGGAGAAGTTCTTGCGGACAAGGCAGCATCTCCTTCGCATCGAAGGCGGTGAAGTCCATTAGGGAGGGGATTGTGAACGACTCGAACCAATCGTCAGGGACTGAAAGGTTCTGAGTCTTCGCTACGAAGTTCGGTACGAAAATCGAGCGTCACGGATCCCCATCCCCTGGATGCTTGACTTCGCAGGAGAAGTCATGCAGTTCCTCAGAGAAAAGAAGGGAATAGTCGCATGGCCTACCCTCTTCTCTACTTCGGTGATGTCCAGTACCCATACTGGTCTGTCCGTTTGCCACGAAGTCTCTCGCATCCTCCTATCCCCATGCAGCGAAGTTTTCGGTAGTGGATAGGACACCGACACTCCATGGTGGGTTGTCGGATGGTATGGGTACTGTTGACAAGCTATTAAAAAACGAAGTACTGATTGCTCTGTAACAACCGAACTAAGTCAACAGCGTAGTTCGTAACTGACTCGGGCGCTCTGACCGCTGCCGACTGACTGCGATCGGTAGGAGGCAAGTTGTCCAAGCATCCGAGTAAGTCACGTGACCTTCGCCTTTAAAGGGTTATACGAGAGAGACCAAACAAATAATGTATTTGTTTGTCACCAATGCCGGACAGCGAGGTGATGATTCTCTTAAGGCATGTGCCCAACAGGCGAAAGTCAATTGCCTTCTAGAGACCGAGGTCCCGAAGGCAAAACATCTCATAGTTGTTGAATCTCAGCTAAGGAGAAACAACACTATGTACCGTTGAAGACAAAGGTAGATATAGAATGCAACCTACGTCTTCACAGATGAATCGAGAGAAGGATTCTCAAGATTCATAACCTGTGCTTACAAATGACTGAAAACGCTAACCACTATTCATTGCTGTCCGGTGAGAAGTCGTAGTTGCAATGAAAGCGGGGCGTTCTTCAGTAATGAAAACACAGGGGAAAGAAAACCGCTGAAGAACTGCTTCTCATGGGCTGAACATTTGGAAGTAGAGCTGTCAGGTCGGAGAGTAGGCGATGTCTTTATGACCAAATTCTGTTAATTCGAGTTGAACAATGAACAATTGTACACCTACGAAAACGAGATATTTTGAAGACAAACTCAGATGTCTGCAAAATCATTCGCATTATCGCAGTGCGATGCAGCGGGAGAGACTTGTACAGACTTCTGTTACCGTGTGGTAAACAGAAAGATGAGAGTCCAAGAGATATCTCTGTTGAAAATTCTCGCAATGTCGAAGGCGATGGAATCTAGCGCCACAGCAGTAGATGGTCCTTCATTATTGCGAGAATCCCCGTTAATCAGAGACCTAAGTCCATGATTGTTGGGCAGAGATACGGTTCGGTAGTCAATCAAAGCAGGGGAGAGAGAGATATAACTGAATGTGCATCTCGGAGGCCCAGCTGATACTGAGCTGCTATCAGGCAGTTCAATACGCAGTAGCTGAGCCTGAGCTCTCGCTGACTCGTCATCCTGAGTTGCCAGGTAATCCATTATTCCACGAAGGAATGCGTTCGGCTAGAACCACCGAGCATAAAAGATATGCTCGAGCAATTATATTTAGGCGAAACGAATTTCGGTAAATATGATATTGTTATGTTACAATAAAGTTTCATACATACTTACCTGGCAGATATATACATAGCTAAGACTCCGTCGTCCCCGACAGAAATTCAAATTTCGCGCCACTCGCTACAGGTAGGTCAGGTGATCTACCGGCCTGCCCTGGGCGGCAGGACTAGGAACCATCCCCGTTTTCTATCATATTTTCTCTCTTCCACCTGTCTCCTGCGGGGAGGCTGGTGGGGGCCTTTAATTGTATATATCTGCCAGGTAAGTATGTATGAAACTTTATTGTAACATAACAATATCATTTTCATACAATCAACTTACCTGTCAGATATATACATAGCTGATTGGCACCTTTCGGTGGAGGGTAAGAGACAGCTACTATATGGAATAGACAGGTAAACAACATATGTTGTAGGTATAAATAAAACCTTGGTTCCTACCTGATAGGTGGTAGACTTCGTGGGTGTTTGCCCAGTAGTCTGCATCACCTCAAGAAACTTTAGCGAGATATATGATCTATGGCCAAGAGTTTCTTGTGGGTCTGCCGATGGGGTCTTATCCGCTTACTCGGCAGAGGCCTGAAAGGACTTTGTCAATGGGTGCTGATCCACTTATATGACAATACACCTTATGAAGGAGCACACAACCATCCCGACCACCTGATCCTAAACCATATGTTAGAAACTAAGGATTGTTCGAGTTATCCCCGAACTCGTCACAACAACCGTAACTCAAAACCACTACGCACACATACATAATTTCTAAAAAAAAAAATTATACTCATCTAATTAGATATGACAAGATTCTCTTACTGAACAACATAGACGGCCGCCCGTGCTAAACCAAGTCCTCCATTGTTCGAAGAGACTCCAGACCATATCTAAAAAGAAGAAAAGTATATACTTTTAAGGATTGGTGTCGGCTCCCGTACCCAGAATCGTATCCGCCGATACGAACGGACCTAGAGAAAAACACTTCTCATATGTCACACGAACGTCTTTCAAGTAATGAGATGCAAATACTGAGTTGCATCTCCAAAATGTCGTATCTATGATGTTTTTAAGCGACATATTCTTATGAAACGAGAGAGACGTCGCTACTGCTCTCACTTCATGAGCTTTAACTTTCAACAGTCATAAAACTGTTCGTCAGAACAGAACCTTATGCGCGTCTGTAATGACGTTCCTCACAAAGAATGCCAGCGCATTCTTGGACATCAGTCTTGTGGGGTCTTTACCGCGCACCAAAGACCTTGTCTAGAGCCTTCCCATCTGATGCTTTCTCTGAATGTAAAACTTTAGAGCTCTTACAGGGCATAGAGATCTTTCTGCTTCTCTTCCTACGAGACTCGATATGCCTTTGAACTTCAATGACTTAGCCAGGGATTCGAGGGATTCTCATTCTTAGCTAAAAACAGTTGTCTTAAACGAGCAAATAGCTGAGTCTCCCTTGAAACCTACTTTATCTTGCAGAGCATGTAATTCACTAACTCTCTTTGCCGTAGCTAAAGATAATAGGAATAGGCATTTTCTGGTGATGTCTCGAAACGAAGCCAGATGAGGAGGTTCGAATCTTTCATGAAAGAAACTTGAGGACCACGTCTAGGTTCCAGTTCGGAGGGACCGGTTCCTTCGACTTTGAAGTCTCAAATGACCTTATGAGATCATGGAGATCTTTATTATCTGCCAGATCTAATCCTCTATTCCTGAAGACAGCCGAGAGCATACTTCTGTATCCCTTTATTGTGGATACAGCTAGATGAGATTGCTCTCTCAGGAATAGAAGGAAATCAGCAATTTCCACTATAGAGGTAGTGGAGGAGGACAACTTCTTAGATCTACACCACCTTCTAAAAACCTCCCACTTCGATTGATATACTTTCGTAGTGGAGGTTCTGCGTGCTCTCGCGATCGCGCTTGCAACTCCGCGAGAAAACCCTCTCGCTCTGACGAGTCTTTCGATAGTCGAAAGGCAGTCAGAGCGAGAGCGGGGAGGTTTTGATGGTACCTCTTGAAGTGTGGTTGTCTGAGAAGATCCGTCCTTCTTGGTAGGGATCTTGGAAAGTCTACAATCCACTCTACCACCTCCGTGAACCAATCTTGGGCCGGCCAAAAGGGGGGCTATCAATGTCATCCTCGTCTCCTTTGACGCCACAAACTTTTTTATTACTAATCCCAGGATTTTGAATGGAGGAAAAGCATATACGTCTACTCGAGACCAATCTAGCAGGAAGGCGTCTACCATAAGAGCTCTTGGATCTTCCACGACCGAGCAAAAGACTGGCAGCCTTTTGGAAATGAATGTGGCGAAGAGATCCACATGAGGTGTCCCCACAGCAACCAGAGATCTTGACACAATTCCTCGTGTAGGGTCCACTCTGTATGAAGGACCTGGTTCCTCCGGCTGAGTCTGTCCGCCCTCACATTCTTTACTCCCTGCACGAACCTTGTCAGAAGGGAGATGTTCCTGTGAGACGTCCAAAGCAAAAGGTCTCTCGTCAGTTCGTAAAGGAACGAGGAGTGGAGTCCCCTCCCTGTTTTCGAATGTAGGCAAGTGCGGTGGTGTTGTCCACGTTTACTTGCACTACTTTGTTCGACACCAGAGGTTCTAGACTCTTCAAAGCCAGATGCACGGCGAAGAGCTCTTTGCAGTTTATGTGCCAAGTCACCTGCGCTGGTTTCCCAGGTGCCTGACACCCTCCTTCTTCGAGCCTAATGTTGCTCCCCAACCTTTCTCCGACGCGTCGGAGTACAACACTAGATCTGGGTTCTGGGTCCTTTAGAGAGATCCCTTTGTTCTCTTCCAGAGGGGGCAACCACCATTCCAGGTGCGATTTCTTATCTTCCACTGGAATGGGAAAGACGTCCGAAAGTTGTCCAGTTTTCCAACTCCAAGACTTCTTGAGGAAGAATTGAAGCGGACGTAAATGAAGTCTTCCTAGCGGGAAGAACTGGTTCGAGCGAGGAAAGGGTCCCTAGAAGGCTCAACCATTCCCTTGCCAACGTATGTTCCTTCCTTAAGAAGAGAGAGACTATCCGCAAACCTTTTGCGATTCTCTCTTGCGAAGGAAATACTCGAAAACCCCGAGAATCCATCCGAATCCCCAGATAAACTAAGTCCTGTCTGGGGGTCAGCTGCGACTTCTCGAGGTTCACGAGCAATCCCAACGCTTGATCAGCTCTAAAGTTAACTTCAGGTCCTCCAAGCACTGTCTCTCTGATCTGGCCCTGATGAGCCAGTCGTCCAGATACAGAGAGATATTTACTCCTTTGAGGTGAAGAAACCTGCACATTCTTCATCAGGCTTGTGAAGACCTGAGGAGCTGTGGACAGGCCGAAACACAAGGCTCTAGAACTGAAAGATCCTTCCCCCCGTCATGAAACGGAGGTACTTCTTCGATGAAGGGTGGATCGGGACGTGAAAGTAGGCGTCCTGGAGATCTAGAGACACCATCCAATCTCCTTGTCGTAATGACCGCCAGGACTGAAGCAGAAGTCCTCCTGGAGAACTTTTCCTTCCGAACAAATTTGTTCAGAGAGCTGACGTCCAGTACTGGTCTCCAGCCTCCCGAGGCTTTCGCAACCAGAAAAAGGCGATTGTAAAAACCCCGGGGAGTTTTGATCTAGTACTAGTTCTATCGCTCTCTTGTCCCACATTTGTTCCACCATCGATCGAAGAGTATCCCTCAGCAACAGGATCCTTGTTACTTGGCTGTTAGTTCCCTTGGTATTGACGTTAGGGGAGGAGTGTTCAGGAAAGGGATACGCATATCCTTCCTTATATAGCCAACGATGACGCGTCTGTGTTTATGTGTCCAGGCCTCCACAAATCCCAGGAGCCTGGCACCTACTGGTGCTTGGAGGAGAGAAGCTTCATTTTCCCTTTTTAAAGGGACGAAAGGCAGACCTACCTCTCTTCTCCGGAGCCTTCCTTCTTGCGGGAGGTCGGACCACCTCGAAAGGGCTGAACCGATGTACTCGGTCCTTTCTTGTCAGATGTAGAAGCAGGCTTCTTCTTCCTTTGCTGACTGCGTCAGAAGATCCTGAGTCGCCTTCTCAGTTAATGAATGAGCAATGTCCTTCACCAACTGAGAAGGGAACAAAAAGTCAGACAAAGGCGAATACAGCAGCGCTGCCCCTCTGAGCGTGGGAGACTGCCTTGGTTTAAAAAAGGCACCATATACCGTCCTCTTCTTTAGAAGACCTGCTCCAAACAAAGAGGAGATTTCAAAAGAGCCATCCTGTACGCTTTGTCTATACAAGACAATATGCACAAAAGGGCTTCCGGTTCGATTCCTTCCGAATCATGGGCTTTCTTGGACATCACCCCAAGGGACCAATCTAAGAAGTTGAAAACTTCCAATACATGAAAGAGTCCCTTGAGGAGATGGTCCAGTTCAGAAATGCCCCACGAATCCGTGCCGAGTTGAGACCTTGTCGACGTGAAGCGTCAACTAAGGTCGAAAAGTCTGCTTCTGACGTTAGACGGAGAGAGCAATACCCATATTCTCTCCCGTCTGATACCAAATGACTCTTTTACAGCTAGTCTATCTGGAGGCATGCAGAAGACCGTTCTTACTAAGTCCTTCTTAGACTTCATCCACGAGTCTAAGGATTGTAGAGCCCACCCTCTTCATTGAAATGGTGGGCTTCATTTTGAGAAAAGACGAAGACTTCTCGTCTTAGCACTCGAAAACAGAGAGCGCGGAGAAGGAGGAGCGGCAGGAGTCAATTCGTCTCCATACTCCTCTAGAAGCAAGGCAGTCAAAACTTATAGTTCGACAGTCCTTCTCTTCCTTGATATTCTTCATCCGAGTTTCCTTCCAACTCGGGATCTAAATGAGTCTCCGCTCCCACCTCTGTACGTTCCTCCTCTGGAGGAGACAAACTCCTAATAGGAGAGGGGCTAAGGGAATGATATTCCTTTCCTCTTCCCGCTTTAATAGCCTTGGAAGGCGCCAAAAAGCTCAGGCTTCTCTCGATAAATAGAAGACGCTTCCCGCTTGGATGACGCTTCTCGTCCGCCAAGCGTCCTGGCTGACGCCTCCCGCTACTTGGCTGCTGACGTCCGGATGATGCCTCGCGCCTGGAAGACGCTCCGCTCTCAAAAGGCGTCCTACTTGGCGCCAAAATATTGGTTGGAGCTTCACGTCTACCAACAGCTTTCAAAGACGCTTCATGTCTAAAAGACGTCTCACGTCTCTCTGGCGTTACGTAACTTTCGTAAACAACCGATCTCGCTCTCGAACCCGAAGCTTCTGTAATATGTTTAGAAGCTTCACATCTGCATGACGCTTCTCGCTTAGCAGGGGAGAGAGGACGAGACTTCTTGATTGGAAGCGCAACGTCCTTCCTACGAGGCGCTAAAACTCCCACTAGAGAGGCCAGTTGCTCTTGAACTGCCTTAATAATTCTCCTTGAAGCTTCTCCCACGTCAACTGGCATGACGCCTTTCGTCATCAATCGGGGGAGAAGTAGGAAAGGGTACTTCTGCGTACTCGTCGGGTGACGCTGACACCACCTTCGCCTTCTTAATAGAAGAGGGAGCGTCATCTGAGAAACGCTCTGGGCTCGAATCAATTCGGGTTCTTTCATACGACGCTTCAGAGGCCTCGATAAATTCGACTCCTTCCACCCTCGTTTAGTTTGTGGGAGGGAGAGGGAGAGGATGAGAAACACTCACGAAGGACGCTTTTTTCTAGAGCGCCCTTGAGCAGCCTGCCACGAAACAGAGCTAGCTGAAGGGACGTCTGACCGTTGGGGATTCCCCACGACCTCCTTAAGGCTTTCGACTTTCCTTCTCCTCTGGGCATGGGAGCTTGGAAGAGGTCTAGGCCTGGGAGCGTCACAGGGACGATCAAACGCCCCCTCCACAACACTGGGGGAACTCACTTCACTGTAATGCTCACTTTCACTAGCCTTACCTTGTAAGTACGCCATTTTGGACTTCATGTCTCGAATCGTAGCTTTCAGATCGGCGATTTCCGAGGCCGATTCCGAAAGTTACACTTTGTGAATGAGAAACATAGGGAGAATCTAAATCAGTAGGATTAGAATTATCAGTAAAAGGCTCAATAGGCCTTGAACTCACACCTTTCAGACGTCTAACCCTATCCCTCTCTAACTTCTTCAAATAAGAAGTTAAAGTCTTCCACTCTTCTGCATTTAATCCCTCGCATTCATTACAAGTATTATTAGCAGAACACTGAAACCCCCTACATTTACGGCATACAGTGTGAGGATCAACCGAAGCTTTCGGTATCCTCACCCTGCAGCCTACATTCACACAAATTCTCACACTCACATTGAATCAGAACATACTGAGAAAAATCCAAAAAGCAATTCCAAAAACAGTCCACAGTAGCGAATGCCAAAAACACGATCCAGATACGTCACCAAAAAGCCGAGAAAACGATGATCAAAGGATGAAATAAGAATCTAAGTCAGGAGGTAATAGCAACAATGTTGATACCACCGGCGACAGAGAAAATATGATAGAAAACGGGGATGGTTTCCTAGTCCTGCCGCCCAGGGCAGGCCGGTAGATCACCTGACCCTACCTGTAGCGAGTGGCGCGAAATTTGAATTTCTGTCGGGACGACGGAAGTCTTAGCTATGTATATATCTGACAGGTAAGTTGATTGTATGAAAATAAAAGTTGAAATGGTGTTGTCGTGACAAAACCATAAGTATATAAAATTGAAAACTGAAAAACTCCTGGGAGGTTGCAGGCAACCCCGAGTTGCAGTTCAATTAGAATACTTCTCGTCTAAGTCGCAATCGTAGATTAACTACGATATGCGCCTACCCCTCGGACAATTCAACTGCTTAGCAGAATCATGTCGCGAGGTTAATATACGTAGTATATTTGTAGGATTCTGAACAACGATCTCCATCCTAAATTCTTTCCTTCAAGAAAACAAAATGATATTGTTATGTTACAATAAAGTTTCATACATACTTACCTGGCAGATATATACATAGCTAAGACTCCGTCGTCCCCGACAGAAATTCAAATTTCGCGCCACTCGCTACAGGTAGGTCAGGTGATCTACCGGCCTGCCCTGGGCGGCAGGACTAGGAACCATCCCCGTTTTCTATCATATTTTCTCTCTCCACCGTCTCCTGTGGGGAGGCTGTGTGGGCCTTTAATTGTATATATCTGCCAGGTAAGTATGTATGAAACTTTATTGTAACATAACAATATCATTTTCATACAATCAACTTACCTGTCAGATATATACATAGCTGATTGGCACCCTTCGGTGGAGGGTAAGAGACAGCTACTATATGGAATAGACAGGTAAACAACATATGTTGTAGGTATAAAAAAATAAAACCTTGGTTCCTACCTGATAGGTGGTAGACTTCGTGTGGTTGCCCAGTAGTCTGCATCACCTCAAGAAACTTTAGCGAGATATATGATCTATGGCCAAGAGTTCTTGTGGTCTGCCGATGGGGTCTTATCCGCTTACTCGGCAGAGCCTGAAAGGACTTTTGTCAATGGGTGCTGATCCACTTATATGACAATACACCTTATGAAGGAGCACAACAACCAATCCCGACCACCTGATCCTAACCATATGTTAGAACTAAGGATTGTTCCGAGTTTATCCCCGAACTCGTCACAACAACCGTAACTCAAAACCACTACGCACACATACATAATTTCTAAAAAAAAAATTATAACCCATCTAAGTTAGATATGACAAGATTCTCTTACTGAAACAACATAGACGGCCGCCCGTGCTAAACCAAGTCCTCCATTGTTCGAAGAGATTGCCAGACCATATCCAAAAAAGAAGAAAAGTATATACTTAAGGATTGGTGTCGGCTCCCGTACCCAGAATCGTATCCGCCGATACGAACGGACCTAGAGAAAAAACACTTCTCATATGTCACACGAACGTTCTTTCAAGTAATGAGATGCAAATACTGAGTTGCATCTCCAAAATGTCGTATCTATGATGTTTTTAAGCGACATATTCTTATGAAACGAGAGAGACGTCGCTACTGCTCTCACTTCATGAGCTTTAACTTTCAACAGTCATAACTGTTCGTCAGAAACAGACCTTATGCGCGTCTGTAATGACGTTCCTCACAAAGAATGCCAGCCGCATTCTTGGACATCAGTCTTGTGGGGTCTTTTACCGCGCACCAAAGACCTTGTCTAGAGCCTCCCATCTGATGCTTTCTTCTGAATGTAAAACTTTAGAGCTCTTACAGGGCATAGAGATCTTTCTGCTTCTCTTCCTACGAGACTCGATATGCCTTTGACTTCAAACAAATGACTTAGGCCAGGGATTCGAGGGATTCTCCATTCTTAGCTAAAATGATATTGTCATGTTACAATAAAGTTTTATACATACTTACCTGACAGATATATACTTAGCTATAGACTCCGTCGTCTCCGACAGAATTTTCAAATTTCGCGGCACACACTACCGGTAGGTCAGGTGATCTACCGCCCTGCCCTGGGTGGCAGGACTAGGAACCATTCCCGTTTTCTAATCAGAATTCTTCTCTTCCACCTGTCTCCTGCGGGGAGGCTGGGTGGGCCATTAATCGTATATATCTGTCAGGTAAGTATGTATAAAACTTTATTGTAACATGACAATATCATTTTTATACATTCAACTTCCCTGCCAGATATATACTTAGCTGATTAGCACCCATTGGTGGTGGGTAAGAGACAGCTAACTACTGAAATAGACAGGTAAACAACATATGTTGTAGGTATTAATAAACCTTGGTTCCTACCTTATTAGGCTGAAGACTTCGCGGCTACTGCCTTGGAGTCTGCTTAGCCTCAAGAGCCTCAGCGAGATATTGATCTATGGCTAAGAGTTCTTGTGGGCGTCTGCCAATGGGGTCTTATCCACTTACTCGGCAGAGCCTAAAGGCCTTTGTCATTGGGTGCTATTCCACTAACATGACAATACATCCTTGTTCAAGGAGCACAACACCGATCCCGATCACCTGATCCTAACATCCATGTTAGTTCTAAGATTGCAAGGAGTTATCCCCGAACTCCTTACAAACAACCAAAAAACTCTAAACATAATTACACTTTTCATTACAAAATAAACAAAAAAAAAAAAATTTTTGTACTCCCCTACTAGCCATACATACCCTTGATCCCCTACCAGCAATGACACTATGCTCCCGTGCGACATCAGTGAGCTTGCTAATAGAAAACCAAGCACATATCTGACAAGAGGGTTTATGGTAACGATAAAACACAACAATATTTAAGGATCAGGTCTTTGCTCCCAAGACCCAGCACTGTATCTGCTGATACAAATGGAACCTACGAGAAGCACTTCTCTAGGTCACTTTCACATCCTTCAGATAATGAAATGAAAACAAACACTGAATTGCACCTCCAATATGTAGTCTCAATGATATTTTTTAGAGACATATTCTTTTGGAACGCCAAGGACGTTGCTACTGCTCTCACCTCATGGGTCTTGACCTTTAGAAAACCGAAGGATTCCATCTGAGCAGTTCTTGTGAGCGTCCGTAATTACGCTCCTCACAAAGAAAGCCAAGGCGTCTTGGACATGAGTCTTTTGGGGTCTTCAACCGCACACCAAAGACCTTGTTGACAAGCTAACCCATCTGTCTCTTCCTCTCTAAATAATATTTAAGAACTCTCAATGGACAGAGAGACCTCTCTATCTCTCTGCCTACGAGGTTAGATAGGCCTTTTACCTCAAAACTTCTGGGCCACGGTTTTTGACGGGTTTTCGTTCTTTGCCAGAAACATTGTCTGGAAAGAACAGATGGCAGCATCTCCTTTGAACCCCACTGTGGGAATCTAGAGCGTGCAATTCGCTCGTCCTCTTGGCTGTAGCGAGAGACACCAGGAATAAGCATTTCCTAGTGACGTCGCGGAAGGAAGCCAGATGTAAAGGCTCGAATTTATCCGATGAAAGGAATTTCAGTACCACGTCTAGATTCCAACTAGGTGTTCTAGGAGTAGCTGCCTTTGAAGTTTCAAAGGATCTAATTAGATCGTGTAGATCTTTGTTGCTTGCAATATCTAACCCTCGATTCCTAAATAACTGAAGACAGCATGCTTCTGTATCCTTTTATTGTTGAGACAGAAAGGTGTGATTCCTCTCTCAGAAAGAGGAGGAAATCGGCAATATTCACTATAGAGGTACTGGAGGAGGACAGCTTCTGACTCTTACACCACCTCCTAAAGACTTCCCACTTTGATTGGTATACTCTTCTCGTCGAAGCTCTGCGGGCTCTAGTGATAGAGCCCGCAGCCTTGCGAGAAAACCCCTGCTCTGACAAGTCTTTCGATAGTCGAAAGGCAGTCAGAGCGAGACCTGGGAGGTTGTGATGAAACCTCTCGAAGTGGGGTTGTCTGAGTAGATCTGGTCTGTTTAGGAAGAAGATCTGGGGAGTCCACTATCCACTCCAGTACCTCTGTGAACCATTCCTGTGCTGGCCAAAATGGGGCTAATTAGCGTCAACTTCGTGTTCTTCGTAAGCTACGAACTTCCTGAGCACTTCCCCCAGGATCTTGAACGGGGGAAAGGCGTATGCGTCCACACCCGACCAATCCAGGAGAAAGCGTCTATTGCGAAGGCTCTCGGATCTTCCACTAGAGAGCAAAAGATCTCTATTCTTTTGGAGAGGAACGTCGCAAACACCGGTCTATGTGAGGTCTCCCCCACAGGGACCAAAGACTTCGACACACTTCTTCGTGTAGAGTCCATTCTGTGGGAAGGACCTGATTCCTCCTGCTCAGTCTGTCCGCTCTCACATTCTTGATGCCTGAACAAATCTTGTGAGGAGAGTTATGCCTCTTTCTTCTGTCCAGGTTAACAGGTGTCTTGTTAACTGAAAGAGGGAGAAAGAGTGCGTGCCTCCTTGCTTGCGTCCGAGTTTATATGTATCACCTCGCCTCTGACTATCTCTTCGAAGAACTTTAAGGCTAGGTGTATGGCCACTAGTTCCTTGCAATTGATGTGCCAGGACACCTGTCCTTTGTCCAGGTGCCTGACACCTCCCTTGCTCCTAACGTCGCTCCCCATCCCGACTCCGAAGCGTCGGCATATAACACTGGTCTGGGTTCTGCAGGGCAAGCGATACACCTTCGTTCTTTTGAAGAGGAAGGATCCACCACTTCAAATGATCCTTTACCTCTTGTGGAAGCGGGAAGATGTCAGAGAGTTGTCCCGTCTTCCAACTCCACACCCCTTTCAGGAAAAACTGAAGAGGGGGCGGAGGTGAAGCCTCCCCAGAGAGAAGAACTTTTCTAGTGAGGACAGAGTCCCTAGAGGCTCAGATAATCCCTCGCTGAACTGTTCTTTTTCTCTAAGAAGCTCAAGATTTTCGACAAAAACCTCGAGTGATTCTTTCTCGCGAAGGAAATACTCGAAAACCCAGAGAATCCATCTGAATCCCCAGATAGACCAAGCTCTGGCTGGGGATCAGCTGCGACTTCTCGAGGTTCACGAGTAATCCCAGCGATTCTATCATGTTCCTTGTTACTGATAAGTCCTCCAAGCACTGAAATCTCCGACTTGGCCCATGATCAGCCAGTCGTTCTAAGTAGAGGGGAGATGTTTATTCCCTCTAGGTGAAGCCATCTTGCCACATTCGCCATCAGGTTGGTGAATACTTGCGGAGCTGTAGACAGACCGAAGCACAGAGCCCTGAATTGAAGATCTTGTCTCCTATTACAAAACGAAGATATTTCTTTGACAAATGGTGAATGGGAACGTGGAAATATACGTCTTGCAAGTCCAGAGAGAACCATCCAATCTCCTGGACGAAGAGCCGACATACTGAGGCGGACGTTTCCATGCGAAAACTTCTGAACAAAGCGATCAGAGCGCTTACGTCCAGAACTGGTCTCCACCCCCCCGATGCCTTTGGTACTAGAAAAAGGCGATTGTAAAATCCCGGGGAGTGTGGATCCTGCACAAGTTCGATGGCCTCTTTTTCCCACATTTGTTCCACCATTTGAAGGAGAGTCTTTCTCATTTCCGGGTCCTCTGTACCTCGCTGACAGTTCCCGAGGCGTAGATGTTAGGGGAGGGCTGTTCTCGAAGGGATTACATATCCCTTCTTTAGGACCGACACTGACCAAGGGTCGGCTACCCTTTTTGCCCATACTCCTGCAAAGTTCAGGAGTCTGGCGCCCACTGGTGCTTGAAGGAGCAACAAGTCATTTGGATCTCTTGAAGGGCCTAAAGGAAGACCTCCCTCTCTATCAGAGCTCTTCTTTCTGGCAAGGGGGACGAGCCCGCTGTAACCTCCACGAAAGGGCTGCTGAGGAGGACGAGAGTCCTTCTTAATCGCCGACACTACAGGGCGTCCTTTCTTGACGTTTGTGTTAGTAGGTCTTGTGTCGCCTTCTCAGTTAGCGAGCGAAGATATATCCTTCACTAACTGAGAAGGAAACAGATGATCCGATAGACGGGGCGAACAATAAAGCAGTCCTCTGGCTCGGAGAACCATATACTGATCTCTTTTTCAGGAGACCAGCACCAAAAAGGGAAGCCACTCACCCGAAACCGTCTTGTACTGCCGTGTCCATGCAAGACAGGATGCTATGGAGAATCTCTGGGTTTTTAAGAAAACTCCGGACCTTTAGATTTGTTGGCCAGAACTCCGAGTGACCAATCCAGAAAGTTGAACACCCCTCTAAAGTGACAAAAAAAGTCCCTTTAGAAAGTGTTCAACTCTGAAGTGCTCCACGTCGCTCTGACCGATCCTAAGGAGTGACGTCTAGAGGCCTCCACTAAATTGGAAAAGTCCGCATCTGCAGAGGCAGTAGAGAAAGACCCATAGTCTCTCCTGTCCATACCAAATACCTCTCTTTCCATGTAGTTTGGAAGGAGGCATGCAGAATACCGTCTTTCTCTAACTCCCTTCTTCTTGTCCATCCAAGAATCTAAAGAATGGAGTGCCTTCTTCATCGATATAGCAGGCTTCATTTTCAAAAGGCCGAAGATTTTGCCGTAGCCGAGCTCGAAAAAGAGAGAACGAGGAGAAGGAGGAGCCGCCGGACTAAGAGAATCTCCAAATTCTTGAAGCAATAATGAGGCTAAGACTTTATAACTCGATAGTCCCTCATTAGCAGGAGGTTCGTCATCAGACAACTCGTCTAACCCTCGATCAGACGAAGGAGAAAGTTCAGTTTGGAGGGAGAGTCCTTCCAAGACCTCCTAGCTCTGAAGGATGAGGAGCTCCTATTTGGAGAAGAGTCATAAACTCCAGGAACGAGTCTCCGACTCCTGCCTCCTGGCTCTTGACTCTTGCCTCCTGACTCCTGCCTCCTGGCTCCTGACTCCTGCCTCCTGACTCCGGACTCCTGCCTCCTGACTCCGGACTCCTGGCTCCTGCCTCCTGACTCCTGCCTCTTGGCTCCTGGCTCCTGCCTCTTGACTCCTGACTCCTGCCTCTTGCCTCCTGGCTCTTGCCTCCTGCCTCCTGCCTGGATGCCTCCACACTCCTGGCTCTGGGCTCCTGCCTCCTGGTTGACTCCTCACTCCTGGCTCTTGGCTCCTGCCTCCTGGGTGACTCCTCACTCCTGGCCGGTGCCAGACGTCTGATCGGTTCATCCAGGTTCGTACAGGAAACCTCACCTCGAGTAGGAGTATCGATCCTGGCGGCAGATACCTCCATACGTCTGGAGGATCTTTTGATCGGAAGGGAAGAGTGTTTCTTCTAGGAGGCTCCTTTGACAGAACTCCTACAAAAGACGAAATCTGCTCTTGCATCGCCACATGAATCTCTTCGTAGCCTCCTCTTTATCCTCTTCGGGAGGAGGGGAAGGAGGAGGGGAGGAGTCCATAGCCTCCACCTCCTGCCTCCTTCTCACTCTGGTTGAAAGAATGGCTCTTCTTGCCTTCTTCACTACCCGAGGAGACTCCTCAGGGAAGTTTTCTCGGGCTCGAATCAATAGTCGGAGCCTTCCAACTCCTCTTGAGTGGCCGAGATCGATCTGAATCTCTCCAATCACGTCTCGGAGATGAAGATCCCGACGACGAAAAACACTCACGCAGGACGCTTTTACAATAGCGATCCTTGGCAGTCTGGGGTGTCACAGAAACCGCCGAAGGGACACCTGATCGGTGGGGATTCTCCACAACCTCCTTTCGGTTTTCGACATTCCTTCTCCTCTGGGCATGTGAGCTTGGAAGAGGTCTAGACCTAGGAGCGTTGCTGAGCCGACCAGATGCCCCTCCACTACACTGGGGACACTCATATCACTGTCCACTGAATAAATCACTAGCCTTACCTTGTATGGCAGCCATTTTGTTTGTTTTCCATCAACTTGAAGGCTGCTTTTAGATCCGCAAGTTCTTTTGCTGGATCTACAGGTTCTGCAATAGGAGAAGGGGCTGCAATGGAAGGAGAAGGGGCTGCAATGGAAGGAGAAGTAGCAATACTTACCCTTGGGGAAGATCCCAAGCTAGGAATTAGTTCAGATCTAGAACTACTTAAACTTCTATAAGAAGCCTTTCTCTCTCTAACTTTTTTAAATAATTAGTTAGATTCTTCCATTCGTTCTCACTCAAGTTCTCACATTCCTTACAAGTACCTAGTAAAAGAACATTCATTACTCCCTGCAACCTTGGCATTACCGTGGAGGGTGGGTCTACCGAAGCTTTGGGCGGCAACCTCACCTTACAGCCTACATTCACAACAACGTCTCACAACCATTCCAGAGGTCAGACATTATTAAAGAAAATTCCAAAATCAAGGTCCACAAAACAGTCCACAAAAGCGTATGCCAATCCAACAATCCAGATACGTCACCAAAAGATCCGGTCAAGAAGATCAATTGCCGGTGAAAAAAAAAGAAAACCAATCGAGAGGAAACCAACAACAATGTTGATGGCCCGGGCGACAGAAGAATTCTGATTAGAAAACGGGAATGGTTCTAGTCCTGCCACCAGGGCAGGGCGGTAGATCACCTGACCTACCGGTAGCGTGTGCCGCGAAATTTGAAATTCTGTCGGAGACGATGGAGTCTATAGCTAAGTATATATCTGGCAGGGAAGTTGAATGTATAAAAAACAGTGTCTTAAACGAGAAACAAATAGCTGAGTCTCCCTGAACATACTTTATCTTGCAGAGCATGTAATTCACTAACTCTCTTTGCCGCAGCTAAAGATAATAGGAATAGGCATTTCTGGTGATTGTCTCGAAACGAAGCCAGATGAGGAGGTTCGAATCTTTCAGATGAAAGAAACTTGAGGACCACGTCTAGGTTCCAGTTCGGAGGGACCGGTTCCTTCGACTTTGAAGTCTCAAATGACCTTATGAGATCATGGAGATCTTTATTATCTGCCAGATCTAATCCTCTATTCCTGAAGACAGCCGAGAGCATACTTCTGTATCCCTTTATTGTGGATACAGCTAGATGAGATTGCTCTCTCAGGAATAGAAGGAAATCAGCAATTTCCGCTATAGAGGTAGTGGAGGAGGACAACTTCTTAGATCTACACCACCTTCTAAAAACCTCCCACTTCGATTGATATACTTTCGTAGTGGAGGTTCTGCGTGCTCTCGCGATCGCGCTTGCAACTCGCGAGAAAACCCTCTCGCTCTGACGAGTCTTTCGATAGTCGAAAGGCAAAGGTAGTCAGAGCAAGAGCGGGGAGGTTTTGATGGTACCTCTTGAAGTGTGGTTGTCTGAGAAGATCCGTCCTTCTTGGTAGGATCTTGGAAAGTCTACGATCCACTCTACCACCTCGTGAAACCAATCTTGGGCCGGCCAAAAGGGGGCTATCAATGTCATCCTCGTCTCCTTTGACGCCACAAACTTTATTACTAATCCCAGGATTTTGAATGGAGGAAAAGCATATACGTCTACTCGAGACCAATCTAGCAGGAAGGCGTCTACCATAAGAGCTCTTGGATCTTCCACGACCGAGCAAAAGACTTGGCAGCCTTTTGGAATGAATGTGGCGAAAGAGATCCACATGAGGTGTCCCCCACAGCGACCAGAGATCTTGACACACTTCCTCGTGTAGGGTCCCACTCTGTATGAAGGACCTGGTTCCTCCTGCTGAGTCTGTCCGCCCTCACATTCTTTACTCCCTGCACGAACCTTGTCAGAAGGGAGATGTTCCTGTGAGACGTCCAAAGCAAAAGGTCTCTCGTCAGTTCGTAAAGGAACGAGGAGTGAGTCCCTCCCTGTTTTCGAATGTAGGCAAGTGCGGTGGTGTTGTCCACGTTTACTTGCATACTTTGTTCGACACCAGAGGTTCTAGACTCTTCAAAGCCAGATGCACGGCGAAGAGCTCTTTGCAGTTTATGTGCCAAGTCACCTGCGCTGGTTCCCAGGTGCCTGACACCTCCTTCGAGCCTAATGTTGCTCCCCAACCTTTCTCCGACGCGTCGGAGTACAACACTAGGTCTGGGTTCTGTGTCCTTAGAGAGATCCCTTTGTCTCTTCCAGAGGGGGGGGGCAACCACCATTCCAGGTGCGATCTTATCTCCACTGGAATGGGAAAGACGTCCGAAAGTTGTCAGTTTTCCAACTCCAAGACTTCTTGAGGAAGAATTGAAGCGGACGTAAATGAAGTCTTCCTAGCGGGAAGAACTGTTCGAGCAAGGAAAGGGTCCCTAGAAGGCTCAAACCATTCCCTCGCCGACGTATGTCCTTCTTAAGAAGAGAGAGGACTATCCGCAAAACCTTTTGCGATTCTCTCTTGCGAAGGAAATACTCCGAAAACCCGAGAATCCATCCGAATCCCAGATAAACTAAGTCCTGTCTGGGGGTCAGCTGCGACTTCTCGAGGTTCACGAGCAATCCCAACGCTTTGATCAGATCTAAAGTTAACTTCAGGTCCTCCAAGCACTGTCTCTCTGATCTGGCCCTGATGAGCAGTCGTCCAGATACAGAGAGATATTTACTCCTTTGAGGTGAAGAAACCTCGCCACATTCTTCATCAGGCTTGTGAAGACCTGAGAGCTGTGGACAGGCCGAAACACAAGGCTCTGAACTGAAAGATCCTTCCCCCCGTCATGAAACGGAGGTACTTCTCGATGAAGGGTGGATCGGGACGTGAAAGTAGCGTCCTGGAGATCTAGAGACACCATCCAATCTCCTTGTCGTAATGACGCCAGGACTGAAGCAGAAGTCTCCATGGAGAACTTTTCCTTCCGAACAAATTTGTTCAGAGAGCTGACGTCCAGTACTGGTCTCCAGCCTCCCGAGGCTTTCGCAACCAGAAAAAGGCGATTGTAAAACCCCGGGGGAGTTTTGATCTAGTACTAGTTCTATCGCTCTCTTGTCCCACATTTGTTCCACCACGATCGAAGAGTATCCCTCAGCACAGGATCCTTGTACTTGGCTGTTAGTTCCTTGGTATTGACGTTAGGGGAGGAGTGTTCAGGAAAGGGGATACGATATCCCTTCCTTATTATAGCCAACGATGACGCGTCTGTGTTTATAAGTGTCCAGGCCTCCACAAATCCCAGGAGCCTGGCACCTACTGGTGCTTGGAGGAGAGAAGCTTCATTTTCCCTTTTTAAAGGGACGAAAGGCAGACCTACCTCTCTTCTCCGGAGCCTTCCTTCTTGCGGGAGGTCTGGAAGTCGGACACCTCGAAAGGCTGAACGGATGTACTCGGTCCTTTCTTGTCCAGATGTAGAAGCAGGCTTCTTCTTCCTTGCTGACTGCGTCAGAAGATCCTGAGTCGCCTTCTCAGTTAATGAATGAGCAATGTCCTTCACCAACTGAGAAGGAACAAAAAGTCAGACAAAGGCGAATACAGCAGCGCTGCCCTCTGAGCGTGGGAGACTGCCTTGGTTAAAAAGGCACCATATACCGTCCTCTTCTTTAGAAGACCTGCTCCAAACAAAGAGGAGATTTCAAAAGAGCCATCCTGTACGCTTTGTCTATACAAGACAATATGCACAAAAGGGCTTCCGGTTCGATTCCTTCCGAATCATGGGCTTTCTTGGAC
>NC_061100.1:67079287-67254318 GCF_015104395.2 Macrobrachium nipponense
TTGAGGTCTTGAGGACAGGACTCGAACTTACGCTTGTTGGTCGGGCTATTGATGCGGTAAGCTTACTGATTTTCTTTAATATTTTTCATATCAAAATCATAGAAGCAATCCCGCTCCTACCTCTAGGAAGGAGACTGGCAATAGTAGGTACTAGTAGCTAGGTATACCTAGGTAGTATACTAGCTAGCTACTAGGTAAATGCAAACCTTTCCCATATCTAACTTTGCATTACCTAATGCCTCCGACTCTAAATACCTATTCTTCCCAACCCCTTTTTTTATGAGTTCCTCACTCATTTCGAAAAGGCCCAGAAGTCTGTCTGACTCTTGATCATACAGCTCTTAGCTAGGTACCTAGGTCCTACCTAGCTATAGCTAGCTACATCAAGTTGTCAGAGGCAGGACAATACTCCTCCTCGCTCTTATGACCAGGAGGAATACCTACCCTAGGTGTGCAGAACTCCAGTCAGTTCTAGAGGCTCACTCACATTCCTCCCACCAATCAGTGAGTCTTCATTACCTACCTACCTAGGTATGTAAAGGACTGAGGGTTGTATATCAATACCTAAATTGTACAAACCTGAGGTCCTTTACATTACCTAATGCCCACCTCATGCCACCCCTCAATCTGAAACCTGGGCCTAACCACCTTGTTCAAGAATTTAACGGCCATAATCCAGCCTACGCTGAGAGTAGTAATTCCTTATGTAAAGGACCTCAGGTTCGTATACCTAGTTAGGAAAAATACAATTTGCTTTCAAAAATTGTGATGCTACAATGAAATATGTGAAAAAAGCAAACGGAATCATGTAATTTTTTTACACAATAAACATGTCCGCAACACAGTCTGTTAAAGGAAAAAAATAATTTACCTAATACTAGTTCACAACAAGACGTACTAAATTCATATTTTAACTTAAAAACACGTCGTATATTGAAAAATTACCTTGTCTGATATGGGTTAAGTATCTAGCTATTCTTGTATGTTAGCAAAAAGCAAAACAATTGGCTATGAATTGAGTTAAATATGGCGAAATAAACTTGTATTCTCCATCAGCTGATTTCCAAACCAAAACATTGACTGCTTTGTTAGTATTTTATGATACAATATCATGAGAATACATACAATGTTATTGGATACAGTAATATATAACTTTTTAAAAGATTGATGGAAAAGATGCATACCTATTCATTATGCATTTATTTCATGATTATACGTAGCCATCAACAGCCTGACATTGCTCAATTGTGCCGATGTCGGTCTGAATCTGATTCCCGTTTCGTTTCCTTTTTTTTTTTTTTTTTTTTTTTCCTTTACTGATTTATCATAGTCAGAATGCATTGAATCTCCAGAATTGGCTTATATTAATAAATGCTGTGGCTAAAGTTACGGCAGCTGTAACACGACTCTCCAAGGCTATAGTTACGACAGTTTTTTATGAGCATGCGCGTGTACTTTCTCGGACCCGTCGCTTGTGATACGCAGGAAGTATATTCCCGAAGTGTATACCATGGGGCTGCTAGGCCAATCACAGCCCGGAGAAAGTGGCGTAGAATTACATTATCTCCCTTTCTGCCAATCATTGGAGGAGGACGAATAATGTTGAAAAAGTTTCGTGTATTTCGCAAAACCCATTTAGTCGTATCCACCCCTTTGGCTGTATGTATTCAAGAACCATCATTCATTCCTCAGCAATATCAATTGTAATTTTTTTCTATCTAGATATGAACTGCCTTTATGTAGGTAATTTAGAAAAACATAAGTCGAATACTTAATAGAAAAAAGAATTTTCATTTGGCTGGAAAACCGTCATGCATGGAACGCTGTGATTAGGTGACGATTCCCCATTCCTCTTTCATGAGAGAAATAATGAAATTTCATTTCATCCCAGCTATTTCAGCTTTATAATTTGGTCTGCCATTGCCTGGAATACTGCTCTCATGTCTAGAAAAAGTGCACTACATATAGTTCTGCTTCCTTTCTTGACTGCCTACTGACATTCATACTCAATCTCTTATTAATGCAAGGGACTCTCTCTCTCTCTCTCTCTCTCTCTCTCTCTCTCTCTCTCTCTCTCTCTTCTCTCTCTGTGAATGATTCTTTCAAATTGTCTCTAATTGCAGAATTCTCATCCTTCAGTTTCTTGGCTCTTTTGACAGTCCTCTTTAGGATGCAAGTTTGCTGTCACTTGAATCAATGAATATTGTTTTGTCTAGCTATATAAGAATTTTTATCTTGATTAATTATCAAGTTCAGTTTTATGTCTGTGAGCTTAATGTGGGTCGTCTGGCCCATCTTGCATGCTTTTCAGCAAAACAAGAGCAACATGACCTCCTAATGCTGGTTAATTGATAACTATTACATACAGGCAATGTAAATGTAGCTTGTAATACTACTACTGAGTTAGGTTAGCATACTGAAGCAAATGTTTTCTCATTTTTACAGTAAATAATTCTAACATAAACTGTTGAAACAAAAACAAAAAATAAATAAAACTGGGCTAATGCACAATGGTTACTTGCAGTCACTTACTAAGTATTGCTGAACTATTTTGAAAAGTAGAGATGTGGCTAATGAAACTTCTTACCTTAGTCAAGGACATGATAGACTAATTACTGCCTTGTGGCCCTACGGTCGTATTAAGAAATATTATAAACCTTTTACCATTCCTTGGAAATAAAAAAAAAGGCCATGGGCCGATAGCATTTTCCTGATGTTGGTCATCAGAATAAAAGACTCAAAATCAAATATTATACATAAGAATTTTCTTGAAAAAGAAAAAAAGCATAGGGCAAATTAAAATTTTTATTCGGCAGGCCAAGACCCTAAAACAAATTTGTTCCTACACCGTATACAAACCTTCCGTCCTTTACTTAGGATAGATTACAGCTCAGCTGAAACTACCGGCTAATACACTTTTATATACTGAGGCAGTAAGTACCGGGCCGGTAGTTACCTGCTTGGCAGTGGGGAAGCACTGCCTCCCCACCAGCTCACTTAGTTGTCACTTTGATTACAGCCAGCAGCAAGGAAAGGCCTAGCCTAGGCTAGGTCGGTCGAGCTGGGGGGCCCAGGCAATTCATCCTGCATAAATCAAGACTTATCTAAGATCGTGTTAACACCAATCATGCATAATCTTATTACGAGAGAGGGAGAAAGAGAGGGACAGGGCTCCCTTCTCTCCCTCAACAATTATGATAGGCTACAAGTAGCCTAATAATTACCCTTGTACATCACAATAAAAATTATGTAGGGACAGGCGCAAACCCGCCCCTGAGCCACTGGGGGGGAGGTTTATTTTAAAGTATAAGTTAAACCGCTATTCTTTATACCCCAGCGAAAGTCACGAGCGAGTTAGGCCTTCTTTATATCTTACTTCGGATAAAAGTAAGTACGTAATACATAACATGTCACTGATGATTATAATTCAACCTCCATATATATATAACGAAAACTCAGTGGAGATTAGTGTGTGAAATTAATTCGCGTTCTGATGACGCTCCCACAATGGCGGGCCAGCCGACGGCGCCCACAATACTTTTTCTGAGGGGCCGAAGGTGACTATGGAAAACCTCTCAACCATATAAGTCACAAAAAACTAAAATTGGGAGTACTCAGCTTAGGTGTAGAGGAGTTTCTTCCAGTCGACATCGCGAAGAGAGCTTAAATCCCTGGGTAGCTGCGACAAATGCTATTTCGCACACGATCGCTAATACAGGAAGGCTGGATGACGCCGGAGTCGGGTTAGTAGTAAGTAGTAGCGGGAGCGAGGAGGGAGGAGTGGGCGTTGCAAACGGCTCTCTCTAAGAGAGGGGATTTTGGAAAAGGAATCCTCTAAATTGGCAGAAGGCCTGTGAGTAGTGGCTTCCACTTCGCCCCTTTACTTATACCGACGCCCTTTGGGTGCTCGCGCTGAGGGTAGTAACTTCAGCATACCATGCTAGTTTTTTCTCTGGTATATTTAGGATATATCTATACTTGAAAAATGAGCTACAGGGATTTTTCACAGACGAACACAGGTCGAACCCAGAAATATATATGCAGTAAAATGTGGAACCTTACCTTTCGAGTGAGGCGCTCTCCGAAAAGGGCGACAGAGGAGGAGGACAAATGACACTAATTATGAACACTTAACTTTACGAAGCACATTAAAAAATGGCAGAAAACATTTACACTAAACTTTACGAAACACATTAACAAATGACGGAAAACATTAACACTTAACTTTACAAAAAACTTAAAATTAAATTTCTCTTTTTTTTTTTTTTTTTTTGTATTTTTCTAATTTTTTTATTTTTTTTTACTATTTTATACTAATTTATTTATTTATTTATTTATTGTTTATTTATTTTTTTTTTTTTTTTTTTATTTTTTTTTTTTAAAATTTCAATTTCTTTACCACTTTCAACTTCCTGTTTGCTTACTACTACTAAAGGCCTCTTTAAAAAATAACTATCTAAGGAAGATTGCTTCTGCCTGCTTTTCAAAAATGTTCCTGAAACGACTCGGGCAAATGTCATCGAACTGCCAAAGCATACGACCTGTGTAAGCCTTTTCGGGGTGTCTCTTTTCTACAAATGATTGCACTATATGAAAAGCAGCTAGAGCATCCTTAATTTCTGCCGTTGTCATAGGGTCCTCCTCCTCCTCCTCGCCGTTTCTAGAGAACTCTTCTTGAACAACATTACGTTGCATGACCTCCAACTCCTTCAGGTCATCCGACGTAAGCTCCTCTTGGCGCTCCTCGAGAAGGTCATTGATGTCGTCCTCGTCGATGACCAGCCCCATGACTTGCCTGCCGAGTGCAATGACCTTGTCAAGATCTGGTTGCGAAACAGTCTCAGGATCGTCAACTGTTTCTGAATCTGCATCAGCTTCGCCCACGTCGAATCCCTCAAAGTCTTGGGCAGAGTTTCCTCCACGGATAATTCAAGGTTCGCCTCGAAACCTCCTGCCAAGCTTGATCGATGAGTCGGATGCATATGACGACATCGAAATGCTCCTTCCAAAATTCACGCAAGGTGAGGTTTGTGGTATCGGTGATGTCGAAATATCTCTTGAAAAGATGTTTCGTATACAGCTTCTTGAAGTTCGATGTCACTTGCTGGTCCATGGGCTGGAGGAGAGGGGTGGTGTTAGGACGCAGATAATGAACCTTGATGAAAGAGTGCTCCGCTAGGATATCTTCCTCGAGGCAAGGAGGGTGAGCGGGGGCATTTTCCAACAACAGCAGACATTTCAGAGGGAGGCACTTCTCTTCCAAGAATTTCTTCACTGTCGGGCCGAAACACAGATTTACCCACTCAGTGAACAAAAGTCTCGTTACCCAGGCTTTCGCATTAGCCCTCCACATCACCGGAAGATTCTCCTTTAGCACTTTGTGGGCCTTGAAGGCTCAAGGAGTCTCCAAATGATACACAAGTAGGGGCTTCACCTTACAATCCCCACTGGCATTGGAGCAAAGTGTGAGCGTAAGCCTGTCTTTAATAGGCTTATGCCCAGGTAGCTTCTTCTCTTCCTCAGTGATGTACGTCTGACGAGGCATTTTTTTCCAAAAAAGGCCAGTCTCATCACAGTTGAAGACTTGCTGAGAACTGTAGCCTTCCTTGATCGTCATCTCGTCAAACGTCTTAACCCTTTAACGCTGAAGGGGTATAATAAAAATCTTCTCCTGTATGCCGGCGGGGTCTGGGAGTGAGCGCTGAATCGGAAAAAATGTTTTTTTCAAAAATCACAGCACGCTTAGTTTTCAAGATTAAGAGTTCATTTGTAGCTCCTTTTTTTGTCATTGCATGAAGTTTAGTATGCAACCATCAGAAATGAAAAAAAAATATCATATATAAATAATGGGATATATGATAGCGCAAAAACAAAATTTCATATATAATTGTATTCAAATTGCGCTGTGAGCAAAACGGTTAGAGCTAACGAGTTAATTTTTTTCGTTGTATTGTACACTAAATTGCGATCATTTTGGTATATAACACATTGTAAAACGATCAAGGCACCACAGAGGAAATATTATCACAAAATGATGCATGAATTCGTAATGAGCGGACGTAAAAAAAAGCGGTTTTCAAAAATTCACCATAAATCGAAATATTGTGCTAGGGACTTCCCTTTGTTGCAAAATGAAGGTAATTGATTGAATATTACTAAACTGTAAGTGTTGTAGCTTACAATTGCAGTTTTCGACCATTTCGGTCGAGTTAAATTTGACTGAAGGATGAATTTTTTCTATTTATCGTTATTTATATAAAAATATTTCAAAACTGATAAAAGCTACAACCATAGGTTGATTTTCTTGTATTCTACATGAAATTGCACACATTTTCATATTTAAAACTTTATGTAACGGCTAATTTAAAATGGTGCAAACATTACGACAATCGGACGAAAATATTTATGAGTTTTTCGGAAGAGTTACCGCGCGGACGTAAGGAAAAACTTTATTTCATAAATTCACCATAAATCGAAATATTGTGTTAGAGACTTCCAATTTGTTGAAAAATAAAGGTAAATGATTGAATATTACTAGAATGTAATATTTTTAGCTTACAATTGCGCTTTTCGACCATTTCTGTCGATTCAAAGTTGACCGAAGGTTGAAATTTCTGCACTTATCTTTATTTATATGAAAATATTTCAAAACTGATAAAAGCTACAACCATGGGTTGTTTATTGTTGTATTCCAAATGAAATTGCGCACATTTTCATATATATGTAACAGCTAATTTAAAATGGGGCAAACATTACGACAATTGGACGAAAATTTTCTGATTTTTTTCGGAAGAGTTACCGCGCGGACGTAAAGAAAATTTTTTATTTTTTCATAAATTCACCATAAATCAAAATATTGTGCTAGAGACTTCCAATTGTCACAAAATAAAGGTAAATGATTGAATATTACTAGAATATAAGAGTTTTAGCTTACAATTGCGTTTTTTTACCATTTCGGTCAAGTCAAAGTTGACCGAAGGTTGATATTTTGGCACTTATCGTTATTTATATGAAAATATTTCAAAACTGATAAAAGCTACAACCATGGGTTGTTTTTAGTTGTATTCTACATGAAATTCCACACATTTCCATATATAAAACTTTATGTAACGGCTAATTTAAAATGGTGCAAACATTTTCAGAAGAGTTACCATACGGACGTAAAGAAAAGTTTTTTTTCATAAATTCACCATAAATCGAAATATTGTGCTAGATCAACGAAATATTGTGCTAGAGACTTCCAATTTGTTGAAAAATGAAGGTAAATGATTGAATATTACTAGGATATAAGAGTTTTCGCTTACAATTGGGTTTTTCGACCATTTCGTAGAGTCAAATTTCTGCACTTATCGTTATTTATATGAAAATATTTCAAAACTGATGAAAGCTACAACCATGAGTTGTTTTTGGTTGTATTCTACATGAAATTCACACATTTTCATATATAATACTCCATGTAACGGCTAATTTAAAATGGTGCAAAAATTATGTCAAAGTGACGAAATAATTTCTGAGATGTGTCGCTGATACTTTTGTGTGCGATAAGAAAGAAATTCGTGCTTGCGCGCCTGTGTAACGATTGTAAACAAAACAACGCCTTGATCCGTGAGCTCCCAGCATCCCCCAAGGCGCGTGATTCAAAAGTTTTCGCCTAGTAGGCCTATAACTATTTTTCCGTGAATTAAAAAAAAAAAACTTTTTATATCGACGTACCATACGTCCAATCGGCACCCAACAGACAATTTATATCGACGTTTAATACGTCCAATCGGCGTTAAAGGGTTAATAAAGGCTTCAGCCGCTTTTGTGTCTGAGCTGGCAGCCTCCCCATGCCGCACCACCCACAAGAAGCCTTGAAGTCTGGGGTTGGTGTTGATGTCCCTTCTCCTCCGTCGTCTTCGACCTGTGCAATCAGATCACGAAAAATAGCGCTAGCCTTGTGGCAGATTGCCGTCTCGCTTATCGTATCGCGAGCGGTTTCCTTGTCTTTAATCCATACAAGAAGCAGCCTCTCCATCTCACTATGCACGTGGCTCCTCCTGTTGGACAAAATAGTCATGCACTTGGAAGGTGTAGCTGCTTTGATGGCTTCCTTCTGCTTAAGGATGGTGCCTATCGTCGAGGGATTTCAGCCGTATTCCTTAGCGATCACACTCAACCGCATGCCAGCTTCATACTTTTTCATTATCTCCATCTTTGTCTCCATAGAAAGCATTCTCTTCTTTCTGTGAACTTCAGCAACATTCTTGGGACCCATGGCTAAATAAGTTAATTAAGTTAACACACAACATGATAAAGTATACAAGTAGAAAGCCAAATCACTAACACCAATTTATGTTAACAAACGAAATACGTATATGTGAATGAACAAATTCCGTGTGCGTACGATAACGCTGATGTGACGAAGTGGCCAAAGGACGCCTTTACGTGGAGGCATGATGGGATAGATGCTGACCAATAGGAGAGCAGGATCTTACGGCGGTGACTAGCATCAGGAACCAATGGGAGAGCAGGAGGATGGTGGTGAGTCTACTGAGTTAGCGGTGCGCAAGTTTTAAAATTGTTCTCGGCGGTCTGGGCGAATCTCGGACTTTACAGTACACCCTTTCTCAACCTGAATTATTTTCGTATACAGAAGCAAAAATATCATCGTTTTTGCTTTCATAACTTGGATTTTTCGTAAGTATGGACTTTCGTATGTCGAGGTTCCAATGTATGCTGAAAGTAATTCTCATGCAAAGGACCGAGGGTTTGTATGTCGTGTAGGAACAATATTAATTCCAGCTAATTCTCTAGGTTCAATGCATATTGGCTTATGATTATTCAGTGCAAAGGGAAATTGAATAACATTAACAAGTTAGCCTAGGCTGATGATATTGTATACATACAAATACAGTAGCCTAGCCTACAGTATACTCTATACTACACATACAGCATAGTAATTTATTAATCGTTGTGGCTACGGTTATGGCAGCCGTAACGAAAATTTCCAAGGCTAGGGTTACGACAGTTTTTATGCTCGTGTGTTTTCTGGGGCCATCCCTTGCTGACATGGGGGCTGCTTGGCCAATCACAGGATGGAAAGCCAGTGACATAAATGACATCATTTCCCTTCTGCAAATCATCGGAGGAGGACGAATGATGTTGAAAAAGTCTCATGTACTTTGTGAAAATTAGTAAGCAAACAAATTTATTTCTTTAGTCCTTATTATCAGTATCAGTGCACAAATAAATTGGTATGTCGGAATTATTCTTTTTATCACAACATTTCTTGTGCTCAATGGTATGGCTGCTCGGCCAATTACAACCTGGAAAAAAGTGACATTGAAATGACGTCATATTCCTTTCTGCCAATCATCAGAGGACAATGATGTTGAAAAAGTTGTTCAGTGCAAGACTGAAACATCAAAATTAAATTTAGACTTCAATTCATCATACAAATAATTGAATGACTTTTGTACCATTAAAGTTGTAGGCGTCGTAACCCTGGAAATAATTTCTGATGAATATAATTGAAAAGCTCCTTAACCTCGGAACGTCGTAAGCCGAACCCGTCGTAACCCGGGGACTGCCTGTATGTATGTATGTATGTATAATTATACATACATACATGCATCCATACTTACATATATCTATTATATATATATATATATATATATATATATATATATATATATATATATATATATATATATATATATATATATATATAATATATATATATATATATATATATATATATATATATATATATATATATATATATATATATATATATATATATATATATATATATATATATATATATATATATATATATATATATATATATATATAATATATATATATATATATATATAATATATATATATATATATATATATATATATATCTATATATATATATATATATATATATATATATATATATAATACAGGCAGTCCCCGGGGTTACGACGGGGGTTCCGTTCTTGAGGCGCGTCGTAAGCCGAAAATCGTCGTAAGCCGGAACGACACTTGGAAATATGCCTTAAACTAAGAAAAAGTTAGAGACCTTACCTGTGTGACATGCAAGTAGATTGCATGATGTGTAGTGTGGTTATTTCAATGGCAAAGGATGGTTCTTGAAGGTATAATTCTTTATTAAACTCTTGTGACACTAAAAAGCACAATGTACTACATTAATCCTTAGGTTAGATTATACACTAAACACTATATATGCACTGTACACTTCGTAGTAGTATTTGTTAGATCCTGGAGTACACTAAAATCCCAGTCTGGTAGCTCTGGAAGGTAAAAGTATAACACAATTAGTACAAAATACTACACAAAGTCCTGAATGCAATATGTAAATTATAGATATCAAGAGTAAAAGAGTTAATGTATGTTAATTAATTCCTTACTTTTAGTTTATAATTTCCTTACTTTGAGTTATATCAAGAGTAAAAAGTTAATGTATGTGAATTAATTCCTTACTTTTAGTTTAAATTTGTCTTTCAACGTAACCCTGGATGCACAGTCTTATGTGGCCCCATAGCCTACATCATTCAGGGGGTTCTGGAATGTAAAAAAAATAATTAGTATGTCAGTAAGTACTCTATGCATAGTAAGTTACATACAGTAATATGCACCATACAGTGGTTTAATATCACATATATAACATGTATAAAACTTAGTTAATGTATGTTTAATTAATTCCTTACCTTTAGTTTTAAATTTGGCATTCAACGTAACCCTGGATGGACAAAGTCTTATGTGGCCCCTAGCCTACATCATTCAGGGGTTCTGGATGTACAAAAAATAATTAGTATGTCAGTAAGTACTCTATGCATAGTAAGTTACATACAGTAATATGCACCATACAGTGGTTTAATATCACATATATAACATGTATAAAACTTAGTTAATGTATGTTAATTAATTCCTTACCTTTAGTTTAAATTTGGCATTCAACGTAACCCTGGATGGACAAAGTCTTATGTGGCCCCATAGCCTACATCATTCAGGGGGTTCTGGAATGTACAAAAAATAATTTTGTCAGTAAGTACTCTATGCATAGTAAGTTACATACAGTAATATGCACCATACAGTGGTTTAATATCAACTGGTATGCATTATTGTAAATGATTGGTCTACACCCCCTGTTCAGCAGGGAGTGTACAGTACCAATTCCATGAGGGACCTTGATCACTTATCCCATGTGAGAGATCTTGGTCACTTTTTTTTAGTATGTACGTATAAAACTTACTTAATGTATGTTTACTACTATGTATAATTCCTTACCTTTAGTGTACAGTAGTACATAGTTTACAGTTGTCGTGCTATGTTATGTAGTAACCCTGGACAAAGTTTTATGTGGCCCCATAGCCTGCATCATGGAGGGGGTCCTGGTTTTCTGGAATGTACCAAAAAGTATCAAAGTTAAGTCATGTTATGTATGTTTAGTAAGTTACATACAGTAACCATACGTACAGTGGTTTATAACATGTACATATGTACATAATCAACTTGGTTGGAAATTCCTGTAAAAAAAAAGTTATGTACGTATGTAATATGTACTACTGTATGTAAAAACCTTACTGTTCATACTTTGTTACACTACATGTTACATGTGATACGATACTTTTCCTGAAGGGTTTTTTCCATCCAAAAATGGTGCTTCTACTTGTAGTAGTTATCCCTTGATGACACTTGTAGTAACAACCTGGAGTTGTGTGAAAAATGTTGGTTCTGGAAGGAAAAAGTAACAAAATTAGTGTACAAAATATACCTACAGAAAAGTTGTGAATGCATATGTTAATTACTGTAGATATATCAAGAGTACTAAAAGAGTTAATGTATGTTAATTAATTCCTTACCTTTAGTTTAAATTTGGCATTCAACGTAACCCTGGATGGACAAAGTCTTATGTGGCCCCATAGCCTACATCATTCAGGGGGTTCTGGAATGTACAAAAAATAATTTTGTCAGTAAGTACTCTATGCATAGTAAGTTACATACAGTAATATGCACCATACAGTGGTTTAATATCACATATAACATGTAGTATAAAACTTATTTAGAAATTCCTTACATAACTTACCAACTTTTAGTGAGTCTCAAAGCTGTTACCTAGGTTGTGGGAGATGGAGGTGGAGGTGTAGAGCATTCATGATAAGGATGCATTCCAAACCTAACTTCAGTGTGCTTTATCACAGATAACAGGCTAGGATGATGGGCAGTCTGGAATGAAGAATTAATATTAAAGGACAGTATGTAACCACTTAGGTGTACAAAATTTATTGTACGTATGCAAACATTAACACAACTGAGAATTCTTACCTTCAGCAAAATGAGACATGTAGGCTATGTAGAGGTCTGGTTTATGTAAGTCACAGGTGCATGCCAGTCTGGAATGATAATGTAATACATATGATTATAGTATGTATGTTACATACATAACATGGTTATTACATATGTAATATTAAAACATTAATAAAAAAAAATGTCCTTACCAAATTCTAGTGGTTGGCTTGCTTACTGGGATGGCCATATCGTACATGAGAGTGGGTGGCTGGGCTATGGAGTGGGATGGGCAGGTGCTTGGAAGTCTGGAATGATAAAAAATATATAAAATGATAGTTACTACTACTGTAACTACTGCACATGTTATTACTGTTTGACATATGTAGTGTGTAATACGTATGTTCAATATAAAAAATGAAGAATTCTTTTACCTGAAGGAATGGGAGAGGTGATACTACTCGTATCAACTGATTTGGGCTCTGGAGGTGGTACTCGTATCAACTGATGAGGGAACATCTACATCTGGAAAGAATGATAGGGTACATAAAATATATTATAAGGTGATAATTGTAGCATATGTACACTTTTAATAAAATTTCTATTAGCAATTTATAAAACATTTTATACAAATTTGTTAAGGATTCCTTACCTGATGTATAGGGCGAGGCATCAAAACCATGGAAAGGCTCAGGGTCATCTGGGTCACTGTCACTATCAAAGGGGTCTGAAATGAAAAAAAAAAAAAAATAATAAGGTTATGCAACATCAAACACATTGTACCACTATGTAAGTTTAGTGTACGTATGTATGTAGGGTGTAAACAATTTCCAACATGAAAATGAGAAAAAATGAAATTGCTTACCTGATTGTACACGGTACAGGTGGGCGGGGTGATACAGAGGTCCAGGTCAGGGATCGGGACCTGCCGTACATCTGGAACTCACAGGTAGTACAGGGAGATTCTGGAACTGTCACAGGTAGTACGGAGATCTGGAACTGTCACAGGTAGTACAGGGGGATCTGGACTGTCACCACTTCTGCAATAAAATTACAAATGATGAAAATTAATGAAGTTACAATTTACTCTTACATTTAGTTGTTACATTAAAAAATTAACACATTTTAATATGTACACTATGTAAACACATAAATTAGTAAAACGTTCAGAATTCCTTACCAGGACTAGGAGTGGGCGGTGGTGGTTACTTGGAGACTTGTGAAAGGAAAGTGTCAAGCCTGGACTGACACACTTCTCGTTCGTCTGCTTCTCCTTCCAGGGTCTCCTTTGGTAGAAAGTCACCAAATCCATGATTCCTCTCTTGATTTTGTCAAACCTAGAAACGTTAGGGTCTTCTGCCTCAAAAGAAGCCAAGGCTCTCTCCAGATGGAGTAAAAACCCCTCTGACAAGCCTTTCACGTTAATGACCTGGGTTTTGGCTCTGGTGCCGCCTCCTCTTCTCAATCATTTGTTGTTCAAGTTCGTAGTAAGTCCTCTGCAGACAATTCCTCTCCATGGGAAGCCAGCAGCTCTGTTACATCATCAGGTTCAAGATCTAGTTGCAGCCTCTTGCTTAGCCCTACGATCTTCCTCGTCACAGTCTCGACGTCTTCTGCCTGGTCAAAGCCTTCAAAACTGTGCACAAACTGTGGACACAGTTTCCTCCAGGCCCCATTTAAAGTGGTCGTCTTCACCTCGTCCCAAGCACTTGCAATGTTCTTCACTGCATCTGCAATGTTGTAGCCCTTCCAGAATTGCTTCAGTGTCAACTCCTTGTTAGCTTCTATGCATCAAAGCAAAACGTATGGTCCTTCTAAGGTAGTAAGCCTTGAAATTAGCTATTACTCCCTGGTCCATTGGCTGTATCAGCGATGTGGTATTGGGTGGGAGGTACACCACCTTCACATTAGGATGCATGTCGCTCAAATTTGAAGGGTGACCAGGGGCATTGTACAGGAACTAAGAGGGCCTTAAAAGGCAGACCCTTCGAAGTCAAATACCGCTCCACTGCTGGCACGAAATGGTCATTGACCAATCTTCGAAGACCATTAAGGTAACCCACGCCTTCTTGTTAGATTTCCAAATCACAGGGAGTTGACTCTTGAAAATGCCCTTGAAAGCCCTGGGATTCTCGGCCGAAATACACCAGCAAGGGCTTCAGTTTTCAAATCACCACTTGCATTGGCCCCAAACAGCAAAGTCAGTCGCTCCTTTCCAGCTTTATGGCCAGGTGCTGACTTCTCCTCCTTGGAAAGGTACGTTCGATTTGGCATTCTTTTCCAAAATAATCCAGTCTCATCCACATTAAAGACTTGGTCAGCCGTGTAACCACCATCCTTAATATCTCAGCCAAACCACCTGGAAAAACTTTCTGCTGCTTCGCTATCAGCACTAGCAGCTTCATTCACCTTGCAGCTTCACATTATGCAAATTTGCACGAGCCTTAAAACGGTTAAACCAACCTCTACTCGCGGAAAATTCACCACCAGCACTGCCTTCGCCAAACTTTTTCACTACTGCCTCATGCAGCGCTCTAGCCTTCTCCTGGATCACACTTAAGCTCACCGGAACACGTCGCTGGTTCTGGTCCTCCAGCCAGATCATGAGCAATTTCTCCATTTCAACAATGCTCTGGCTACGTTGCTTCTCGTTTATCACCGTTGACTTCATCGGTGCAGCATCCTTAACATGCTTCAGAATACGTTCCTTATCCTTCACAATGGTTACCACCGTGGTCCTGCTCAAGCCTAAAGAACGGCCTATTTCGGTGTTAGTTTCTCCCTTCTCCGAACGCTTTATCACGTCATATTTGACCTCCATCGTGATGACCTTCCTCTTCTTGGATGAACTATCATCGGAGAAGTACTTTGGCGTTTAGGAGCCATTGTAAATTTGCGAAAATGGCAAGGAATTTCAGCAACGTCTCAGCACACAACCTAGTGGTGGAATGCAGGCAGGCACGCGATTGAAGTGGCGTCCTTTCGTATTGTTACGCTTGGCGTCCTCGACCGTCCGAGGTCGTTGTTCGGTCAATTTACCATACGTTTAATAGCGTTAATTAATTTATGCACCTCCGCTCAAAAACTAGTTCTGCATATGAGGTATCGTTAAAAAGCATAACAAAACGTCGTAACCTTGGAATTTGTGTTGTAATCTAACCAGAAACTTAGTTTTTTTTTAATTATATGTACTGGAAACAAGCAATGATTTTTCATTATATTTGCGCTTTTGGACTGTTTTAAACTGCGCATCCCAAGCTAGTGTATTCATTCGCCCGCAAACTAGTTCCGCATATGCGGCGTCACTAAAAAAAAAAAATTAAAAAAAATACGAAAAAAAAAAAGTGTCAAAAATCATCATAACCTCAAAATTTTTGTTGTAATGTAACCAAAACATATTTCTGGGCTCAGCTCGTGTCGCTTGCGCGAAATATCCTTTAATCTATTATTTCTAGGGTAAATGTACTAACACAATACAGAGAATAAATAAAATAAAGAAAAAGGTCAGTATAACTGACTCGCTCACCCTCTAGGAGGGTGTCGGTATGAACACTAGGCGAGTGAAGACCACTACCACGAGCCAAATGCAATAGAAATCTCCCACTACAAAACCCTCCAAGAGGGAGCCGTCCCACAGAGAGAGCAGCTCGTACTACTACTACTCCATCCCATGCTTGCGACGACTGCTGCGCCTCTGGTGGCCATCCTTTTCAGTTAGCCTGCACACGAGTCTACACGTGTTTTTTTTATTTTTCCTCTCTGTGATTTTTGTGCCCTTTCTTCGGATTTTCGATAATGGAGCGTGCAGCTATTGCAGCAGCTAAGTTAAGTACTCAGTATTTACGGTTAGCGAGTTTTTTCCGTCCCCGAGACAGTATTTGCCGTTTTTTAGGTACAAATACGTTCTCGGGGCTGGAAGCATGGCAGCATGGTCCTGCCGCATGTTGGGTTCGTTCTTGGTCTCCCATACCTAGAAACATCCCTTATTATTTTACGCTCTATTTGATTATCCACGTCGTTAGGTCTACTCAGTTGTCATACATGTATGTCACCCTTATGTAAGGCTTTTTCTATCCAGGGACCCTAGTCCAGGTTTCTTAGTATCGGCCCCTGACTAGCTTTGAGTGGTAGACTCGCTTTCGGGCTATGCACACTCCTGGATTTTTTCTCCTGCTTTTTTTACCTTCTTTCTTTCATTTTTATTATATATATTTATATGTTTTGTCACTGTGAGGTTAGTTAGCGTCTGGCTTAGCCTAGGTCCCGGCTCGTAGAGAGCCTAGTCTACCGTTGATCAGTTCGGTCGCTTCCACATAGCTTCTCTCTGATCAAGCTTGGTTTAGCCCTTGGGCCTTATGCTACCGCTTGTCAGTTCGGTTGCTTCCCGATAGCTTCTCTCTGATCAGTTGGTTGGCCTAGGCTTGGTTACCGTATCTTAGTTTAACCGCCTCGTTGGTTCACTACGTGATCACGAGTCGCCAGCAGACGCCTGCCAGTCCCCCTCCCCCCTCCTCTCCCGCTCTCCCATAGAGTCGGGTGGGGGTGGGTCGGTCTGTCCTTGCTCGCCCCGCATGCCCGAGCCTGGCTCCCCCTCTCCCCTCCACCAGAGGGACCTGGGAGTCCGACAGTCCCTGACTGGTTCCGACCTCTCCGCTTCTCGGCTCGGCCGGGTGGTACGTTGTGGGGGGCCCTGGCCTTCCCCCCCCCGTTACTTCCTTGCCGCTCCGGGCTAGCTCGAGTCTGTATGTCATCTCGCCCTTCCCTCCTTACTAGAGCTCCTCCCTATCGGAGCCCTGGTATCCAGCGGAAGGGTATAGTCCACCGTAGTTGGACCGGAGCATACAGTAGGTCTTTACTAACCGTACCGTATTGCTGAGTTACTACACTCCGCTTCACTGGACCTATGTCGGTTCATTGCATGACATTGCATGTAGGTTTAAGTTATCTTTAAGTTTATTCTTTAAGTTTCTTAAACCATCCCTACCCCTCCCTTTCATTTTACCGGATCTCTCCGGGATTATAGCCTATTCAGGCAATGCAGGGAGGGGTTATGCCCAAATTTTTCCGAGCTCCGGCATGTAACGGAGTTCTTTGTCCTTAGTCTGTAAGTGTTCCCCCTTTAAGATACTCATGTGTCTTCCCACTTACAGGCCACCAACTGTGAGCATCCGGGATGTTCCGCTACACTTCAGGACCCCTGTGGACACGAAGTTTGCCGGTCCCATGCTCCATGCGCGACTCCGCACGGGGACATCCAGGTCTGGTAACCATGAGACGTGTACCATATGTTACGATCTGGTGAGCCAGCTTTTGGAAGGCGTAAGTATTCCATCTCCGCATGCTGCTCCGCTTCTTTTAGTACTTAAGTTTTTTACGTTATTTACTTTAACTTAAGGCATCTAGTTTTAAGTTATATTCTAAGTTTTAGTTTTAAGTGATTCTTAAATCTAAAATATACCCTCTCTTACAGGCTCCGGCAGTAAGAGATACGGCATTGGCTACCCTGCGGGCCTGGGTCGGAGGTTTTGGCAAGAACGCCGCCAAGGGTCAGCCCTACATACTGGAGAAGCGATTAGCTCTGTTAATCTTTCCCGGAGGCAAGGCGACTGGGTACGTCGACCCGGTAGAGGCGGACCCCTCTATTGCCTTTATCCAACAACAACTGGCGGCCTCCTTAACAGAACAAGACCAGGATATCTCCACGGATGTCGAAAACAACCCTGGATATAAATGTTGAACCTATGGTAGGTATAGACGACCTGTTGGGCCGAGGTAAGTAATGCAGGTACCCAAGGGTCTCCCTTGGGAGTGACTGTTTCTTCTACCCCTGCAACCTCTCCATCCTTCCAAGGCTTTACGGGTGATGAGTTATATACTCCTCCAGAGGCTTCGGGTTAGACCTAAGATCAAGTCCAAACCATATTGACCTTGACTAATGGACGTCATCGTCTTCAAAGAAGACGTCCTCGTCTTCTTACCTCGCGCAAGTCTCCGGCTGCGTAATCCGGCCCAGACAGGTCTAAAGGGTCTAGCTCCGGCTCAAAGTCCTCAAAGAGTAAACCTAAGGAGAAATCCCGCACCCCGGCAGTATCACCAGTTCCACTACCTTTGGTGCCTATTCAGAGTCTCCCCTCCACCCCTCCGCAGCAGCTCCGGCTTTGACACCCAATGCTGGCCTGTTGCAACAGGTGGGCGACCTAGTGGGCTCCCTTAAGACGAGTATGGAACATATGATATCCCGCCTGTCGGACAGGATCACTTCTCAGGACACTATTATAGCCGGTCTAAGAGAAGCCCCTCTTGCCTCTCTCCCTCAACCTCCAACACTAGCGGATCTCAGCTTCCCCCGCATGACTCGCTGCCCGCTTTCTCCATGAACAATCCTTGGAGAGTAGCATCATACGCCCCCTTCCAAGGATGGTCTCATCTCCATACTGGAGTTTGGAACTCGAAGAATAGAGGACTTCGAGTTCTACCCGGAAGGCCCTACAGCCTCCCTTCATAGGCTACGCTAGGCTCACGCCTTCGGCTATGGTTAGGGATGACAGGGTACCAAAGGAGACAGTCCTCTATTCTCGAGACCAGGCTCAGCGAGAATGGCTCAGATGTTTAGGGGACATGGACTGTTCGAACACCAAGATCCAAACCACCTTCAAAAGTCCCTTTACCATTTCACGATGGACGAGAGTACCCCGCTCCCTTTCCTAACCAAGATAGCTAGGTCGGACCATCTCAGCAGCTCAGAAAGGGGAACCCATGCCTCAGTTAAAAGAAGCAGACCCCAACATCTCCGTTGCTCCCTTCAATTGGAGAATTGTGGGAATACTTGCCTAATCTTTCACAGCTGGCAAACTCAACCTGACTGTGCTATGGAGCAGTTTGGTGAAAAGTCTGCCCAGGCTCCCTGATAGTCTTATTCAATGCGGAATTTGACTCGAAAACACGACTATCCAGCCATCCATCAACCTGATGTCTGTCTGAGGTAGCAACCATGGCTTATGGTTCAGAACCAATTTTTAAGCTTATGACCAAAGCCTGACTCAAACGGTGCAGTCAGATATGTTCGAGTTTGCCACTGCCAGAACGAATTGTAGGAAGCATGTCCTGCTAGAGGCAACCATTCGTCATGAACCGAATAGGTACTCTCTTTCTAACATCTGGGGCGCAGATCTCTTCCCAGAGGCTATGGTAAAGGAAGTCCAGGCAGAGGCTACGAAGGTTGGAAGACCAGCGCCTTAAGGGAGCCGTTGGGGTTCTTACGGCTAAGGAGAAAGGCAAGACCTGACCCAAAACCAAAAGGTAAGGGGCGGGCAAAAGGAAAGACCCAGGAACGTTTCCAGCCTTACCAAAAGAAGCAACCGCGCTTCCCTCAACAAGTTCCTACAGTGCCGTTAGTGCAGACAGCCCAGCCCTCCACGTCTAAAGGTCAATCACAGCCTATTTATGTGATATCCCCTCAGCCTCAGCCCTCCACCTCATACGCCATCTCTCCAGCTTACAATCAAGCCTTCGAGAGTCAAGCTTCTCAGAAGTATGACCGCTCGAACAAGGGAGGCAGAGGTAAGCGGTCCTTTCGTGGGAGAGGATCGGGAGGCCCCTTCAATATGGGAAAGCACTTCAGAGGAGGTCGAGGGGGTTACCAGAACCAATGAAGAACTTCAGGTAGGAGGGAGGCTGTTTCACTTTCGCCACCGGTGGAACTTCAGCCAGTGGGCTCAGAGCATAGTGTCAAAGGGCTGGTTGGAGCTGGTTTTGACGAACCCACCTCAGCCAGACCTTTCCGTCAACTTCCTTCCAAGGAATTGACAGAGTACGCAGAGACCTCCTTCAGAAAGGAGCTATAGTCAAAGTCAAAAGGTTAAAATTTCAAGGTCGCTTGTTCAGCGTTCCAAGAAAGGCTCAAACAAAAGAAGGGTAATCTTAGACTTGTCCGCTTAAACTTAGCCATCCGCTGCGACAAGTTCAAGATGCTCACGATCTCACAGGTGCGGACCTTACTTCCCCGTGGGGCCGTCACCACCTCTATCGATCTTACAGAGCCTACTATCTATCCCTATTGCAAGACACTCCGTCCGTATCTGGGATTCAAGATAGGAGATCAGACGTTCTCCTTCAAGGTAGTCCCGTTCGGGCTCAACGTGGCACCCAGGGTGTTCACGAAGCTAGCGGAAGTAGTAGTGCAACAGCTCAGAGCTCAAGGGATTATGGTAGTAGCGTATCTCGACGATTGGTTGTCTGGGCCCCATCAGTCGAAGAATGCAACAAGGCCACACTGAAAGTGATCCAATTCCTAGAATATCTAGGATTCAAGATAAACAGATCCAAATCAAGACTCACCCTCCAGAGTCAAACTTTCAGTGGCTAGGCATTCAATGGAATCTATCCTCACACACTCTGTCGATTCCATCCACCAAAAGGAAAGAAATAGCGAAGTTCAGTCAAGCAATTTCTAAGTCACAAACTAGCATCAAGGAGAGCTCAGGAAAGGATCATCGGCTCTCTCCAGTTTGCTTCAGTAACGAACATCTTAATGAAAGCCAAACTAAAAGATCTAACCAGGATCTGGCGCTCACGAGCAAATGTCAGGTCCAGGGACAAGCTATCCTCAGTGCCTCTGATTCTGAAAGAACCGGCTTCGGCCGTGGGTTCAAAAGTCAGAATCTGTCAGTGTCAGTTCCTCTTCAGTTCCCTCCACCAGGATCACCATCCACACCGACGCGTCCTTAAGCGGCTGGGAGGGTACTCCCAAGTCAAAAAGGTTCAAGGAATTTGGTCACCCCAGTTCCGTCAGTTCCATATAAACGTACTGGAGGCAATGGCAGTTTTCTTGACTCTGAAAAGATTACGCCCACCAAGGTACTCCCACATAAAGCTAGTCTTGGACAGCGCAGTGGTAGTACATTGCATAAAATACAGAGGAGGCTCCAAGTCGCGTCATCTAAACCACGTCATGATAGCCATCTTCTCCCTGGCAGACAAATTCAGTTGGCATCTTTCCTCCACCCACATATGCTGGAGTGAGAAACGTCATAGCAGACGCCCTATCCCGATCAGTACCCTAGAGTCGGAATGGTCTCTAGACGAGAGTTCGTTACCAATGGATCCTTCAAAGAGTCCCATGGGCTACAGGTGGATCTCTTCGCATCACAAGCAAACCACAAACTACCGTGTTATGTAGCCCCCAACCTGGACCCTCTGGCTTACGCCACGGACGCCCTGGCTCTGGACTGGAACAACTAGGGAGAGGATTTACGTCTTTCCCTCCAGTGAATCTTCCTTATGAAGGTATTAGACACAAAACTCAGGACATTCAGGGTCAAGTGGCTCTAGTAGCCCCAGACTGGCCGAAGAGCAATTGGTACCCCATGTTTCTGGAATGGGCCTCGTCCCATTCGGATCCCAGTCCCAAGCTCTCCCAGTCAGTACAAACGAAGACTGTGTTCGCTTCCTCAGGGATTCTCAAAACCCTAACTTTATGGATTTCATGAAGTTTGCGGCAAAAAGAGATTGCGAATATTCTTGACCCTCGAATTTTATCTTTTCCTGGAATCCGATAAAAGGGATTCAACTTTGAGGCAGTATGATGCTGCCGTCAAAAAGTTAGCAATCTTCCTGAGGGAGTCAGATATCAGATTCATGACAGTTAATTCTGCTATATCCTTTTTCAGATCTTTATTTGAAAAGGGTTTAGCAGCTAGCACTATTACGACAAACAAGTCAGCATTGAAAAAGATATTTCAATTTGGATTTAACATAGACTTGACAGATACCTATTTCTCGTCTATTCCTAAAGCATGTGCTAGACTTAGGCCCTCTGTCAGGCCTACGTCAGTTTCATGGTTCTTAAACGATGTTCTAAAACTGGCTTCCGAAACCGATAATGACACATGCTCGTTTATGATGCTCCTAAGGAAAACTCTGTTTTTATTAAGCCTAGCTTCAGGAGCAAGAATTTCAGAACTGTCGGCTTTATCCAGAGATCCGGATCATGTTCAATTCCTTCCCACAGGGGAAGTGCTACTTTCTCCGGAACGTAGTTTTTTAGCAAAGAATGAAGATCCTTTGATGAGGTGGGAACCTTGGAAGGTATTACCCTTCCGCAAGATGTTTCCCTTTGTCCAGTTTCAACCTTACGAGCCTTTCTATCCAGGACCTCCTCTTCCTCTCGGGGCCCCTCTTTAGGAGGGAAAAAGGTGGTACTTTATCCATAAAGGCATCAGGCAACAAATCCTGTACTTTATCAAACAAGCCAATCCTGACTCCTTTCCAAAAGCACATGATGTCAGGGCAGTAGCCACCTCAATTAATTACTTCCAGCATATGAATTTTGATGATTTAAAGAAGTATACCGGATGGAAATCGCCCGACAGTGTTCAAAACGTCACTACCTTAAGTCCCTTGGAAGCTCTGAAATTCCCAGCAGTAGCAGCGGGTAACATAGTTTCCCTGACTCTAGTTAGATTATAGTAGAAGATTCAGTCCTCCTTTCTACCTGCCCTCACCCAACAGTTCGTCTATTCCTACCTTGTTCATTAGCTTAGCATTCACCTTGTGTCTTAGCTGCTTTATGATTATATAGTGTCCCTTTTGTCTGGTTAGGGACACACACGCTGATTACATACTGATCTCATAGATGTTATCCCCTTATTTTTAATGCTAGGGGATACATCATATTACAATGGTTACGGGTTTTGTATATTAAGTCATATACATTCCTGAGATATATATTTTTGTGATTGATCAAATATTTATGTAACTTTATATTAATTGCTATTTCTATTTTGATACATGTTGTTACACAGATTTATTATGATAGGTAATCATTTTACCTATTTGTATATATGTAAATTACCTTATGTTATTAACATAATTAGTTTTAAGGGTAATTAAGCATAATTCTGATTTTGTTTTACTGTGTATTTGTATCTTTTAGCAATTATATTCATTCATTTATTTGTATCTTTTATTTGAGACCTATTTTGTTTTATTATATTCTGTTTACTTTCTTTACAATCTTGTGCTGTTTCTCTGGTACGATTTCGCGCAAGCGACACGAGCTGAGCCCAGAAAAAGGATTTTGACGTAAGGAAAAATCTATTTCTGGGCGATTGGCTCGTGTCGCCAGCGAAATACCCCCCCTACCCGTCCCTTCGCTCAAGATTGTCTGCTAACTTCAGGATGGCCACCAGAGGCGCAGCAGTCGCAAGCATGGGATGGAGTAGTAGTAGTAACGAGCTGCTCTCTCTGTGGGACGGCTCCCCTCTTGGAGGGTTTTGTAGTGGGAGATTTCTATTGGCATTTGGCTCGTGGTAGTGGTCTCAATCTCGCCTAGTGTTCATACCGACACCCTCCTAGAGGTGAGCGAGTCAGTTATACTGACCTTTTTCTTTATTTTATTTTTATTCTCTGGTATGTGTTATACATTTTTTACCCTAGAAATAATAGATTAAAGGATATTTCGCTGGCGACACGAGCCAATCGCCCAGAAATAGAGTTTTTCCTTACGTCAAAATCCTTTTTTTATTAGTACTGTGCTAAACTATAAAGGATTTTTATCATAGCATGCGTTTTTTAAAAGCGTCGTTAACTCGAGCGTCGGAAGCGTCAGCGTCGTAACCTCTGGAACAGCGTCGTAACCCAGGACGGAATTTCCATTGAAATATTTAGAAAAGCGTCGGGGGGTAACCTCGGAACGTCGTAAGCCGGAACCGTCGTAACCCAGGGGACCGCCTGTGTATATATATATATCTATATATATATATATATATATAAATATATTATATCTATATATATATATATATATATAGATATATATATATATGATATATATATATTAATAATATACTATATATATATATATATATATATATATATTATCTTGTATATATATAATCTATATAATAATTTTATAATATATATGTATATATATATAATCTATATACATTATTTGCGGGGGATTTGCCTATTTTCAGGGTTTTCTGATGATAAATAATCACTAATTAGTGTATTTTGATGGTATTTTCATGCTTAAATATATTTTTATGATACAAAAATGATTTACTAATTTTAAAATATTAATACTATTGATCAATACTATCTTAGTAAGTTTAATAAGATTAAATGCTATCACGTAATAACAATAATAATTCTCTCTCTCTCACTCTCTCTTACAGAGATGTATGTTTTTTGTATGATAAATAAATGATTTACTAATTTTCAAATAATATTAATGTAAACAGCAATCAGTTCATTAAAGAAAATATATACTACAGTGAATTAGTAAGATTTTAGTTTATAAATTTAAAAAATTATGTAAAAATGAAGGAAATCCCAATCTTCACGCATCTTTCTTTCGAACTCCAGGTTCAAGCCGAGGTCCAACAGCTGTCAAATATATCAAGTAATGTGACAGGAGGGGAGGGAGTGTACTCTCTCTCTCTCTCTCTCTCTCTACTGAGATGAGAGATTTTTATGGTACACATGTATAATATGTTTATTAATATTTTCAAATGATAATAGTAAGAATAATAATAATAACTGTAATTACAAAAATCATATGTGAAAGCATTTTACAGGAATACTACGATAATCTCTCTCTCTCTCTCTCTCTCTCTCTCTCTCTCTCTCTCTCTCTCTCTCTCTCGCTCTCTCTCTCTCTCTCTCTCTCTCTCTCTCTTACAGAGATGTATGTTTTTTGTATGATAAATAAATGATTTACTAATTTTCAAATATCAATATTAACCCTCTTACGCCGAAAGGGTATAATAAAAATCGTCTCCCGTATGCTGAGGGGGGTCTCGGAGTGAGCGCCGAAGCGGAAAAAATATTTTTGTCAAAAAATCACAGCGCGCTTAGTTTTCAAGATTAAGAGTTCATTTTTGGCTCCTTTTTTTGTCATTGCCTGAAGTTTATTATGCAACCATCAAAAATGAAAAAAAAATCATTATCATATATAAATAATGCGATATATGATAGCCCGAAAACAAAATTTCATATATAATTGTATTCAAATCGCGCTGTGAGCAAAACGGTTAAAGCTAATGAATTAATTTTTTTCGTTGTATTGTACACTAAATTACGATCATTTTGGTATATAACACATTGTAAAACGATCAAAGCATCACGGAGAAAATATTATCACAAAATGATACATGAATTCATAACGCGCGGACTTAAAATTTTTTTTTTTTCAAAAATTCACCATAAATCTACAAATTGTTCTAGAGACTTCCAATTTGTTCCAAAATGAAGATAAATAATTGAATATTACTATACTGTAAGAATTTTAGCTTAAAATTGCAGTTTTCGACCATTTTGGACAAGTTAAATTTGACGGAATGTCGAATTTTTTTATATATATATTTTTTTATATGCAAATATTTCGAAAATGAGCAAACCTACAACCTTCAATTATTTTTTGTTGTATTCTGCATGAAATTGCACACATTTTCATATATAAAACTCTATGAAACACCTAATATGAAATGGAGCAAATATTCCGAGAATGCGACGTAATACGCCATTTGCAGTAAGATTTGCGGCAGAGAATCCGCGCGCAGGAGGGTGGAAAGGAAAAGTTTTTATTTTTGTTAAAATTCACCATAAATCTAAATATTGTGCTAGAGACTTCGAATTTGTTTCAAAATGAAGATAAATGACTGAATATTACTAGAATGTAAGAGTTTTAGCTTAAAATTGCGTTTTTCGACCATTTCGGTAGAGTCAAAGTTGACCGAACGTGGTTTTTTTTCTATTTATCGTGATTTATTTGCAAATACTGATTTTTGAGAATGAGAAAAAGCTACACTTTCAATTATTTTTTGTTTTGTATTCTACATGAAATTGCGCACATTTTCATATAAAACTTTATGTAATGGCTAATTTAAAATGGTGCAAACATTATGACAATCGCACGTATGATTTTTCGGAAGAGTTACTGCGCGGACGTAAGGAAAATTTTTTTTTTTCATAAATTCACCATAAATCAAAATTTTGTGCTAGAGACTTCCAATTTGTTGCAAAATGAAGGTAAATGTTTGAATATTACTAGAATATAAGATTTTTAGCTTACAATTGCGTTTTTCGACCATTTCGGTAGAGTCAAAGTTGACCGAAGGTTGAAATTTTGGCACATCGTTATTTGTATGAAATTATTTCAAAACTGATAAAAGCTACAACCATGGGTTGTTTTTTAGTTGTATTGTGCATGAAATTGCGCACATTTCCATATATAAAACTTTATGTAACGGCTAATTTAAAATGGTGCAAGCATTACGACAATCGCACGTATGATTTTTTTCCGAAGTTACCTCGCGGACGTAAGGAAAAAGTTTTTTTTCTAAAATTCACCATAAATCAAAATATTGTGCTAGAGACTTCCAATTTGTTGCAAAATGAAGGTAAATGATTGAATATTACTAGAATGTAAGAGGTTTAGCTTACAATTGCGGTTTTCGACCATTTTGGTAGAGTCAAAGTTGACCTAAGGTTGAAATTTCTGCACTTATCGTTATTTATATCAAAATATTTCAAAACTGATAAAAGCTACAACCATGGGTTGTTTTTGGTTGTATTCTACATGAAATTGTGCACATTTCCATATATAAAACGTTATGTAACGGCTAATATAAAACGGTGTAAACATTACGACAATCGGACGAAAAAATTTCTGATTTTTTCGGAAGAGTTATCGCGCGGGCGAAAGGAAAAAGGTTTTTTTTCATAAGTTTACCATAAATCAAAATATTGTGCTAGAGACTTCCAATTTTTTGTAAAATGAAGGTATGATTGAATATTACCAGAATATAAGAGTTTTAGCTTACAATTACGTTTTTCGACCATTTCGGTAGTCAAAGTTGACCGAAGGTTGAAATTTCTGCACTTATCGTTATTTATATGAAAATATTTCAAAACTGATAAAAGCTACAACCATGGGTTGTTTTTTGTTGTATTCTACATGAAATTGCGCACATTTTCATATATATATTTCTGTAACGGCTAATATAAAATGGTGCAAAAATTATGTCAAAGTGACAAAATAATTTCTGAGATGTGTCGCTGATGCTTTTTAGCGCGAGAAGAAATAAATTCGCGCGCGCCTGCGTAACGATTGAAACAAAACAACAGCTTGATCCGTGAACTCCCAGCATCCCTCAAGGTGCGTGATTCAAAAGTTTTTGCCAAGTAGGCCTATAACTATTTTTCCACGAATTTTAAAAAAACTTTCCCGTTGACATTTCGTACGTCAATTCGGCACCCAACAGACAATTTTCGTCGACGTTTAATACGTCCAATAGGCATTTAAGAGTCAATGTAACGTAAATTGGTCACTTATATGGATTTCAGATTTGATATTTCTTAGAGTTATTTTGTATTATTTAGTGCTTTTGTGGAATATGAACAAACTTTGTAAAGTGTGTAACGGTGCCTATTTTAGTGATCTTGTGAATTGTGGTGAATGTTTTGAACAAGCTGCAGCAGAAAGAAAGAAATTGGTATTCCAAGGTAAAGTGTGTTATATTTTTATTAGTTGCAACTAATAACTAATAATTAGAGTGGTTTGGTAAAAAACTAATAACTAATAGTTACAATGGTTTGGTGAAATTTACGTTTTTACACATTGCAAATTTTTGTGTTTTGTTTCATTTGAAGTGATTTTTGTTTGTGCATTTATTAATTTTCTTATTGAAGTGTGTGTTTTTCTTTTATATTCTGTGTGATTGGTGCTTTTTACAATTTTGGTATTTTCCACATTTTTCTGTGTTTTCATTTGCATTCACAATTTAATTAACTTAGTTATTTTCATTACTTAATCGTTGCACATTTAATTGAATTTAACACTTGTAAATTAATTTGCATTTACTTAGAATTCTTTTCAAGTTTTATTGTTGTTTAACACTTGTGAATTGATTTCCAAATTTCAATTATTACCTAACACTTGAACTTCAATTGACTTAATTTTCTTGAATTTTGTGATAAATTAATTTTGATTTAATTTTACTTAATTGATTCAAGAATTAATTAAACTTTACTTTGTTTTCAAGAACAGTAATTTTCCTTGCTATTGTGAATTTCACTTATAATTTTGAGTTTAATAATGAATTTTTTGTATTTTAAATTTTTATACATTCAACTTACCCGTCAGATATATACATAGCTATTACTCCGTCGTCCCCGACAGAAATTCGAATTTCGCGGCACACGCAGCAGGTAGGTCAGGTGATCTACCCCCCCCCGCCGCGGGGCTGGGTGGCGGGAATAGGAACCATACCGTTTTTCTAATTCATATTTTTTTCTGTCGCTTCGAATGTAAAACAACGTTGCAGTTCCTCCTGATGGATTTTGTGTTTCATCGCCATTGATCGTCTGTGGCTAAACTTTTACAGGGAAGTAATGGATCTTTTTAGGTTTCGCATACGCTTTTGTTGAAACTTTTTTATAACTATTCAACTTCGAAAATTTCGAAGAATTAGTGACGTGTAACTACCGAAGTTTTCGGGTTAGACACTCATGCACTTTCAACGAAATATACTTTCATGAAAGGGAATTACTTATATTTTATTCATTAATACAAATAAGTGTTAGATTTGATTGAGAAATGTATATCTTTCTTCCTAGTTTGGGAAGTCAGAAAAGTAACTATCCTTTAGAAGCTTTTAATTACTCTTGTGTTAACGAGCAATTATAGTAGTAACAGTAACTAGTAGTTGTTGCATTCTCATCACCTTCTTACTCCGCAGAATCTACAATATCATATTTGCAAATTGTAGACTTTTGGATATAGTTCAAATACGAACTCTTAGAACGTAAGAAGTGAATATAGTGTTTCCCCCATTACAATGGAGGGTGCGTCTGATCGGCTCTGTCTCGCTCTCAGGTCTAGACCTCTTCCAAGCTCACAAGCCCAGAGGAGAAGGAATGTCGAAAACCGTAAGGAGGTTTCAGAGAATCCCCACCGGTCAGGCGTCCCCTCGGCAGGTTCTGTAGAGCGTCCCAGACTGCCAGGATAGCCATTGGAAAGGCATCCTAAAACAGTGTTTCTCCCTTTTTATGACCTACTGTTCCATGATGGATAGGAGAACTTCGAATGAATGAATTTGACGAAGATCCTCGTATAATGCCTTCTGGTAGAATTATTCAAAATGAGAATGACTTTAATCGATCCACCTTTCGAATCAGGCGACGATTTAGCGCCTTCTAATATTTGAGATCATTCGATAACATTTGTGATAGTCATTGTTCGAACATTTTTTTTCGCAACTAGACGAGAACGCTATCCCATGGGGGTATGAAATTGTTATTTCAACATAAGATTCCCCATCGGTACATTTTTAGATATAGATCTATTCTGATTAGAACGATTTAGATTATTTGTCAATCGAATGAATTATATTGGATCTCGTTTGAGTGATAAAGCCATATATAATATGACTTTTAAGCTTCTAGCTCCTACCATGCTTAGGACAAATCGCCTTAGGCTAGCGGTATGGCAAGGCATACTCACATACCGAAATTATGCTATAATGGTCAAGTGAAATCCTTACAAAATTTCCTAATTAATACGGTTTACCTTAATGTAACAGTATTATAGAGTATTCTATTACGCTAGAGTATAAGTTATATGATGCTTTCGTGTCTTCGAGAAGTGATCGGAGAAGCAAATCTTTATTGGTGAATTGAGAGTAGGATTGAAACTTTTTTATTCGTGTTAGAAGAGGTTTCCATGAATTACCATAACCCTTCTAGGACTTTCCTAGGAAGAAATTGTTAAAAAGGATTGTTTAGACGACACCTATTTAGTTTCTAGACTTGTCGAAGTCTTGTTCGCTTAATTATGCTTATATAAAACTTCCTGAAGCTCGATAAAATTTTATAGATTCCTTTATTAAATGGAGTAACTGGCAACTCTGGAAAGGGAAGGCCAGTCGGCTTTCGAAGACTGCTTTCGCTTTGAATTGATAGAGAGGGAACCAGCGGCAGTACCATGTTGTTCTCAGTCGTGAGCGGTCGGTTACAGCTCTCTCTCCTGCGGAATGGGATAACTAACCGTATCTCTTCCCTACAATCGTGGTCTTAGCCTCGGATTGAGGGAATACTGAAGCTGTCATAAATAAATATTGTCTGCCTTTTGTTAGGAAGCTTTCAATAAGAAAGATATTACAACCTTTCAATGCTGTTTACCGTAGATAACATGATTAAAGGATTCTAATGCAGCAGAACATTATATTATTTAATGCACTCATACTTAGCGCAACGATTCTTTATTAGAGTACATACTTAGTGAGAAAGAGAGATGTATTAGAGATTCACTTCAAGACTACGCTATGGTTAAGTCTTTCGAGAAACGACACAACCGTATTTAGAATCGGATATTGCGCAGAAGTTGTAATGAGTCGAATGGGAAACATTCTTTTAGTGGGGAATGGTTTCCCTGAATGGATTATACTACGTATATAATAGTTTTTCATAAGAAGAACGGAATTAACATATGAAAGGATGTCGGGTACCATAAAGACACAGATGTTCTGGCACATAACATAAAGATAATTAGTAGGAGGCGCTAGCCAAAATATTTCTCGTTCAGGAAAAAAGGGGGGGGGGATACGGAAGAATTAACCGAGGAAAGAATAATTCCCCTTCCGATATACTCGAATTAGAGGAAAATTGAGAAGAAAAATCCAACTATGGAAGTACTGTAAAATTATAGGATTCTTACAGCACCGTCTTCTTATTTTGATATCGAGATTTCCTGACCACGGTTGCAAGTAATGGCCAGAAGCGTGACGCCTCCCAGGAGCGAGGCGCCAAGCAAGCGCGAGGACGCTGCGAGACGCGAGACGCCAGCCAAAAGCGTGACGCCTCCCAGGAGCGAGGTGCCAGGCAAGCGCGAGGACGCGCGGAGGCGCGAGACGCCAGCGAGCCTGACGGCCAGGATGAAGGCCCAGCCAGCTCAGGACGCTGCAAGGCGCGAGACGCCAGCCAGAAGCGTGACGCCTCCCAGGAGCGAGGCACCAGGCAAGCTCGAGGACGCTGCGAGGCGCGAGACGCCAGCCAGGAAGGCGTGACCGCCTCCCAGGAGCGTGACGCCTCCCAGGAGCGAGGCGCCAACCAGGCGCAAGACATCAGGATCTCCAATTTCTCAGTATTTGGAGACAGACTTTCCAAGAGTTTCCTCTTTGAGAACTGACACAAGAATCAGTTTTTTCCTGACAGGGACACAAGTTATCGCACAGGCGGCCGTGGCCCTTGTCAGGATTAACTGAAATTGCGGAAGTCTCTAACAAGAACAGACTTCTCATGTCAGGTGATATAGTGGTCGCGGTGAGCGACTTCTTTCCTGGCAAGAAAAGTGTTTTGGGAGAAACTTGCTTTGCCAGATCAACCCTCTACTGACAATTATTCTAGATATCGCACAGGCAAACGTAGTACGTGTCAGGATAAGTGGGTTCTGCTTTATACACCTTTAACATGGTGAAGAGAACCGATATCTTTAGAAGTCTCTCGCTTTCCTCAACCTTATGAGACAAGTGATAGAAAATATATCGGACTCATAAGTTAATCTGGGTGCAGGTTTTTAGAAAGACCTTGGCAACCCCTTTTTTATTGCACGTTTCGGCTAGTCCCTTGAACCATGCAGCTCCTCTTTCTCCTCTTTCATTGTTATTAACAGGATGTTATATTATCCTACTCCTATGTAAACATATAACAAGGGAGACCTTGTAATGTTTGGTACTGGAAAAGACTCGTAAGAGCTCTCAGTATTGGGTGAGAGGCTTTTTCAAGTATTTGAACTGTACTTATTACGGCCTGATGTCCTAGGATAGGAATCTTGAATGATTCTCCTCGATCCTGGATCATTTATTAGGAGAATAGGATAATAATAATTTGTTGTTTTGCTAAATAACGATGATAGAATTTTCCGTTGTCTCTCGTTGCCCAGCACAAGGACGGGAAGAAAGAATAATAAGCGAGAGGGTAGCAATCTACGCCATCTTTATTTTATAGAAAGGGGAATAAAATTTAGTCTTTTTTTCCCCTAAAATATAAACTCTTTACAGAATGTAGACAAAGGGCGTCAAAGAAGAGAGGATAATACGTTATGCCTCATTTTAGACTTTAGAGAGGTTGGATTCACAGAGGTCACGTTCTTCTCACAGCAAGTTTTTGAAGTCTTTTCCAAGACAGTCTGAATATTCTTTCAGCATCTATTTTTAAATGGACCTTAACAACCTCTCCACTCTGAGTCTGTCTGCGTGCAGACTGACCAGAAGTGGACATGAATGAGAGGATGTTTCAAGGTAAATGACAGTAGTCATGAATAAGATATATGATTACTGCAGATCGTGCTAGAGGGAATGAGGAAACTGTCCTCTTCCGATACCTCTGTGAACCACATAGCGGTTTTTTCTTCCCTTTCAGAGGGAAGAAACACCTTTGTATATTTCTGCTATCAAAGAACGCAGTAAAAGGCTATATACTCTGTCTCTATAAAGGTAATTGGAGATAGCAGAGCATTAAGATCTTCGGGATCTTATACAATACATACCTCTATACGACAAGACTAGGAGATCTTATAATTACAATGGGATCCTATTTGGGCCTCAGATTCCGTGTTCTGACAAGATGGAACTGCTCCTCATCAATGTTTCTCTTGGTACTAAAGGACCAAAACTGACGAGTGAAATTTTGGGCTTTGGAATCTGGAATCAAATTCTAGAAAGACTAGCAATGGGTTCCTGCCAGCATGGTATGTTGGCAAAAGAACTAAAACCTTTTATTCCTGGATCAACGCTTTCAGATAAAGGATTCGTTGTTCCAGGCAATGTAATTTACATTCTCATCTACAAAAGGAGATAAGGTTTAAACGTTTGCTGACAGAGTCTTTGGAATACGATGAGGGCTTAAAAAACCACTTCCCAGAAGGTTCGAAGAGATATTTAAAGAGCTAGAAATCAGGAATCCTCCCAATTTCAGCTCAGAATCTCCTTAGACTTCCAGGCTCTTTCCCTGCCTTCGTGCAAGGATAGGGAAGATTTTGCAACAAGAGAACTCTTCAACATGTAGGAAGAGTGCTCGTTAGCAACGGAAGTATCAAGTATGATCCTCCTCGGAGGAAGACTGGTCTCTCGGACAGATATTAGATTTCCTATCGTCTACTGGATGTAGCTGACTAAAATTACCTCCCCTTGTTACGGAGGCCATAAGCTCAAAGTGAAGGAATTTCTTCCACCATTTTCCATTCTCCTGATAAACGATTGTGGATGTTCAGACTTTCGGACAATGTAGCGCCAATCAGGCGCCAAATGCCAAACAGGCGTAAAGACGCCAGAGCAAGACAGTCCAAATAAACACTGTCATTGTCTGATGAGGAGAAGGAGTAGGCCTCCAATCTGGCGCAGATGCGCTAGAGGCGAATAAATCAGGCAAATAAAGTGTCCGAGGTTGACATTGCCAGTTTTCATCGAGACTCTTAACAAGCTCGAATCTCCAGCAAGTGGGGAGAAGTCAGCCAGGCGCGAGGAGCCAGCCAGACGCGAGGCGCCAGGCAAGCGAAGCGCCAGCCAGGCGCGAGGCGCCAGCCAGGCGCGAGGCGACAGCCAGGCGCGAGACGCCAGGCAGGCGCGAGACGCCAGCCAGGCGCGAGGCGCCAGGCAGGCGCAAGCCAGGCTCTGGGCTTCATCCAGAAGAGTTCTATTTCAAAGAAAGCCCTGGTCTTCTTTGGAACAGTGGAATCTCTAAAGCACTTCTTGAGTAACTCGATGATTCCTTCAAACAGCTAAGAATTAAAAGCGCTTGAAGTGCGGGCTTTTAACAATTCTTGTTCTTTCCATAACAATATGTCGTGAGAGACAACATATTAGCTGTAATAACGGAGATGCAAACTCTTGTGTTGACTCCTCTTTGCACGAAGGAGATCAAGTGGGCCTATGAGAGATCCTTCTCTCTTTGTTATACGTGTCCACGGATGCGTTGCTGGGATAGGGAGACGACACTGATCCTTAACTAGTGAATTATTTATTAATTTTTTTTAACATAAGTGTATTATTTTCTGGGTTTATTTGAAATGAGTTTGGGGATAGCTCTTTTCAAATTAAGCACAAACCCTTGTGTTAGGATCAGGTGATCGGGATCGGTGTTGTGCTCCTTAAATTATGCCAATAGGCATTGGTGTATTGTCATGTAAGTGGATAAGACCCCATTGACAAATGACCACTAGATTCTGTCAAGTAAGTGGATAAGACCCCATTGACAGATCTACAAGAACTCTTAGCCATAGGTCACATCCTCGCTGAGGCTCTTGAGACGAAGCAGACTACTAGCAATAGCTAGGAAGTCGACCCTTCGTCTAAACACATAGGAACCAAGGTTTTGGTTTTATTTTTTATTACCTACAAACTATGTTGTTTACCTGTATATTCAGTAATAGCTGTCTTTTACCCTCCACCAATGGTGTGAATCAGCTATGTATATATCTGACGGGTAAGTTGAATGTATAAAAATGATATTGTTATGATACAATAAAGTTTTATACATACTTACCTGGCAGATATATACAATTAAATGGCCCACCCAGCCTCCCCTCAGGAGACAGCTGGAAGAAAAAATATGAATTAGAAAACGGGTATGGTTCCTATTCCCGCCACCCAGCGGCGGGGGGGTAGATCACCTGACCTACCTGCTGTGTGTGCCGCGAAATTCGAATTTCTGTCGGGGACGACGGAGTAATAGCTATGTATATATCTGCCAGGTAAGTATGTATAAAACTTTATTGTATCATAACAATATCATTTTTATGAGTGTTTCTTTACACCAGTATTTATATATGACTTTATTTAACTTAGGTAGAACCATAGAGTGGTAATTGGTCTGTTTTCCTTCAATTTACTTGAAGTGAGTTTGAACCAGGGAAGCACTTAGACTTCTGAAATCAAGGAAAAACTTAGACTTTTTAAAGTTGTTGATGGAGTGAAGCCCTTTTGATTAATTTAGTTACTTACAAGATTACCTCACACCTGTTTTGATGAATTTAGTCTGATTTTCTGCAATACTGGTAAGTTGTTTAAGGGATCACTGTTGCCTTTAGAGTATTCAGTCGTTTAGTACCTGTGATGAGGGTTCAGGTATCCGACTGTTGTGAGGTAACAATTAATGAATGGTAAGTGTAGTAACCAGATACTTGGCACTTCGTCACAATATGTATATATATATATATATATATATATATATATATATATATACGTATATATATATATATATAATATATATATATATATATATATATAATATATATTATATATATCTATCTATCTATCTATATATAATATATATAGATATAGATATATATATATATATATATATATATATATATATACATATATTATCTTTATATATATATATATATATATATATATTATATATATATATATATATGTGTGTGTGTGTGTGTGTATACTATGTATACTTGTGTGAGTATTGTGTTTGTATACTATGTTTGTATGTATTAGAATTGTTGTTTAAATTACATTGTTATTTCTCGCACATAAAATGAGTTTATGACCATACTCTTAATAATATTTCAATTTTCCATTTGTAAATGAAGAATTTTGTGTAGAAAAGATCTGAAAATTGTATTCTTACTTGGGTGCAGAACCATAGGTTTAAGGGCCTATTCTGCTTTAACGGAACTGTAGACTTACTGTACCTATACCAGGCTGTATACCACTAGAATATGATGAATTTAGTCTGATTTTCTGCAATACTGGTAAGTTGTTTAAGGGATCACTGTTGCCTTTAGAGTATTCAGTCGTTTAGTACCTGTGATGAGGGTTCAGGTATCCGACTGTTGTGAGGTAACAATTAATGAATGGTAAAATGGTAAGTGTAGTAACCAGATACTTGGCACTTCGTCACAATATGTATGTATATATATATATATATATATATATATATATATATATATATATATATATATATATATATATTATACCGTATATACTCGAGTAACGTGCGATCTCGCATATCATGCGACCCCCAAATTTTCACCAATAAACAGTGGTTTTGTCATGTATCTCATGTATCATGCGAGTTCCTTTTCCGAGAGCGTCAGTTCATAAGGTTGGTGGTTTAGCGTGCTAATGGCCGAGTCATTCAGATGTGTGCTGCTGCTATTCAAGTTACGGTAATTTTCTTACTAATCTCGAGAATTTAATAGAAAATCTCAAGATTAAAAAAGAATCCCAAGATAATAAAATAATTGTAAAAATAACACGCCTTTGAGTCGTAAATCATTCTCTCTCTCTCTCTCTCAATCTTCCTTCGCTCTCTCCATTTCTCTCGTCTCTCTCTTCTCTCTCTCTCTCTCTCTCCTCTCGTCTCTCTCTCTTCCTCTCAGGAATAAAAACTGTAATTTGAGTCTTTCACCAACAGGTATCAGTAAATGTGTAGACATTGTGTGCATGTTTAAAAAAATGTGCAGTACACACATTCCGATGTTTCGGTTTTTGGAATTTTTCAGATTTCGGAAATGTGAGGTCAGATGCATAATCAAACAAACATCACTACTGCAGCAAAAACATTTTTTTGCCTTTGTGTTTTTCATTATTGTTATTTATTAATTACAGTTTATTTAAATAAATATTAATATAATACTGTTAAATGAATGTGAGATAACTAAGATCACCTATAACAAAATAGTGGGACGATTAATATCATATGTTCACTAATAGCTATTATTTTCAAAACAAACATTCCGTAAAACTCAAAACAAACATTCCGTAAAACGCAAAAAATATATGTACATGACAATCAAAATATAATAATGTTTTGCAGTTCAACTTGTGAATTTTAACAATAAGTATGACTATATAATAAATTTCACCATATCGATCTTGAAGTTGATGAGTCGTAAAATTTTGAGGATGGTCCGGGAAAAGGATTTGTACTTCGTGATTACATATCGCTACAACACCATGTGGTATTTTCATACCACTATATTGATGACGCATCGCTACGACACACTGGTATTTTTCATACCACTATACATTAAAGTTAAAATGATCATATTACGTATATTATTGTTTTCACGAAGAAATAATTATATAAAGAAAATTATTGAGTAATATTTGCCGTCAGCTGTCAGAAAATCACGAACATGGTAACGTTCAAAACTAGTGCCATCCACGGCATATGTCTATAAATAGAACAGAAGCAGAGGGCATTCATTGGATAACCGATCTCCATGGCTACCAACCAACCAATCAGGTGTTAGTTATACTACTCTCTGAATTTCTTAGAATGAACGTTTACACACGCGAAGCTAACGATGATGTGTGTGTTTTGCATACAATACGTAGTTTTAGTTTTTATTAGTGTAAGTATTTTACTGATTACATGAAGAATAGAATGATTCCTTCTCATTACTTTGAATGCAAAATGGTTTGAAGATTCTTCCGCAAAAAGAAAAGAAAATCAATTTCTTTAGAAGATGATACCTATTTACTAACGCGGTTGACATAGCTTCAAAACAAAATTCAGCTCTTTAATCTCTGGAAAAATGTTAATCTTTCTGTCTGCTGGTCACAACCTTTATATCCCCGGCGACTAACAACAACTGTTTTGGTCCTCCCACGTGTTTGATCGCATAGCTGCCAAATTTATAACAACAACAGAGATAAAACCATTTCTCCCATTACAGATATCAAATATTATCTTTTCCGTTACGCAGAATTCTAGATAAATTACGTAAGTTCACAATTGATAAAGTTTTTTTTATGTAATAACAAGAAACGGAGTCAGATTTTCTATACCATGGCATCTCATTTTGGTGCTGTTGCGAACATTTCAACCAGTTCCACGTGCCTTTAAATCCATACTGACTGTACAGTCTGGAGGCAGTTCTCCCCTCTACACATATCTTGATTTCTTAATATCGTAGGTATAGAATAAATTAGTGAGCAAGGAAATATGAAATAAAGCATAACAGAGTAAGTTTGAAGAGTGAGAAAATAAACAATCGTATACAAACAGATTCTCTCTCTCTCTCTCTCTCTCTCTCTCTCTCTCTCTCTCTCTCTCTCTGACAAAATAATAGATAAGAAACAATGACTGAATATTGCTTGAATGCGATATGGCAAAGTTTTGGCCTGACTGAAGTGTTGAGTGACTTTGACACCGACTACAAGTTATTCCTGGTCATCTCACAGCCATGGATAGACATCAACTTCACAGCCGAGAAAGGGCAATCGTATACAAAATAATTAGGTATGGAAAATGCGAAATGCGGGCCTATGTTGTCCCATAAAAAAAGCTCTCGCTTGGACAGCTGAGGATTTAGGAGAGAGAGAGAGAGCAGGGCCGAATAGGAAGGAGATTAAAGTACTGGGAATGAAAACCCCTTATAATCTTATAATTATAGCCTCGGGGTTTGTCTCAAGGACATTCAAAGGTCTGTCAAACACGGGCAGTTGTTGTTATTGTAAAATTAGCATAAGGGCAGATCTTTAAAAGCCACGCCAGAGAGCTCGCCACGTTGGCAAGACTATACCTTCCATATGAAGATGAAATGATCAAAGATCTGGAAGATGACGAATATGACTGCCTTGATGGCGAAGAATTCAGAGCAGTATTTGATGATACGGACACGGAGAGCGACTTTGGAGGATTTTAGTTTATTAATTTTATGCATTTTTTTTTTTACTTTAATAAATTTTCACTTGACTGCGTATCCTAAAATAAAAATAATAGTTCAAGTAACAAATGTTTCTTTTACCGAGTAAAACAAAGGGAAAAATTCCTTCGGTATTGTGCCTTAATCAACTGATTTGGAAATTATAGATGGTTAGACTAGAATAGTTAAACATGCTGTATAAACCAAAATAATGCAAATGGCGCACGATCGCTCTTTTGTATTTTAAAATACAATAGTAATATGAGAATGCATACAATATCACTGGATATAGTGAAGTACAAGTAAAGCATGACTTTTTAAAAGATCTACTGTTTTCCTCCGGTAGTAACTATCGCATTCTGCCGATTTGGGAAAGCATAGAAGGTACGCTAATTTTATACCGCGTGTATGAGTGCGACCCCTTTAAAATTAGCTTCAAAATTAGGTTTCAAAAAGTCGCATGATATGCGAGTATATACGGTACATATATATATACGTATGTATACTATGTATACTTGTGTTAGTATTTTGTTTGTATACTATGTTTGTATGTATTTGAACTGTTGTTTAAATTACATTGTTATTTCTCGCACATAAAATAAGTTTATGACAATACTATTAATAATATTTCAATTTTCCATTTGTAAATGAAGAATTTTGTGTAGAAAAGATCTGAAAATTGTATTCTTACTTGGGTGCAGAACCATAGGTTTAAGGGCCTATTCTGCTTTAACGGAACTGTAGACCTACTGTACCTATACCAGGCTGTATACCACTAGAATATGAAACATGCTGTGTATGCAACATAGTTACTGTTTACCTTTGTAAACTCATGTTGCATAACTTGAATAATTGCTTTACATGTCTCTGGGATCATTAAGCCCCAAGGAACGACTTGTAGCACGTAAGCGAAGTGTGTCCAGCAACCTCTCGTACAATGACTCTGGTTGTGTATGTATGTGTTTTTTTCTTAATTGTATGTAACAATTCTATGTCGGTCTGCTCCTCCATTCTCGGGTAATCGAACCAGTCACCACGGTAAAGTTTCACTTAATTAAATAAACAATTGTGAGATAATTCATTTCATTTCTTCAACCATAGTTCAATTCAGGCTCTCCTTTTTTGCTGGGGGTTTCTAGTTTCAGCTGCAACAGCACAGTCTATAGCATCATCACTCTACCAGGTTTCGGGTAACTGAAGTGAATCCGAACATCTATGGGCAACATGGATGCTGGAGACAGAACAGAACCTAATCTACCGGTCGTATCATCTATGGGGTCCTTAAGTCTCCTAATCTCATCCAACCCTTCCATCCTTACCTCTTCAGCAGTCATACCGACCTCGCTGTCCCAGTTGTCCTGTTAAAACCACACCAGCAATCCCTGTTCGGGTGCCAAAATAATGTGACAAAATCAAAGCTAAGCAAGTTAAATACCAAGATTTCCCCTCTTTTACTTTAATTGTACCGGCTAACAATAGTCCCCCCAGCCACACTTTTTTCTTTGCGTTACTATTTAAGTATAGGATGGTTGGTTCAGCGAGGAAAACAAACAAAACTCAAAATACAGGTACTCACCATATACCAAGAAATTCAGGGCGAGACGCAGTGCTGTCTTCTGGATTCAGTCGTTCAGACACAAACAACCGCTGTATATCATATACCAAAAATCCAAACAAGCACCAAACCATACAACAACTCAAAACAACATAACAAATCACTACCCAAAAAAAACCTATAACACCAAAACTTCACACAGCTCAACAAACACCAATCAACACCAAGACTACACAACGACTCAAAACACAACAAATCAATAACACAAACAAACACCAATCAACATCAAGAGTTCACAACAACTCACAAATCAAACACAACAGGAGCTCACAAGCTCATCAACCTTCAGACGGACACAAGCACAACAAACTCAATTACACAATACCATATCAATCCAGAAAACATACAACAGCAAGTCACTACCTCTGACCAGACTGACTGTCCCAAAAACTGCCAAATACAGACTACTAACTAGCAATTCACTCATTAACTACCCATACACCATTCACGTTCTCTCTCTCTCTCTCTCGCTCTCACTCTCTCTCTCAAAACGGAAAACCACAGACACAAACCTTCCCCATACTATCTTAACAGCAATAGATAAACATAAAACACGACGTAGCAAATACACAAAACATCCAAACCCTTCCTATTGCCTCCAACGAACACAAACAACTTAACGAGACAACCACCAAAACAACAAGCCACTCTCTCTCTCTCTCTCTCTCTCTCTCTCTCTCTCTCTCTCTCTCTCTCTCTCTCTAGCGACCCTTGAGAACGTTATCAGATGCAACCAATACCACTACATCACTCCTCCATAATCTGACATCCCATGGCACCATTATTCCTTAAAGGGGGTGGACACATATCACTACTTTTTGTGAGACTGATCTCTAGGAGGAGGACGACTGATGATTCTGTTGTGAGTGTGCTCGTAGCTGTTCATTTGCCTGAACCTTTCCAGTGAGGTCTGACTTGGCCAATGTCCAGCATGGTACATGCGTCACTACGTGGCCTATCACCCGTGCATAGTTTGGGTCTTGTTTTGGCTAAACAGTACACTGTCCAGTGTGTCTTATGACTGTCCAGCTGCTAGGCATTAGTCCTAGAGCTTTAGATAGATATTGGCTGACCTGATTCTACTGATGGAGTGTGTTGCTGATTGGGAAGTTGATCATTCGCAGTCGTCCTTCATTTCTTTGAATGGGGGCTCACTACTCAGGTGGTTTTCATGCTTTCAGCATGTTTCCTTTTGGTGGCATTTGATCTCAGTTTGGAGCCACACCAGATTATGAAGGAAAGCCAGCTCAAAGAGATCATTGTGGTAACTGAGGCCATTGGTTTTGGAGAGGCTTTGAGAGTTACCCGAGGCCCCCTATGTACCTAAACATGCAGCTCCTTGTGTTTGCTCCTGAACTCATACTGTCTGTGCTGGTCCAGAGAATTCATGTTCCTCTGTCAAATTCTTGGGGCTTTTGCCACTGCTTACATGGAAGAGGAAATATTACATGAAAGAGGTTACAATGAACCCCCCCCCCCCCCCACCCCCCCCCCCCCCCCCCCCCTTCAAGATGATCAAGCCTTTCTTTTGGCTGACGAACAAACTCCCACAAAAACAGCTTTGTAATAAGGAATTGCTTTCTTGTCCTTTGAAGTAATAGCCTTGAAGACAGTCACCAAAGCTATGGTAAACTTATTTTGATGGTTAAACTATGGTTAAAAATGTTGTTGGACTTCTTTGTGTCTGCCTTATCCATGGAGAATAACCTAGTAGCGTTTAGGAAGTTGTTTATATTGAAATGAAGGATATTGAGTATTCTCACATAACAGTCCATGAACCTGTTGGTCAAACTAGTGTTTCTGTTAAAGTAATAATTCCACTGGTTAAGAGATCAGTGCTTACAAACAGAGAAAGTTATCTTAAGAAATTATCCACAAATGATGTGGGCTGTTAAATTTGTCCTTATATGTCCATATTACTCTTTTTGACATTTTTTTTCTCTCTTAACCATTTGTTCAGTGTTTTAGTAAAGACCAGAAGATTGTGAGGTAGTAAAAAGGGATTTTGACGTAAGGAAAAATCTATTTCTGGGCGCGATTGCTCGTGTCGCCAGCGAAATATCCTTTAATCTATTATTTCTAGGGTAAATGTACTAACACATACCAGAGAATAAATAAATAAAGAAAAAGGTCAGTACAACTGACTCGCTCACCCTCCAAGAGGGTGTCGGTATGAACACTATGGCGAGTGAGACCACTACCACGAGCCGCTTGCCAATAGAAATCTCCCACTACAAAATCCCCACAAGAGGAGAGCCGACCCACAGAGTGGGCAGCAACTACTACTACTCCATCCCATGCTGCCGACTGCTGCGCCTCTGGTGGCCATCCTGAAGTTAGCAGACAATCTTGAGCGATGGGACGGGTAGGGCGGGATTTCGCTGGCGACACGAGCCAATCGCCCAGAAATAGATTTTTCCTTACGTCAAAATCCCTTTTCTGGGCTCAGCTCGTGTCGCTGCGCGAAATCGTACCAGAGAAATAGCACAAGATTGTAAAGAAATTCAACAAAACGAAGAGGTCTCAAATAAAAGATAACATAAAAGAAAAGAATATAATTGCTAATAAAGATACATATACACAATGATACAAAATTAGAAATATTGCTTAAATTAAACTTAATGCTAATAATATTTCTTAAAATTAACGTAATTTTTACATATATACAGGGCTTACATGGAATATATGTTAAAAGTAGTATCTGTGTATCGATATGTACCAAGAACTCCAAAGCAATTATAACAATAACTTGAACAGAACAAACTTCAATAATAATAATATATGAAGGAATGTATATGACTTAATATACAAAACCCGTAACCATTGTAAAGAAGATGTATCCCCTAGCATAAAAATAAGGGGATCACATCAAAGAGATCAATATATACAATCGATTGTGAGTGTCCCTAGCAAAAAAATAAGGGACACCCACCATATTATCATAAAAGCAGCTAAGACACAAGGTAACCGTAGATGAACATGACAGGCATAGACGAACTGTTGGGTGAGACAGGTAGAAAGGAGGACTGGATCTTCTACTAAAGATTAAGCAGAGTCGGGGGAAACTATGTTACCCGCCGCAACTGCTGAAAATTTCAGAGCTTCCAAGGACTTTAAGTAATGACGTTTAAATACTGTCGGCGATTTCCATCCAGTATATTTTTTCAACTCATCGAAGTTCATATGTTGGAAATAGTTAATTGAGGTGGCTACTGCCCTGACATCATGTGCTTTTGGGAAAGAGTCAGGACTGGCTTGTTTAATAAAGTACAGGATCTGCTGCCTGATGCCTTTAATAGATAAAGTACCACCTTTTTCTCTCTTAAAGAGAGGACCCGATGAGGATGAGGAGGTCCTAGATAGAAAGGCTCGTAAGGTCGATACTGGGCAAAGAGATATATCTTGTGGAAGGGGTACTACCTTCCATGGTTCCCACCTCATCAAAGGATCTTCATTCTTTGCTATAAAACTACGTTCCGGAGAAAGTAGCACTTCCCCTGTGGGAAGAAATTGAAATATGATCCGGGTCTCTGGATATGCCGACAGTTCTGAAATTCTAGCTCCTGAGGCCAAGCTTAATAAAAATAGAGTTTTTCTTAAGAGCATTATAAATGAACATGTGTCGTTATCAGTTTCTGAAGCCAGCTTTAGAACATCATTTAAGAACCATGATACTGACGTAGGCCTTACAGAAGGTCTAAGTCTAGCACAAGCCTTGGGAATAAGACGAGAAGTAGGAGTCTGTCAAGTCTATGTTGAAACCAAATTGAAAAATCTTTTTCAAGGCTGACTTGTTTGTCGTAATGGTGCTAGCTGCTAAGCCTTTTTCAAACAAAGATCTGAAAAAGGATATAGCTGAATTGATTGTCATGATTCTAATATCTGATTCTCTCAGGAAGGTTGCTAACTTTTTGACAGCAGCATCATACTGTCTCAAAGTTGAATCTCTTTTATCGGATTCCAAGAAGAGAATGTTTTGAGGGTCAATATTCGCATCCCTTTTCGCTGCAAACTTCATGAAATCCATAAAGTTAGGGTTTTGAGAATTCCTGAGGAAGCGAACACAGTCTTCGTTTGCACTGACTGGGAGAGCCTGGGACTGTGAATCCGAAGAGGGCGAAGACCCAGTTCCAGAATTAGAGGGTACCAATTGCTCTTCGGCCAGTCTGGGGCTACTAGAGCCACTTGACCCTTGAATGTCCTGAGTTTTGTTCAGTACCTTCATGAGAAGATTCACTGGAGGAAAGACATAAATCTTCTCCCAGTTGTTCCAGTCTAGGGCCAGGGCGTCCGTGGCATAGGCCAGAGGGTCCAGGTTGGGGGCCACATAACATGGGAGTTTGTGGTTCGCTTGGGATGCGAAGAGATCCACTTGTAGGCCTGGAACTCTCTGAAGAATCCATTGGAACGAACTGTTGTCCAGTGACCATTCCGACTCTAGAGGTACTGATCGGGATAGAGCATCTGCTATTGGGACGTTTCTCACTCCAGCTATATGGGTGGAGGAGAGGTGCCAACTGAACTTGTCCGCCAGGGAGAAGATGGCTACCATGACATGATTTAGATGACGTGATTTGGAGCCTCCCTGTTTATACAATGTATCCCCACTGCGCTGTCCAAGACTAGCTTTATGTGGAGTACTTTGGCGGACGTAACCTTTTTAGAGTCAAGAACACTGCCATTGCTTCCAGTACGTTTATATGGAACTGACGGAACTGAGGTGACCAGTTCCCTGAACTTTATTCTTGAACTGGGAATATCCTCCCCAAACCGCTTAATGAAGCGTCTGTGTGGATGGTATCCCCGAGGAGGAAACTGAAGGGGCACTGATATCGATAAGCTCTTGACTTTCGCCCACAGGGCGAAGTCGATTCCGTAGAATCTGAGGGACTGAGGATAATTTGTCCCTGGACCTGACATTTGCTCGTGAGCGCCAGATTCTGGTTAGGTCTTTCAGTTTGGCTTTCATCAAGATGTTTTGTCACTGATGCAAACTGGAGTGAACCCAGGATCCTTTCCTGAGTTCTTCTTGACGCAAGTTTGTGACTCAGAAATTGCTTTACTGACTTCGCTATTTCTTTCCTCTTGGCTGATGGAATCGACAGAGTATGGGAGAATAGATTCCATTGGATGCCCAGCCACTGAAAGTTTGACTCTGGAGTGAGTCTTGACTTGGTCCTGTTTATCTTGAAGCCTAGATATTCCAGGAACTGAATCACTTTCAGTGTTGCTTTGTGGCATTCCTCGACTGTTGGAGCCCAGATTAACCAATCGTCGAGATACGCTACTACCATAACCCCTTGCGATCTTAGTTGTTGAACTACTACTTCCGCCAACTTCGTGAACACCCTGGGTGCTACGTTGAGCCCGAAAGGAACTACCTTGAAGGAGAATGTCTGGTCTCCTATCTTGAAGCCCAGATACGGACGGAAGTGTCTTGCAATAGGGATATGATAGTAAGCGTCTGTAAGATCGATAGAGGTGGTGACGGCCCCACGGGGAAGTAAGGTCCGTACCTGCGAGATCGTGAGCATCTTGAACTTGTCGCAGCGAATGGCTTAAGTTTTAAGCGGGACAAGTCTAAGATTTACCCTTCTTTTTTGTGAGCCTTTCTTTGGAACGCTGAACAAGCGTCCTTGAAATTTTAATCTGTTGACTCTCGCTATAGCTCCTTTCTGAAGGAGGTCCTCCGCATACTCCGTCAATTCTTTGGATGGAAGTTGGCGGAAAGGTCTGGATGGGGGCGGGTTCGCTACCCAACTCCAACCCAGGCCTTTTGACACAATGCTCTGCGCCCACTTGCTGAAATTCCACCGGTGGCGGAAGTGAAACAGCCTCCCTCCTACCTGAAAGTCCTCATTGATGTTGGTAGCCTCCTCGGCCTCACCCTGAAATGCTTTCCTCTATTAAAGGACCCTCCCGATCCTCTCCCACGAAGGATCGCTTACCTCTGCCTCCCTTACCCAGCGGTCATACTTCTGGGAAGCCTGACCCTCGAAGACTTGATTGAAGGCTGGAGAGAGAGCGTAAGAGGTGGAGGGTTGAGGCTGGGGGGAAATGACATAAATTGGCTGCGACTGAGCCTTGGAGGTAGAAGGTTGGGCTGCTTGCACCAACGGGACAGCTGGAACCGGCTGAGTAAAAGCGTGGCTGGTTTCTTTCTTCTGGTAGGCTGGAAACGTCTGGGTTTCCTTTGAGCCTTACCCCTGACCACTTGATCTTGGCGCCTCTTGGCCGTAAGACCCCAACGATCTTTAAGGCTTTGGTTTAGTCTTGTAGCCTCTGCCTGGACCTCCTTCACCATCGCCTCTGGAAAGAGGTCTGCTCCCCAGATGTTCGATGCAAGCAACTTATTCGGTTCATGCCGAATCGTTGCTTCTTGGAGGACATGTTTCCTACAGTTTGTTCTAGCCGTGGCGAACTCAAACATATCATAACAGACTGCACCGTATGAGTCAGAGACTTGGTGAGAAGCTTAAAAAGTGGCTCAGAACCATAGGAAATGGTAGCCACCTCGGTCATGGCCATGGTATTGATAGACCTGGCTAACCTAGACTTGGCATCAAATCCTGCCTGAATGAGGCTATTGGGAAGCCTAGGCAGCTTCTCACCAAACTGCTCCATAGCACAGGCTGGTTTGAGTTTGCCCGCCGAAAAAGTGTTGGGCAGATCTTCCCACAATCACACCGGCTGAGGGAAGAGGAGACGTAGGGTCCGCTTCTTTCAGCTGAGGCATCGAATCCCCCTTCTGGGCTGCTGGAATGGTAAGTCGTAGCAAACTTTGTCAAGAAAGGGAGCGGGGTACTCTCTTCCATTGTAAAGATTGTAAAAGGACTCTTAAATGGCTGTATCTTCGTGTTGGAACAGTCCATGTCCTCTAGACACCTGAGCCATTCTCTTTGAGCCTGGTCTCGTGAATAGAGGACTGTCTCTTTCGGTACCTTATCGTCTCGAGTCATGGCCGAGGCGGTGAGCCTGGCGTAGCCGATGAACGGAGGCTGAAGGTCTTCCGGGTAGAACTCGAAGTCTTCAATCCTCCGAGTTCCACATTCCGGGATAGAGATAAGCCCGTCTTGGAAGGGGGCGTATGACGTCTACTCTCCAAGGATTGTTCATAGAGAACGGAGGTAGAGAGTCATACGGAGGCAATTGCGCTCCCCCTGTGCTGAAAGGTGGGGGAGAAGCTAGTGGAACTTGGCTCAGTCCGGCTATAATGTTGTCCTGAGAGTTGATCCTATCAGACAACCGGGAGATCATCTGTTCCATACTGGTTTTCAGAGACCCAACCAGATCGCCCACTTGTTGCAATAGGCCAGCGTTGGAATCCAAAGCCGGAGCTGCTGCGGAGGTGGACGGGTGGCTCTGAACCGGAACCAAAGGTAGTGGAACTGTTGACTCCGCTGGAGTGTGTGATCTCTCCCTGGAGGATCTACTCCTAGAGGATTTGGAGCCGGACCCAGAAGCTTTAGACCTCTCTGCTCCGGGATTTCTAGCCGGAGACTTACGAGATGAAGATGACGCCGACGCCGTCTTTTTAGACGACGACGACGTCTTAGTCAAGGTTTTTACTGCTTGACCTTTGACCTTAGGTCTAACGGAAGCATCAGGAGAAGTATACAATTCTGTACCTGTAAAGCCTTGGAAGGATGGAGAGGTTGCAGGGGTAGAAGATCCAGTGGCACCAAAGGGCATCCATTGGCGTCCAACGTACCTACCTCGACCAACAGGTCGTCTACACCTACCATGGGTTCGATATTAAGATCCAATGTCGCGACTTCCGAGATGTCCTGGCCTGGATCCGTCAACGAGGCAGCGAGCTGTTGTTGAATGAACGCAATAGTCGGGGCCGCCTCTGCTGGGTCGACGTAGCCCGTTGACTTGCCTCCGGGGAAGATCAGTACCGCCAACCTCTTCTCAAGAATGTAGGGCATACCCTTGGCGGCGTTCTTCCCAAAACCGCCGACCCAGGCCCGCAGGGTTGCCAGTGCGGTATCCTTCACAGCCGGAGCCTGGAAGAGAGGGTATTTATTAGTTTGTTCATGCAAACTTACGTCAGATATATATATAGCTGATAATTTCCGACACCGACAGAATTTAAAACTTACGACACGTAGTGGGAGTCAGGTGGTTAGTACCCATTCCCGCCGCTGGGAGGCGGGTATCAGGAATCATTCCCATTTTCTATTCATAATTTTCTGTCGCCGGTGTTGTGAACATCTGTTTACAGCACCTCCGTCTGGATTTGGAAACTTATTGCTACTTGAGTATCCCGTTTTGGTTCTTTTTTTTGGATTAATTGATTGGATCGGTGGCTAGGCACACGTTATTAGTGGATTGATTTGATTTTGGTTTGGACTTTTCTTGGAATAATATGTCCAGGGTCTAGTACAGCTAGCGCTAGGTTCTGCTCTAGAACTGATTGTAGAGGTAGGCTACTGAAAGCTTCAGTAGACCCACATACGGTATGTAAGAGTTGCAGGAGGGAGCATGAATGTGTGTATGAAAGCCGTTGCAAGGAGTGCGAAAGACTAACAGATTCTGAGTGGAAGGCGTATGAGACCTATCTTAGGAAACTTGAAAAGGATAGGTTAAGGAGGTCTTGCCTCCAGGAGTGTTTCAGGCGTTCAAGATATTAATGTTTTCTCTGTTAACCCTCCTTCCTGGTTAATGCTCCTAACCCTGTAGTTTTGCCTCCGGGCCCTGAAACAGTGTCTGTAGAGAGTAATACTTTATCCTTAATATTGGAGTCGATTCGTAATCTAGAATCAAAAGTGTTGGCTCTTGAGAGCAAAAGTGACGTGCAAAAGTGCAGTGATACCCCTTGTGTAGTGGAGGGTGCGTCAGATCGGCCTCGTTTCGCCTCTAGGCCTGGACCTCTGCTTGACTCCCAGGACCTGGGGAGGGAGCATGTCGAAAGCCGAAGGAGGGTTACAAGGAACCCCCACCGATCTGACGTGCCTTCGGCAGTTACTGATGAAAATCCCCAGACTGCCAGGGACGTGTGCGTGCACGCCTCCTCAAGGAGTGTTTTTCGTCATCGGAGGCTTCATCCCCACGTAAAGGGTGGAGTTCTCAAGGTGCTTCACGTCCGCTGAAAAGGACGGCGCGTAATGTTGACGCTTCACGTCCTAGTTCGCCGCTTTTGCGATCTTCGCCTGACAGTGCGTTCGCTGCTTTTCCGCCGCAGAAAAGGCGTAGGGAGTCTTCGGACTTGGATTCAGTTAGCTCGTGTGAGCGATACGGTCGCTCCAGAGCTCGGAAGAGGCCGTACCTGGGAGGAGGAGGGGCGTCCCCTCGCCGCTCTCCTGCTCACAGGATCAGTCCCTCCCCAGAGCAGGAAGATTCGCCTAACAAGAGAATGATTCAGTCACTGCAGCAGCAACTTCAGGACGCTCTTGCTGCTAGAGAGGCTCTTCCGCGTCGTAGGAAAAAGGAAAAATGAGAAGCTTCCTGTGAAGAAGTCAAGACCCGCTCTTCTCCCTCGCTCGCCCTCTCTCTTCGTTCGAGTCTCCCTCTAGAGTTCGATCTGCCTCCCCAGCAGCTCTCTAGAGGATGGTGAGAAGTTCGCTTCTCGCTCTCAGGATGATATCTCCCTCCTCTCGCAAGTCTTTTCGCATGTTCGCAAAGCGAGTGATCGACGCTGAGCGCGCTTCTGTGCAAGTGGAGCGCGCTTCAGGTGCCGCCAGACGCGCACCTGTTGTGGATAAACGTGCACCAGTGAGCGGCAGCCGCTCGCTGACTGACGCTCGGCGCGCACCCAGTGGAAGCCAAGCAAGCGTGCACTAGTGGACGCTCGGTGCGCGCCAGTGGACGCCAAGCGTGTGTGTAAAGTCGAGCGCTCACCTGTCGGCGCCAAACGTGGCGGATTCGGACGCCAAGCGCGCGCTGGTAGACACCAGTCCCTCACCGATGCAAGTTCAGGTGGATGAAGGAACCCTTCATGGGCGTCAGTTTTCTTCAGAGTTTCCTCCTACTTCTCCAGTTTCTGAGGAAGGAGTTAGCGACGATTTAGTAGAAGCGAGGAAGAACACAAACACTACTGTCTCATCGGACTATAAAGTTTTGATGCGTCTGCTACAGTCGGAGTTTTTTGGAGAAACTTTTCAACCGGAAGCCCCTCGTACTCCTCCTTCTCAATTTTCTTCTTTTAAAGGCAACGAAGGCATCGGGGTTCATTAAATGAAGAGTCGCTTTCCACGAAGCAAGCGTTCCGGAAAGTCAATGAATGGATGGAGAAGAGAAATCGTCAGGAAAAGTCCTCTTTAGCTTTAAGGCTTTACGCCTTCAAGACTCTGCGGTAAAAAGGAGGGCAATGTGTATGATACAGGAGAGGGACTAGGCGTTAAACTACCAGCCTCTGCTCCAAAGGTGAACTTTTGGGAGCATCGTAGACGCCTCCAGAAGAGCCCTTCTGTCTTCATCAAAAGTCACGTGGACCCTAACGAGTTCGACTTTCACCTAAAAGGCCTCTTCAGGACTCTAGAGGTCTTCAACTTTCTTGACTGGTGTCTTGGAGTTTTTAGATGCCAGGTCAAGGAGTTCTGATACTATTAGTCTGGGGGAGCTGTCCAGCGTACTTTCTTGTATGGACAAGGCCGTCAGGGATGTTCTGAGGAGTTGGCTACGCACTTTAGCTCGGGGATTCTTAAGAAGAGAGCGCTCTTTGTAACTTCACGGCCAAATCCGTCTCTCCAACGCAAAAGGCGGACTTGCTCTTCGCTCCTTTCTCAGACCATCTCTTTCCCCAGGCTATGGTTAAGGACATAGCTTCAAGCCTTCAGGAAAAGGCAACGCAAGATCTTCTGGCTCAGTCTTCTAGAAGGCCAGCAGCTGCTTCATCTTCTGGAGCTTCGTTTGCCAAGAAATCGAAGCCCTTTCGTGCTGGACTTTCCTCGAAAGCAGCCTCCCGAGGAAGAGGCTCTTCCAGAGGAAAAACCCCTGCTCCGTCAAAGAGTAGGAAGTGAGTCGGAAGTCCTTCAGACGCCGGTAGGAGCCAGGCTTCTTCGATTCGCGAGAGCCTGGGAAGAGAGAGATGCCGATCCTTGGTCGCTGGATGTCGTGAGGAAAGGGTACAGGATCCCGTTCTTGAAGTCGCCCCGCTATCCTCAACACCAAAGGCTTTGTCTCCCTCTTATCGAGGAGAGAAGCAGAAAGTGCTTTTTTTCGATCTGCTGGAACAAATGATCGAGAAGCAAGCGGTAGAACAGGTCTTCGAACTGGAATCACCAGGGTTTTACAACCGCCTGTTCCTGGTGCCGAAACATTCGGGGGGTGGCGACCCGTCCTCGATGTCAGCAGTCTAAATCTCTTTGTGATAAAGAAGAAATTCAAGATGGAGACGACTCAATCGGTGCTGTCTCAGCTTTGAGAAAGGCCGGGGGATTGGATGGTCTCACTGGACCTCCAGACGCGTATTTTCACGTCCCCATCCATCCCCAATCAAGGGAAATACCTGCGATTTGTCCTGAAGGGGAAGGTATTCCAATTCAGGGCACTTTGCTTCGGTCTGACCACAGCGCCGATGGTGGTTTTTTCACCATTCTAATGAAGAACGTAGCAAGGCTGCTTCATTTGGAGAATATACGGATCTCTCTCTACCTAGACGACTGGCTTATTCGAGCTTCATCGCGCGAACGGTGTCTGGAGGACCTGCCACGACCATGACGTTAGCAAGTCCCTGGGGCTTCTGGTAAACCTCGAAAGTTCGCATTTGACTCCGTCTCAATCTTTATCTATCTGGGGATTCAGATGGACTCAGTGGCTTTTCGGGCTTTTCCGTCCCAGGGGCGACAACTTCAATGCTTGGAGAAAGTGGCGACCTTTCTGGGGAAGGAAACATGCTCGGTGAGGGAATGGATGAGTTTGCTGGGGACCATTTTTCCTCACTGGAGAAGTTTGTTTCTCTGGGAAGGCTCCACCTCAGACCTCTTCAATTCTTCCTAGCCAACAGTTGGAAGAACAAGCAAGATCTGGAGGCGATCTTGTGCTTAACGAGAGAGGTGAAGGATCACCTAAGTTTGGTGGTGGTCCAGATCCTCGAAGCTCGCAGAAGGGCTCTCCCTCAAACTTCGGAACCCCTACCTAGTGTTGTTTTCCGACGCGTCGTCCACGGTTGGGGAGCAACACTAGGAGGGAAAGAAGTGTCGGGCACCTGGAGAGGGGAACAGGTGTCCTGGCACATCAATCTGAAAGAGCTGTCAGCCATTTATGGGCTGGCTCTCAGGTTTTTCCAGGAAGAAGTATCCGGCAAAGTCGTTCAGATCAATGCGGACAACACCACAGCGCTGGCATACCTAAGAAATCAAGGGGGAACTCACTCGCTCTCTGTTTGCCCATCGCAAAGGAACTCCTGTTTGTGGGCAAAAGCGCAAGAAGTTACGATCCTGACAAGGTTCGTGTCAGGAGTACAGAATGTTCGGAGGGCGGACCTTCTCAGTCGACGAGGACAGCTTGTTGCCGACAGAGTGGACCCTTCACCAAGAGGTTTGCCAGTCGCTGTGGAATCTGTGGGGCTGTCCACAGGTGGATGTCTTCGCAACGTCCAGGACGAGAAGACTTCAACTCTATTGCTGCGCCCAGTTCTGGACCCGGGAGCAGTCGCAGTAGACGCCCTACTTTGGAGTTGGTCGGGCCTAGACATATACGCTTTTCCCCCCGCTCAAGATCCTCGGGGAAGTGATGAGGAAGTTTACGGCATCGGAAGGAGCGAGGATGACACTCATCGCCCCCTTCTGGCCGGCAGCCGACTAGTTCACAGAGGTGATGTCCTTCCTGGTAGACTTTCCGAGACTCTACCCTTAAGGAAAGATCTACTCAGACAGCCCCACTTCGAGAGGTACCACAAAAACCTCCCCGCTCTGAGTCTGACTGCGTTCAGACTATCAAGAAGTTGGCCAGAGCGAGGGGTTTTTCAAGACCTGTGGCGAAGGCGATTGCCACCGCAAGGAGGCCCTCCTCGATCGCTATGTACCAATCGAAGTGGGCTGTCTTCAGATCCTGGTGCAGGAAGAAGGGCATTTCCTCCACCACAACCTCTGTGAACCAGATAGCTGACTTCCTTCTTCATCTGAGAGAAGAAGTGAAGTTGGCTGTTCCGAACCTATTAAAGGCTACAGGAGCGTGCTTTCTGTAGTTTTTTAGACACAGAGGACTCGATTTGTCTAATAATAGGGACATTCACGATCTCATTAGATCGTTCGAAACTAGGAAGGTAGTCCAGCCTAAAGTACCCTCGTGGAACTTGGATGTGGTACTCAAATATTTGATGTCGAGTAACTTCGAACCGCTTCATTCAGTTTCTATCAGGAATCTGACGAAGAAAACGATCTTCCTAACCGCTCTGGCGACGGCGAAGAGGGTTAGCGAAATTCAGGCCATTAGCAAGCAGATCGGCTTTTCAGAAAAGTAGTGCGGTGTGTTCTTTAAGTCCCATGTTCTTAGCAAAGAACGAGAAATCCTTCCAACCCGTGGCCGAGGTCCTTCGAAATCAAAGGGTTGGCAGATATAGTTGGGAACGAACGTGAGAGATTCCTGTGTCCTGTCAGGGCTCTAAAGTTCTACTGCAGAGAACTAAAGCTTGCAGAGGTTCATCGGACAATTTGTGGTGTTCAGTGAGGAAACCTGATCTTCCTTGCTTCGAAAAAACGGCACTGGAAGCGTTGCCTTCATCAGGAATACGATTCAAGAAGCGCATAATAAGTGTAGTGACAGTGATTTGTAAAGCTTCTGGAAAGTAAAAGCTCTCACGAAGTGTGAGAGCTATTGCTACTTCGGTAGCCTTTCACAAAAATATGGCTCTCAAAGATATTTTGAATGCCACATTTTGGAGAAGCAATTCGGTGTTCGCTTCACAATACCTGCGGGAGGTGAAAGTGACATACGAAAATTGCTTCTCCCTCGGACCATACATTGCTGCAGACACTGTTTTGGGTGGCAGGAGGTAACATCATTCCTATCCTTTAGGGATTAGGGGGTTTTTAATTTGTGTTTATGGTTGTGGGGGTGACCGCCTGGGGCGGGTCTCCCTTCCCTTCCATTAGCTTAGTTAAGTGGGATACCTTTGGTAAACTAAGCCAGGTGGTGGGTATTTTTGTCTCGTTGCCCTCATTAGTATGGTCCATGGTCTAGTCCACGAACGTCGTGGTCTCGCCCCTGTTGACAGATCATCTGGAGTGCACCATCTTCATAGGTCTCTACCTTGCTGGCAACTCTAGTAGCACAAGCAGACTTACGTGGCAGTAATCACGAAGCCAGCTATGCTAACAGGTAAGGAATCAAGATATCAATTATCTGCACATATGTGTTTCCTAAATCCTCTATTCTGTCTCTCCCACCACCAAAGGTGGGATTCAGCTATATACGTATATACTCGCATATTATGCGACTTTTGAAACTTAATTTTGAAGCTAATTTTAAAGGGGTCGCATCATACACGCGGTATAAAATTAGCGTACCGTCTATGCTTTCCCAAATCGGCAGATTGCGATAGTTACTACCGGAGGAAAACAGTAGATCTTTTAAAAAGTTATGTTTTACTTGTACTTCACTATATCCAGTAATATTGTATGCATTCTCATATTACTATTGTATTTTAAAATACAAAAGAGCGATCGTGCTCCATTTGCATTATTTTGGTTTATACATGTTTAAACTGTTCTAGACTAACCATCTATAATTTCCAAATCAGTTAAGGCACAACACCGAAGGATTTTTTACTTTTTGTTTTACTCAGTGTTTTTTTTTAAAAGAAAACATTTGTTACTTGAACTATTATTTTCCTTTTAGGATACGCAGGTAAGTGAAAATTTATTAAAGTAAAAAAAATTGCATAAAATTAATAAACTAAAATCCTCCAAAGTCGCTCTCCGTGTCCGTATCATCAAATACTGCTCTGAATTCTTTGCCATCAAGGCAGTCATCATATTCGTCATCTTCCAGATCTTTGATCATTTCATCCTCAATCTCCTGCACTTCGATAGGACATCGTCATTCATAGGAAGGTACAGTCTTGTCACCGTGGCGAGCTCTCTGGCGTGGCTTTTTTTAAAGATCTGCCCTTATGCTAATTTTACAAAACAACAACTGCCCGTGTGTGACAGACCTCTGAATGTCCTTGAGACAAACCCCGAGGCTATAATTATAAGATTATAAGGGTTTTTTTCCTTCCCGGTTTTACTGGTTACCAGGTACCTTTAATCTCCTTCCTATTCGGCCTCTCTCTCTCTCTCTCTCTCTCTCTCTCTCTCTCCTAAATCTTCCAGCTGTCCGAGCGAGAGCTTTTTTATGGACAACATAGGCCCGCATTTCGCATTTTCCATACCTATTTATTTCGTATACGATTGCCCCTTTCTCGGCTGTGAAGTTGATGTCTATCTATGGCTGTGAGATGACCAGGAATAACTTGTAAGTCGGTGTCAAAGTCACTCCACTCTTCAGTCAGGCCAAAACTTTGCCATATCGCATTCAAGCAATATTCAGTCATTGTTTCCTATCTATTATTTTCTCAGAGAGAGAGAGAGAGTCTGTCTGTATACGATTGTTTATTTTCTCACTCGTCAAACTTACTGTTATGCTTTATTTCATATTTCCTTGCTCACCAATTTATTCTATACCTACGATATTAAGAAATCAAGATGTGTAGAAGGGAGAAATGCCTCCAGACTGTACAGTCAGTATGGATTTAAACGCACGTGGAACTGGTTGAAATATTCGCAACAGCACCAAAATGAGATGCCCTGTTGATAGAATATCTGACTCCGTTTCTTGTTATTGCATAAAAAAAACTTTATCAATCGTGAACCTACGTAATTTATTTAGAATTCTGCGCAACGGAAAAGATAATATTTGATATCTGTAATGGGAGAAATGGTTTTATCTCTGTTGTTGTTATAAATTTGGCAGATATGCGATCAAACACGTGGGTGGACCAAAACAGACCCAGCCAGAGAGCTCCGCTCATTTTGTAAATACTATTGTTTGGCGTGCTAGGCTCACCCGATTCAGTTGGGTGTGCGCTACTCAAATAATCGCATTTTTCTTACTAATCCCAAGAGTTGACCATGGAAAATCCCAAGATTAACCAAAAATCCCAAGATAATAAAATAATTGACATATGCCAAGCTTTGGAGTCCTAAATATTTACTCTGTCTATCAGGAAGATACTGATAAATTGAATTGACGGTATCTTTCCTGAGAGAGAGAGAGAGAGAGTATTCATGTAATCAGTAAAATACACTAATAAAAACAAAAACTACGTACTGTATGCAAAGCACACACAATCATCGGTTAGCTTCCCGCCTGTGTTACGTGTAAACGTTCATTCTAAGAAATTCACAGAGTAGTATAACTAACACCTGATTGGCTGGTTGGTAGCCATGGAGATCTGTTATCCAATGACTGCCCTCTGCTTCTGTTCTATTTATAGACATATGCCGTGGATGACACTAGGTTTGAACGTTACCATGTTCGTGATTTTCTGACTGCTGACGGCAAAAATTAATTCTCGATAATTTTCATTATATAATTATTTCTTCGTGAAAACAATAATATAATATGATAATTTTAACTATAATGTATAGTGGTATGAAAAATACCAGTGTGTCGTAGTGATGCGTCATCAATATAGTGGTATGAAAATATCGCATGGTGTTGTAGCGATACGTAACTCACAAAGTACAAGTCCTTTTCCCGGACCATCCTCAAAATTTTACGACTCTTCAGCTGCAAGATCGATATGGTGAATATATATAGTCATACTTATTGTTGAAATTCACAAGTTGAACTGCAAAACATTAGATTTTGATTGTTATGTACATATATTTTTGTGTTTTTACGAATGTTTGTTTTGAAAATACTAGCTAGTAGTGAACATATGATATTAATTGTCCCACTATTTTATTATAGGTGATCTTAATTATCTCACATTCATGTAACAGTATTATATTAATATTTATTTAAATAAACAGTAATTAATAAATAACAATAATGAAAAACATAAAGGGAAAAACAAATTTTTTTTTTCTGCCAGTAGGGGTGATGGTTTGTTTGATTTTATGCATCTGACCTCACATTTCCGAAATTGAAAAATTCCAAAAAACCGAAACATCGGATGTGTGTACTACACTTTTTTAAACACGCACACAATGTCTACACATTTGCTGATACCCATTGGTGAAAGACTCAAATTACAGTATTTATTTCTGAGAGAGAGAGAGAATGATTTAGGACTCCAAGGCGTGTTATTTTTACAATTATTTTATTATCTTGGTATTCTTTTTAATCTTGAGATCTTCTATTCAATTCTCGAGATTAGTAAGAAAAAAAATTACCGTAACTTCACTAGCAGCAGCACACATCTGAACGACTCGGCCATTAGCACGCTAACCCCACCAACCTATGAACTGACCTCGGAAAAGGAACTCGCATGATACATGAGATACATGACAAAACCATTGTTTATTGGTGAAAATTTTGGGGTCGCATGATATGCGAGATCGCACGTTACTCGAGTATATACGGTATATATCTGACAGGTAAGTTGCATGAACAAAATGATATTGTAATGATACAATTAAGTTTGTTCATACTTACCTGGCAGATATATTATAATTAAGTACCCGCCCACCTCCCCTCAGGAGACAGTGGAAATAAAAATTATGAATAGAAAATGGGAATGGATTCCTGATACCCGCCTCCCAGCGGCGGGGAATGGGTACTAACCTCACCTGACTCCCCACTACGTGGTTGTCGTAAGTTTTTAAATTCTTGGTCGGGTGGTCGGAAATTGATCAGCTATATATATATCTGCCAGGTAAGTATGAACAAACTTAATTGTATCATTACAATATCATATTTTAAGATTAAACTTAAAACTAAAACTAAATTAAAAGCTTAACTTAAAATTATAGGGGATGCGAAATCCCTTGTATTTTTATCTTAAGTTAGAAGAGAAAGAATGATTTAGAAAACTTAAGACTATAACGAAGTGGGGCTGGCTAACGGAGTTGGAATACTTACCCCGTCTAAAAAGCTGGCTCACCAGATCATAACAGATGGTGCATGTCTCGTGATACCAGACTGGAGGTCCCCGTGCGGAGTCGCGCATGGAGCATGGGACCGGCAAACTTCATGTCCACATGGATCTTGAAGTGTGGCGGCGCATCCCGGATGCTCACAGTTGGTGGTCTGTAAGTGAAAAGACACATGAGTATCTTGGGGGGGGGGAAAGGCTATACTTACAGGCTAAAGGACAGAAGAACTCCGTTTGCATGCCGGAGCTCGGAAAAATTTTGGGCATAACCCCTCCCTTAACGCCTGAATAGGCTATAACCCCGGAGAGATCCGGTGAGGCAGATAAAGGAGGGGGTGGGGGATGGTTTAAGGTAGCTTAAGATAAACTTACTAGTTTAACATAACAGATTCTTAAACCTATAAAATTCGAACGTACCGGACTAAGTCCAGTGGCGTGGCGGAGCCGTGTCGCGACTCAGCGCGACAGAGGGGTTAGTAGAGACCAACTGTATGCCTCGGTCCACCCTGCGGGGTGGACTAGCACCTTTCCACTTGGATGCCGGAGCTCCGGTAGAAAAGGAGCCCCAGTAAGGTGGGAAAGGGCGAGAGGGCACACAGACTCGCGCTAGCAACGGAGCGACGGAGTAGCGACGGAGTGGGGGGAAAAGGCCAGTCTCCCCCCTTAGCCATCCGGCCGGACCCGAGAAGCTGGAGAGGTCGAGTCCAGTCTGGGTCTGTCCCGTCCCTCTACTCCCTCCGCCTGGGGGGAGAGGGTAGGCAGGCTCGGGTATGCGGAGCGAGCGTGGGCAGACCAACCCTCCCCCTGACTCTATGGAAGAGCGGGAGGGGGGAAGATGACTGGACAGGCGTCTGGCTGCTCCGTGATCACGTAGTGACAGTGGCGGTAACAACAAAACAATGAAACAATAAGGCCTAGAAAACACAACCGGCTGATCAGAGAGATGCTATAGGGAAGCAACCGAACTGAAGAGCGGTAGCACATGGGCCCTATGGGCCATAACCTAGGCTAGGTGAAGCCAGACGCCTACACTAACATAAACATAATATAAAATAAATAAATCATTGAAAGAAAGAAAACAAAATAGTAGGAGAAAAAACCCAGGAGTGTACGACTAACCCGAAAGAAAGTCTACCACTCAAAGCTAGCCGGGGCCGATACTAAGAGCCGTGGCTAGGGTCTGGATAGAAGGAGCCTACGTAAGGTAAAAAGACATGCATGCATGACATAAACCGTGTAGACTGTACCCTAAAACAAATAGGATGATTAAAAAATAGAGCGTACTAAAGTAAGGGAATGTTCTGGGTATGGGAGACCAAGAACGAACCCGCCACGAGGCAGAACCATGCTGCCATGCTTCCGACCTAGAGTTCGTATTTATACCTAAAAAACGGCAAATACTGTCTCAGGGACGGAAAAAACCAAATAGCAATAAACATTGAGTACTTAACTTAGCTGCTGCGATGGCTGCACGCTCCATGATAAGTAAATCCAAAAATAAAGGCACAAAAAACACAGAGCAAAAAAGGGCACGTGTATACAGTGTGCGCTAACTGAAAAGGATGGCCACCAGAGGCGCAGCAGTCGGCAGCATGGGATGGAGTAGTAGTAGTGCTGCCCACTCTGTGGGTCGGCTCTCCTCTTGTGGGGATTTTGTAGTGGGGAGATTTCTATTGGCAAGCGGCTCGTGGTAGTGGTCTCACTCGCCATAGTGTTCATACCGACACCCTCTTGGAGGGTGAGCGAGTCAGTTGTACTGACCTTTTTTTTATTTATTTATTCTCTGGTATGTGTTAGTACATTACCCTAGAAATAATAGATTAAAGGATATTTCGCGCAGCGACACGAGCTGAGCCCAGAAAAAATTTTTAGTAACTTAGGGGAATAATGCTATGAATATCTTTATTATCAGGTGAACAAAATTTAGGATTAGGAAGAACTAAACGAATAAAGACAAAATTAAAAAGATCATTAAATGAAAAGTGTTGTTTGAAAAATAATCAACAATTCTTGGGATTGGGATTTTTGTGAGCTGTAAATCATTTACTTACTAGACATCCAAAAGTGAGGCACAAGCATTGGTCTTCCAACTACTATGTATCATCATTCTTCCTTCAGGTAATTGATGTGCGTAGGACTTTGGTTTGACACAAAATAGAATATGCTCTAGGTTTTGTGTTGTGTTAAAACTAACTGATTTCATATGTTATGAATCTGTTCTACATTAAAATCTTTTAATATTGTTTTGCAGGTCTTTAGAACTGGATAAATGCTTCTCAAAATAACCTGTGCAGCAACACTACAAAACAACACCCCATTTCAGAAGAGGTTTAGAGAAGTACTTGCTCAGAAGAACAGACTCATCAAAGTCAAAACAATATCTGAGGCTTTTTTTGTGAATATCCACTCCAGTTAACTGGAAGTTCTAGTGGAACACTCTTGGTTGATAAAAATGTGTTAACCGTGTTTGCAGCTTTTAATATTGACATGTTTTCATGATACAGTATATTGCTGAGAATGTAGTTATAATATTGCTTAGTTAATACAACCTTCATCTGATGCCTGAGAATTTTTTTTTATAATTACAGAACATTGTTAGACATTAACTTTGATCAAAACACTGTGTACCTCTGTTAGATATTTTTTTTAAATATCTAAGAATAACATTATGTATATAAAAAAATTTGCAGTACCTCCTTAACACAGTGTTAATGTTGAAAGTTGTGAAGAATGTGAAAGGATGTGGATTTCACTAATCATTTGATTTGCTAGTATAAATACAGTATATTGTTACCTCTATATACCTGTAAGCTTTTGCAATGTGGATGTTTGTAGGAAAATCGTTGAAGACGATCCCAACAAGATTATTGGAATAAAGGAGCATTCTGTGAATATATATACAAGAAAAAAACAATTATCCATCACACCATTTGAGGAATGTCCTTCAGGACAAAAAAATATAGTTTCTGGAGAGACTGAGAAAAGTTATTCTGTCAAATCATAGGTTATGGAAGGTTCATCATATAATTCTGATTGTCTCAATCAGAGCTTTACTCCTAATACAGAAGATAAGAAAAATAATAGTCCAGCCTTGAATATGAGAAACTTTAAGAATACTATCAATAAGGGTAGCATTGTGGCAGAAGCTTCTCCAGGTTATACAGACTCAACTCCTTTAGAAAAGGGTGAAACAGATGAAGGGGATACTGGAAATAGTAACATTAATGCAAAGGAAATAGATCAGGTTGGCAGTGACGAAGATGATTCTTTTGCCATTACTGAAGATTTTATTGACTCATCTTCTAAAGAAGAAAGTAGTGGTGAAGGAAATGAAAGGTTCACTTGTAAGATTTGTAAGAAAGTGTTTTTTTCAAGAAGGGGTTACTCAAATCATAAGCGTATACACGAGAGTGATAGGCCATTGTTAAGTGGTGAAGGGAATGAAAGGTTCACTTGCAAGGTTTGTAAGAAAATATTCTTTGCTAAAATGTTTCTTACACGTCACATGCGTATGCACAATAATTCTAGACCATTTTTGTGTGATGTTTGTGGAAAGACCTTTGGTAGCCTTAGGTATTTGGATTTGCACATCTTAATACATACCAAATTGAAAGAACATACCTGTGAAGAATGTGGTAAAAGTTTCACGCATAAATGGACGTTAGAGTCCCATGCTGTAGTACATAGTAATGAGAAACCATTTCAGTGTGAAGTGTGTGGTCGTAATTTTCGTCGTAGAGCTACATTACGTTTCCATAAGAGAACTCACACAAATGAGCGACCCCACCAATGTGATGTGTGTGGAAAATCTTTCACCCAGCCCAGTAGCCTAAAGACACATCAGAAATTACATTCAGGAGACAGACCACATTTTTGTAATGTTTGCAATGAGAGGTTTACATTGAAGTATGCTTTGCAGTCGCATATGCGTACGCACACTAAGGAAAAACCTTTTAGTTGTGAGTACTGCAATAAAAGCTTTGCTCAGCTTGGTGCTCTGAAGAATCACTTGAAGACACATGGGAATGATAAGACTAGAATTTCTGTGCGTAAGAAAGAAGATTCTTCAAGTGATGATGACACACCATCCAAAGAGAAAGCTAAAAAGCACCAATGTGAACTTTGTGGCTACTCGTTTGCTGCTAAAAGCACTTTGAAAGTACATATGATGAGACATAGAGGAGAAAGACCTCATAAATGTAATGTCTGCTCTAAGAGTTTCACTCAGTCAAGTACCTTGAAAATTCATATGCGATCTCACACTGGTGATAAACCATATGCTTGTAGTGTTTGTGATGCTCATTTTACTTATAAGTATGCTCTCCAGAAGCACTGTTTAAAACACAAAAATTCAAGAGAATTGAGGGATGAGGAATGTCTGGAACAGGAAGATAATGGGAACAAAGTGGAAATAAGTGAAGAAGAAGACATTGATACTAACCAAACAATATCATGGACAGATGATGAAAATGAATTAAAGAAAAATGATAGTGACAAAGTTCAACATAAAGAATTGAGTAGGAATGTCAGTAGTGATGAAAATGGTGTAAAGGATACAAATGTGAAGTTTGATGGTGGTGAAGATCAAAGAAAAAATATTAAGAATAGAACACCCATGAACTTTTTAGCTGTATTTCAGTCTTCTCTCAAAGCTTCTCCTGACTCTGATTAGTGTTGAGATTATTTCTGTTACTGATTGATTGTGCTAATGTGTATAGTATGTACCATTAGGTTATTAGAACTATTATCAGTATTTGAGCATTATTATAATGTGTCTTGTCTAACACACTGTAAATTGTATTAAAGGTCCTTTTCAAGATATTTTTGGAGCCGGCTGCATTGCTTGCTGCCTTTATTTTTAACTTTTTCCACTTTTCACCTTACATTATATTTTAAAAATAAAATTTTTGAAAATAGAAATATCTTCAAACCTTTTTTGATATATGCCAACTTTAGGCAACCAGAGGTTAATCAGTCCCATGAAAGGAAAAATAAAAAAAGAATTTAAATTGAATATTTATTTTTGATACAAGCATCTTTATGAAAACTATATGTAATATATTTTTTTTAAAAATTAATGAAACTTAATCGATATTATTTATCTTGCTTCTTGCATTGACACTGTTTTGTCTTTTCCAAATGCTATATATGAAAATCCAAATACTATATAGTATAATTCATTTTTTGAATTGAATGTTTGTATGTATACATATTTTACCACTGTTTTGTCTTTTCCAAAATACTAGTCTAAATATCCAAATTCTGTATGATTTATTTTTTTATTTATATACATATGTATACATATTGGACCACATGAAAACAATCTTTTATGTGGTGGTAATATTCTTTTTGATTTATACAATAAAATACTAAACAGAAGGTGATTCATTCATATCTTGTCGTGCCAGCACATAAGCCATTTTTGGGCAGCTTCATTAGCATTGTAGAGGTCTTTGGTGCATGTTATACCCAATCCACAGTTGGTCCGGATGTGAGTCAGGGTTTGAACTTGTGGCCACAAGGACAATTAGGCAAGAGAATATCTCGTGGAGGTTATCCCTCGTCCTTCCAACTCCACTGTTCAGTGTTCTTCAGTCCTTCCTTGGTAAGTTAGTACCCAAAGGCAATGACTCACAGGGTTCGTGGACTGCGATACTTCTGAAAGTTGGTCATATGACTTCTATTGATTCACCCTTTGGTTGCAGGCTTTCAACGTCATGAAGCTTTTTCTCAACTGGAGATGTCTCGTCACTTCTTGGTGTTGGTAGAGTGGGTGTCTTGACTGGCAGTGGCGGTGGATGTGCAGTGGTATGATACCTGCCAGTCTATAGTCCAGGAGTAGCAGTGTTGGCTTGAGAAAGCCTGTCCAAATGAGTCGACATGACTCATTCAGCACATCATCCACTTTGCTTGCATGGCATGATCATTCCCAAACCTGGGAGCAGAACTTAGCGGTGATGTAATAGAGTGCTAGTGCTGATGTTCACAATGTGCACAGTCTGTCACTCACTGTAAAGTCACCAACTGGCTTATGAGGTTAGTCCTCTTTTTAAGAGTTTCTCCTTCAGGTTCTCTACGTGTTCTCTGAAGGAGAGAGTCCAATTGAGTGTGATACCCAGGTAAACTGGGCAGTAATAGTCGTTGTCTAGCTACTTACCCTCCTAGATTATCTCCAGCTTTTGTTGTATAAGGTGGTTTTTAAGATGGAATGCACAGACTTGTGTTTTTCCTGGGTTGGCATTCAGGAAATTGGATTTGTAGTAATCCAAGAGTCCGGAAATGGCATTGGTAAGACGTTGTTCAATGACTGCAAAAACTGCATGTCTTTAAAATGAGGTTGGTAGTTTGTGTGAATATTGAAGAGTGTGGGAGCAAGCACAGAACCTTGTGGGAGTCCATTTGTCTATGTTCTCCATCTGCTTTCCCTCCCATCTAGTTGGACAAAAACCCTCTGTTAGTCAAAAGAAATTGGATTATGTAATCAGACTACTGTAGAGTTTTAATGATTTTGGCTAATTTTATTGATGAAAGGCAGTGGTTAACTGTATCATATGCCACAGTTAGGTTGATGAAAACAGCCCCGGTTATTACTTCAGTCTGATACCTGTCAGGTACTAGGTTAGTACATGACCACAGCAAGACTTCCCAATTCCCCGAGTCCGGAGTCCTTCCTGGTCAGAATCCATTACCTATTGTGGGGTTTCCCTTTCAGCAGGACCTGATGGGCAACTTGATTCGGTGTGACAGCTGCAATAATAATTGTGGAGTGGTTGATGTACAGTGGGCAGTTTTGGGTTGAGTGTTTCATGGTTTGTTCCGACACGGCATACAAACCTTCGGTCCTTTTACAATAGGAAGGTACTAGCGGCAGCTGGATAGGTCGTAAGCTTTCGAACAAGGGGTTCGGTAGGTTAACTGCTTGTCCGACAGGCGCGCGCGCGCGACTGGGAGGTAAACAAATCACTTTTGCTTTCGGCCTCACAGTGGATGGACGTGTGTTGTTTCGAACGCTCTCTGCCCGCTTCTCGTCGTTTGCTTTTCTGAGTATTTGGTTGTAATTGTGTATGAAAGAGTTATTGTAAGTACAATCATTCTCTCTTTTCATATTAATTGCTGCAATCAATTAACTAATTAATGATGGAATCTCCTCGCCTCGCTACCCCACGGAGACTTTGCCCTCCGGGTATCGAAGGCGTAAATGCGGGAAGTTCCGATCGTTCCCGGAGATTGACCCTCATATTTTGTGTGCTCGGTGTCGGGGGCGCGAATGCACCCGAGCCGAGCCCTGTGATGTGTGTAATGATTGGTCGGAGGCGCAGTGGACTTTGTATGAGGGCAGGAAGAAGCGAAGGCCTGCAAAGGAGTCGTCGGAAAGCTCTCCCGCGACTCCTTTGGGTGACGGACACTTCGTCTTCTTTCCTGCCGCCGCTCAACTTCCACGTCTCGCGCCTTCCCCTTCGGGGGGTGTCTAGGTCCTTCTCCTCTCCTGACGTGTCGAGGTGTGGAGGAGGGCGCTAGATACCCTGACGTAGAGTTGTACTCTGGGTCCTCTATCCGTTTTCGTCTTCGCGCGAGCGGGTTAGAGGATCCTTCTAATCACCCGACTTTTGCCGTCCCTCAGTGCGGTTGCCGCTAAGGATGACCTCGGACAGGTGTGGGCATCGTTGGGGCTGCAGGGCGTGCCGAGTGTCCAGGGGGCGGGGCTGCTCTACCATCTCGCTGGCTCCGTGGCGGTCACCCATGCAACGGTCACGACCACCACCACGACCCTTACAACACCCGGCTACGCTTCACAAATCCTCACCTGGTGTACACCCAGCCACGCGGTCTCTGTGACACCCACTACATCGGTGCAGGGGCCAGTCGCCGTAACTGGGGAGTGTGATGCCGCCACCTGGGTTTTGCCGTGCTGCCGCGACCGGACTTCGTGTGCCCTAAGAGCTCGCCTGGACCTCCCACCGGTAGGCCTAGGACGTCTGTGCCGCTGGTTCGCCCATCTGGACCGCCCACACAGTCTGCCGTACCTGCCGTGACCACCGCTGCCGTTCCTGTACCTGCTCCTGCTGTCTCGTCTGCCGTTCCTGTGATGCTCGCACCTGCTGATGTTGTTCCTGTTCCTGGCGCCGCTGCTCCCGATGCTGATCTGTTCGGACAGGTGCGTCCGGGCCCTGTTGCTTCGGCAACAGCAGCCCCGGCTCCGTCCTGGATGACAGATCTGACGTCGGTCCTGAGGAGGTTGACGAAGAAGAAGAAGAAGAGGAGGAAGGTGTCGTCGTCGTCTTCATCGTCTTCTTCGTCGTCGTCGTCGTCTGCCGCCTCTTCCCCTTCTTCTTCTAAGGCTCCCCCGCCTAAGAAGAAGAAGGTCGCCTCCCCCCCCCCTAAGAAGTCTCCCTCGGGAACTTCTAAGGGCCCGTCTCGCTCTGGTGAGACGGGGGGTTCTTCCGCTGGTCACCCTGCTCCTTCGGGAGCAGGACCCGTCTCTTCTCCCGCAAGGAAGAAGACTACGGGGACCAGAGGGGTGCCGGCTAACACCGGCACTTCCTCACCTGCTGTCAGTGGTTCGGCCACAGCAGCAGGGTCCGGCTCGGCCGCTCGTTCGCGAGGATGGTACCGAGTGTACAGTCGCCTACCAGCGACCGTGCAGCCAGGAACCAGACCTCTGAGTCCGCTCAGCGTCAGGTTCACGGCACGGAGCGGAAGACTGGTGACAGCCGCTCACGCGACTCTCACCAGACCAGCTCTCGCTCTCGCGGCGAGCAGCTGGCTACCCGGGCGGACGTGACGGTCCATGACCGGCCACGGGCTGAGGCTGGGAAGAGGTCCCCCCGTTCGCCGGCACCAGCCACGGCTGGTACCAGCGAACTGACGCACCGTGAGGATACGCACCGATCTCACCGTGACAGTGGAGCTCGCCGGGTCGCCTGACCGTCGCTCTCACAGAGAGCGATCGGGCGTACGGCGACCAGCACCAGCTCTCTGACACACGAGACCGGCCGCTGTTCTCGGTCCAGCCGTTCTCCACAGCGAGACGGCTCGACTAGGTCTGCAGCTCGATCGCCACCGCGGGTTGGCGATCGCCTGCAGTCCTCCAAGCCCGCTGGTTCTGCCAGCGAGCGAGGAGAGAGCGTCAGGTCTTCCTCTCCCATACCTTCAACCTCCTCGGGTTACACCGGGAGGGGCGAGGTATTGAGGAGTGATCGTGAGGGGTGCGCCCCTCAGGATCCCGCCACGTCGTCGTACGTACAGGCTCGGTTCTCGACCAGCCAGGTCGTACGCACAGGTGGTTGGAGGAGACCGAGAGGGGGCTGTCGCTGCTCCTCTCCTTGAGGGAGGAGGGTTCTCGGGAGGTGCTCCTGTTTGAGGGAACTGGACGGTCCGACTCCGCAGGATGCAGTCACTCCTGAGATCCAGAGGAACTTTGCCGAGGTTATTGCGCCTGATTCGTCAGCACAACGACCTCGGGGGGAAGGACGCCGCTCCCACCATCCGAGCCCACGTCCCGGCTCGAGTCGTTCTGGGGCCCGGGGCCCCCGGAAGAGGGAACCCAGACCGACGGTGGGTTTGCCGCGTTCTGAGCTTGCGGACTCAGTGCTGGACCAGGTTGAATCGCTTGTCTCCGGACAAGACGGTTCGCTCAAGTCTGGCAGGTCGAGCAAGCTGCTTCCTACCTCCTCTGCTGTCGACAGCGGCAGTTTTACGTGCCATCTGAAGACCCGATGGCCGCCCAAACAGGTGAACCCGGAGTTAGCCAGGCTGACTCCGGGTGTGTCTCTGCAACAGCTCCTGTCCGAGAACCTGTGGTTCTCGCAGCAAGAGGCACTCGGCCTGGAATCTACCGCCATGGCAGCTTTCCAGGCCGTCTCCCTGGCTAGATCTGTGGTCCCTCACAGTATCTAAGGTCGCAGCCAACTCCGGGGGAATTTCTCCCGAAGATGACTCGGCCTTCAGGAGACTTTGCCAGTCTGGGGGAAGAGCCATCTCCTTCCTAGCCCCACCAGACGGTGAACCTGTGGGCCAACCTGGTTCTCCGACGAAGGGACGCTGTCCTTACTCGGGTTTCCAGGGCGGCCGGGCGTGAGGCGGCGTTGGGACTTCGCAACGGACCTTTACGGAGTTCCGCGTCTCTCTTCCCGGAGAGATGGTGGACGCTGCGGTGGACAGACGGCGCACTGACGACAGTGACCGTCTGGTTCACCAGGCAGTCTCGAAGGCTTCTGGGCAGCCTCGGGACTGCGGCCAAGTCTAAGAGCTGGCTAGCGCTTCCTCGGCGGCTAAGACGGTTGCTGCGTCGAAGCCCCCGGGAATGACTCTGTCTTCTTCGACTTCTAGCAAGGGGAGCCGTAACCAGCCCTCCTCCCAGCCCTCCTCATCCCGTGGAGGCTCGGCGGGAAGAAGTCGAAGAAAGGGGGGAAACGCTAGGGACGGCGTTCCCCCTCACCTGCTGCCGGAAGTGGGGGGGTGCCTGGCCAGCCATTGGGCAACTTGGCAGCGCTACGGCGCCGCCGACCTGGATTGTAGATGTCCTTCGGGAGGGATATCTATTACCCATTCGAATCTCGGCCACCCCTCACCTCCAACCCGGTCCAACAGCAGGTCGGTAACGTTCCAGGGTCATCGAAGGACGTAGCACTGAGACAGGAGATCAAGACCATGCTGAGCAAGAGAGCTGTAGAGATCGTCACGGATCAGTCACCGGGCTTTTTGTTTACAGTCGACTCTTCCTGGTGGAAAAGTCTACGGGTAGGCTGGCGCCCGGTGATAGATCTCTCTCCCCCTGAACCGGTTTGTTCGCCAGACCCCGGTTCACGATGGAGACGGCACGCTCAGTGCTCGACTCCATCAGGGAGAACGATTTCATGCTTTCAGTGACTTGAAGGATGCGTATTTCCAAATACCCATTCATCAGTCCTCCAGAAAAGTACCTCCGCTTCATCCTCGACGGGACGGTGTACCAGTTAGGGCACTGTGCTTCGGTCTCTCAACCGCCCCACAGGTGTTCACGCGAGTGTTCACTCTGGTGTCTGCTTGGGCCCATTCGCACGGGATACGTCTGATGAGGTATCTCGACGATTGGTTAGTCCTGGCGAGCTCCCGCTCGCAGTTGCTACAGGACGGGATCGACTGCTCGAGTTCTGTCGCGATCTGGGGATCGTTGTGAACTTCGAAAATGTCCGATCTCGAGCCCAAGCAGAGGATGAAGTACCTGGGTATGCTGATCGACACGGTAGCAGTGGCGAGTCTTCCCCGCAGACTCGCGGATCAGCAGATTCAGGGAGGCAGCCAAAACCAGTTCCGTCTCGGCAGGAAACAGGTAGCTCAGCGATGGCAAGTCGTGATCGGACACCTGTCGTCACTCGAGAAGTTAGTCCCTCACGGGCGTCTTCACCTGCGGTCTCTTCAGTGGAGACTAAAGGAGAGTTGGTCGCAGGCGACGGATCCCCCAAGCTTTCCAGTGTCACTGACACAGGAGGTGAGGCAGGACCTAGCCTGGTGGCTGGACGACAGGAACCTCTTAAGAGGAGTGCCCCTGCGCTCTCCCCCCCCGGACATGCAGCTGTTCTCAGACGCATCGACCCGAGGGATGGGGCGCACACCTGGAGGAGTTGCTGACTCAGGAGTGTGGGACGAGAACGCCACAAAAAGCACCTTCAAAACAAAGCACCTTCAAAAAAACATCAATGTACTGGAACTCAAGGCAGCGTTCCTCGCTCTCCAAGAGTTCCAGGACCGCTTGATGGGACACTCAGTGGTGTTGATGTGCGACAAAACACCACGGTGGTGGCTTACGTCAACAAACAGGGGGGCCTAGTGTCTCTCCGTTGTACCAGTTGACTCGGCAGGTGACTACGAGTGGGCCCCAGGCACACTCAATAGAGCTGTCGGCACGCTACATTCCAGGGAAGAGGAATGTAGTAGCAGACACGCTCAGCCGTCGGGATCAGGTGATAGGGACCGAATGGTCTCTACACCAGGACGTGGCGGAAAGGCTCTTCGACCTGTGGGGGCGACCAGTCGTGGATCTGTTCGCCACCCGGCACAACAGGAAGCTCCAGGTGTTCTTCTCGGCCGTGCCGGCCACCCATGGGCAGCTGCAGAGGACGCTCTTCAACACCCGTGGGACAACCTCTTCGCCTATGCCTTTCCCCCGTTCAGCCTGATTCGCAAGGTGATCAGTCGAGCGCTGGTCACCCCGAATCTCAGGATGATCCTGGTGGCTCCCAAATGGCCACAGGCCATTTGGTATCCGGACCTGCTGGCTCTTCTCGCAGGAGAACCGAGAGAGATTCCCCTTGGAACAACCTTCTCGCCCAGCCACACTCGAGCGGTACCACCGAGCAGTCCCAGTCCCTACGCCTTCACGGCTGGCTGTTATCCACCATCTCTTGCGAACGAGAGGCTTTTCTCGTAGCGCAGCACAGAGATGGCTGAAACGTCCGTCAGTCCTCTGCAGCTGTGTACCAGGGGAAGTGGGCCGTCTTCTGTTGGTTGGTGTCGTAGACGGGGTCTATCTCCTCTCAGAGCCACTCTTCAGCAGGTAGCGGATTTCCTCGTTTTTCTTCGCCGATGAGAGCTCCAACCTCTCAGTCCCCACAGTCAAAGGATACAGAGCCGACCTTGGCGCTCGTCCTGAAAACTGAGGGGGGTTGGACATCTCGAACTCGTTCGAGATCCTTGCTTATGAGGAGCTTCGAAAGGTCTTGCCACCCAGGGAACTCAGGCCCCTGGTGAAGGGGATGTGACTCTCGTCCTTAGGAGTCTGACTCGAACACCGTTCGAGCCACTCCGAGAGTCGTCAGTACAGGGATCTGACCCTCAAGACCCTCTTCTTGCTGGCCCTGGCATCGGCGAAGAGAGTAGGGGAACTTCATGGTCTTTCCTATGATGTACGACACTCCAGGGGATGGGGATCCGTGACGCTCGATTTCGTCCCGAACTTCGTTGCGAAGACTCAGAAACCGTCGGTCCCTGACGACAGGTTGCGTCATTCACGATTCCCATCCCTATTGGACTTCACCGATAATGATGCGGATGAGATGCTGCTTTGTCCTGTGAGGGCGCTACGGCGCTATCTGAAGAGAACCTCGACACCTCAGGCCTGAGTGTCGACGCCTCTTCGTTAGCACCGGGGTCACCAAGAAGAAGTATCCAAGAACACTCTTTCATTTCTGGCTGCGTGAGGTCATCAGGAGGGCGTATGAGGCTGATGGTAGTGACGACATCCGTACGTCCCGTCCGAGAGCTCACGAATGTCAGAAGTATTGGCCCCTCGTTGGCGTTTCGTAAGAACTTCTCCGTGGCGCAGGTCCTGAAGGCAGGGGTCTGGTCTAACCAGACTACCTTTTACGTCCTTCTACCTTCAGGATATTGCCCACAGGTCCTTGGATACCTTTTCCTTGGGACCCGTGGTGGCTGCTCAACAAGTTGTGTAGCTAACCCAGACCCTCGCAGGCTGAACAGCATCGAGTCCGGTGGTGTGACTGTGTGGATGGATGTGAGTGAGTGAGTGACTGGCTCTCTCTTCCCATCTTTTCCTCCCCTCTACCTGTGGGCAGAGGGCACGGTCGTCACTACGCTGGATGAGGACGAGATGCAGGTGAGCTATATGACAGAGCCCCATCCTATCCCTTTCACTAGGGATAGGAGCAGAATATCCACCACTTCCTTCTACAAGGGGGGGGGGGAAGTGGATGCCTACAAGAGTCAAACCCATGACTTTATATTTGCTCCTGTACAGGAACAAGTTCTTACATTGCTGGTACGAAGAGATACGCATTGCCTCTCTCTTAGTACTCGGTCCAGAGGTCTGACCATTGATCCTGCGGTGCACACCCCGATCAATCGGACAGGGAGGCTTGGATCCCTCCTCGCTCTTACGCACCAGGAGGCTTCCAAGGTTGGGCGAACACCAGTCTGTTCACAAAAGACTCAGATTCCACCCACCAAGAAGTGAGTCTTCCTATTGTAAAAGGACCGAAGGTTTGTATGCCGTGTCGGAACAAATGGACAATTTGTCTAAAATTGCATTTTTCCTAACTATACAAACCTGAGGTCCTTTTACACATAGCCCCACCTCATGCCACACCCCTCACTCTGCAGTTTTTGGTTGCTTGGGCCAAAAGCAAAAGTGATTTGTTTTACCTCCCAGTCGCGCAAGCAGCGCGCCTGTCGGACAAGCAGTTAACTACCGAACCCCTTGTTCGAAAGCTTACGACCTATCCAGCTGCCGCTAGTACCTTCCTATTGTAAAAGGACCTCAGGTTTGTATAGTTAGGAAAAATGCATTTTAGACAAATTGTCATTTTTTTTTTTATTTCCTTTCTTTGAACACACTAAGAATCTTGAGTTTTCTCAGTGGTAGAGGCAGCTACCTGACTAAGGATGGGATTTGAATTTTGATGATGCCTCTAATCAATGTGACTGCATCTCATGACTGTAGGGAAACCTATACATTCTTCCCTGGGCTTCAACAACGTTGTTGCTAACTTTCATGTATTAATTTCTTGAAGTTGGTTCACATAATGTTTTCCTGTTCTCATTGTAAATGATGTGTGGATTGACACCTCCTGCATTTACAAGTCTATAGAAAAAAGTGGCCAGGATTCAATTTTCTTTGTTCTTAGTTATACATATGATCGAAGATGTTGACGCCTCCTTTTGTGCTGTTGTAAAAAAAGAGCAACAAAAACGTCTTCCCTTGCGCTTACGCCTCAACATCTCAGACTTGGTAACCAATTGTTAGTTTCAGTTTTTGTATCACTAGTAAAGTTATATACTAGTGCAAATTAAAAAACATGTCTCTAGTGTGAAAAGTCTTATTTTGGGAACCAAGGGGAGCTTCTGCCCCTCAGCACACTTTAGTGACTCAATCTTGCATAGCTGTGAGGAACAAAGCTTGGCATACCCCCTTCACAAATTCTTACCAAACACTGCAGCTGCTGGGTAGAAGAGAAGGTGTATTCCAGTAGCAGAGACATGGGCCTAACAAGGTACAATGTATCACTGGGGTGAAAAAATCAACCTCTTATTCTCATGGAAAATTTTTTTGTCTGTCTACTGTACAGTATTATTTTGAAATTAGATATTAACAAGGGATGAAGGTTCTCAAATGATTGAATACTGTTGGACTTTTGCCAATTTTTAATTTGAAAAATTAATTTTATCTGTTTACAAATTTCTTATAGATAGCATGTGCAACTCTGATTTAAGGAAATTTAGTGTACAAGCTCTCAATTGATTCCTTTTGAAGAGCAAAGAAGAATTTACACTTACCCGAGACTGTTTACCTTAAAGCAATGATTTTTTTTATTTGTGTAACTTACCCAGTAATTGCATAGCTGTAGTTTCTACTTCAATGGCAGCTTGAATTTCCAAATTTGCGGTTATACTTCCTCTGGTATCCAGTATGTGAATAGGCTCCACCCACTTTCTGGGGAGAAGAGTAACAAATACATGAAAACACCTCAATTTTTTTTCTACCATCCTAGAATCGCTGGTTTTCCAATGGATTCAATCTTGTTGCTTCACATGCGATGAAGTATTTGGGCCTTTGGCCATTTGTTATTGATTTGGATTGAATTAGTTGTGGTTTTGTAATTTTTTTGGTTAATTTAGTTTAATTTTTGGATTCTTTTGTTACAGCCGGCTTTTCAATCAATGACAATTGCCAATTGGTAATTAGCAGTTCAGCAATTCTGTGATATGTTCACCGACATTTGCTTTTTTCTGCTTAAATCTAACAAATTGTAATCATTTGCTTTTGTCAGTTATTGATTATTTTTTTAACTTGTGATTATGTGTGATTTGAGTTCAACTAGTTTTAGGTACGAATACCAGATTAACCAAAGCTTCGTATGATGCACATTCTATATGTGCCGCTTGCAGAGGGCAGGATTGCACAATTAACAACACTTGTCAGGAGTGTGAAAGCTGGAATGAAAAAGTGTGGAAGAACTTGACTTCACATAGCAATAAACTTGAAAGGGATCGGATGAGGAAGGCAGCCGTTAGAGCTGAGAGTAAGGTCCTCCTGCTTCTCCTTTCCTTGAATCACGTCATCGAAACCCGACTGCTCTGCCAGCCTGGAGAATAGGATTGATAAAAAATTAAGGCTGATGGTAAGTACTGTAACCCAACTGAATAAATCAGTGAAATGTTGAATTGATAAATTTAATAAAAATGAAAGTGAGGTGAATGTGGAGGTGGTGGCTGCCCAGGCCGCTGACTCTCCTAGGCAAAGGTCACTGCCAGACTCCCCTAAACCAGGGAGGAGGTACGTATACTTGAGGCCCAAGGGGGCTTGGTGGGGTCTGCCTGTGCATTCCCAGGTTGTGACAAAGGGCAATTGGAGAGGTGTCTCTGATGTCCACTGTCTCTCCTAAAGCCTAGGAACACCCAGCCCAAATTTGGGGCACCAATGCCGTTACAGCTGACCTCCGCTATTCACGATTCGCAGACTTGCTTATTTGTGTAATTTTTTATGAACCATATGCTGTACCCTTTATTTGCAGAAAAATACCCTGTTCATGGTTTTTATCACTGAAAAATATTCACAAATTACTGTATTTCTGGGCTCAGCCTGTGTCGCTCCGTGAAATGTCCCTTTAGCACACATTTCAAAGGTATAAATATTGCTATGATACCAGGGAAAAAAACTAATACGGAAATGCCAGAGTATTCTGGCTCGCTCACCTTCATTTAAGGTGTCGGTATGGTTTCTGGGGCGAGTGAAACCACTACCAGAGGTCCTTTGCCATTTAGATTCATCCTTCGTCAATATCCCTCATCTACAGAGGAACCGATCTAAGGCCCACTACCACGCTACCGTTACGGCTAGCGCCCCTGACATCATTCCTTTGATAGCACGACCCACACCACACACGTTTTTCTTTACTGTGTTGTGTTTTCTTGCTGGAATTTTTCTACCACCGTCATGGAACGTCAAGCTATTGCTGCATCCAAGTTAGGTACTGCTATTAATGGTTGACTATTTAGGAGCTGACCTTGGCATGTTTAACCAAATTATTTAGGTTTTTATAAGACGGCGTCCCATGCGGCGCCGTCCCCGTGCCGCCATACTCGGCTCGCTCCCTCGTGTTACCTTTTTTCGTGTCCCAATCGGTCCCCCATACCATTTGGGCTCAATTCTTAGTTTAGGAGTACCTTCCTATGATTTTCACTGATGCAATTTATTGACGTTTTTGTTATTTTATCCACACGGGGGATTTTGTCCGAGCACGCGCTCTCGGCTCGTAGCCTACGTCGTTACCTTTCAGCCCAGATGTTCATGCATGCATGTATCTTTTAGTTGTCAGGTTACCTCTTCATTAGGCACCCTTACCTGAAGGACCCTGGCCCTTTTCCCTTTGTCCTCGAGCCTCCCTGGCCGCCTGCCCCGCATCTTTTCGTCATGGCTTATAGGCTAGCTGCTCGGAGTTGTCAGGCTTGACCATCCTTCTCGGTTGGCTCTGCCCAGCTTCTCCAGGACATTACTCTTTCTCTCTCATCTCACTTTTCTTCCGCTCCCCCCGTGTTAGGATAGGGTGTTTATTTTATATGTTACATGTTCATTGAGATGGCTTCGGTTGGCCTATAGGCCTCCTTCGATCACCTGGCCTTTTTCACCGCATGGATGTTCACCTGGCCGAGAGAGTTCCAGGCGACCGTGTACGAGCCACCCCGCTTCGACCCTTCCAGTCCCTCTTCCCCCCACCTTGGGGTAGGTACGCTTGCTCATGAGACAGCCGATCCGAGCAAACCCTCCCCCTCCCCCCTCAAGGGGGACAGGGGAGGGCTGGAGGGCTCTTGACGAGCTGGCCAGCTACCCTTCCGTTCTCCCCAGAGGAGTAGGGGGGAGCCCTGCTCAGCCAAGCCTCGGTTGGCCACCAGGCTCGGTGGAGCTCAGTTCTCCTCGGTTCTCAGGTCGCGTTTCCCTATCATTAGTCACCATCTCCTCCCCGCTCCGGCGGATGCAGGACCCCGGCGTAGCCAGGTCCGCCTTGGTATGGTTGATTATTATGGAGGCTCCGGCCTCCCTTAAAGGGTACGCTTGTTGCATGCATGTTCTTTTACGTATAATGACATCCATTACCTTTAGTTTAAGTTTATTGGCGGAGTCCTCCAACCCCGCCAGGGATCATCTCCCACCTTGTTCTAGTTTTAAGTTACCCTACGGTGGAGTTGTCAAACTCCGCCGTTTAACTTTCTTCCCGGTCTCCCCCTGCTCCTCACCCGGTGTTTGTTTGGACTACTCCTTGCTCCGGCGTATGGAATAGGTGGTTATCCTGATTCAGTGATTAAATTGATCTCTGGCATCGCCGGAAACACACTGTTTCAAACTGTTCTACCGATCCTGCCGGATGCCTCACCACAGTACACGGCTAAAGAGCAGGCAGAGACTGGACCATGTTACTTATTAACACCGGAGTACTCCGGCGTCGCGGCATATCACAACCACGGACCTAGTCCGGAAGGTTAGTGGTGATACTCATGTATCATTTCACTTGCAGGTCACCCATTGTATGGAGGCTGGCTGCAACACTGTCCTCCAAGACCCCTGTGGGCACGAGGTCTGCCGGACCCACCCCACCTGCGCGATCCGCCTCAACGAGTCCGTGGTATGGCACCATGAGAGTTGCCTCATATGCTACGAGCTTGTAGACCAAGTCTCCTCTGAGGTAGGTGGGGTTCCAGAGTCTACACAGTAATGCAATGAGGACCAATGAAATTTATATCAATTTGATATGTCCTTTAGGATAAGTTACAGTTTAACCTAGGTTAGTCTTAAGTATTAACGTTAACCCTCTTTTTCAGGGCGTCCAAGCGGTCCGGGAGACTGCTTTAGCCACCCTGAAGGCCTGGGTTGGTGGGTTTGGCCGTAACGTTACCAAGGGCCAACCCGACATCCTTTCCAAGGAGATGGCCACTCTCATCTTCCCCGGCGGGAAGAGCACGTCGTCCGTAGACCCCGAAGTGGCAGCTCCCCTGATCGCTTCCATTCAAGAGGCGGTCGCTCAACCCCTGGAGGAGGCTTCCACGTAGGAAGTTGTGCAGGAAGTAGCTGCCCTGGATCTGGACCTCGAGCCCATGGCTGTTGAAGGCATGGGTAGCGGTAAGAATGTTTGTGAGGCAGGTACTGTAGGGGCTCAAGGGCTTTCCTTGAGCCCATCTAGAGCTTCTTCCCCTTTGACTTCAACCTCTTTCCAGGGATTCACTGGGGGACTTCAGTCGATCAGGCCGAAGTCCACCTTGGCGATCCCTAAAGTCAAAGGCAAGTGAGACTTTAAAGCGCTGCAGAAGTCCCTGTCTAAGAAGTCTTGGTACCAAACTTGTCCGTAAGCTTCCGGCTCACCATCCAGGGGCTGACAAGGCTAAACTGGCTTCCTATTCTAAAGGGTCGAGGACCAAGTCTTCTAAGGAGAGGGCTCAGCCCTCCTCCTCCAACCCTGAGGCGTCCACCTCAAAAGGAGCCAGATCCAAGGTTCCTAAGGAGAAGGTAGAACCTTCCTCCTTTGACCCTGATGTTTTCTTTGCGAATATTTCGGCAAATATTATGCAGGAGATGGGCAGCATGGTCGGGAACTTGGTGCAATCCAAGTTCCAAGAAATTTTTGTCCAATTGTCCTCCTCCTTAGAGGCGTCAGGGCAGTCTATCCAAGCTATCTCGGATAGACTAGTTACCCAGGAGAACCTTATTGCAGGTCTCCGAGAGAATGCACTGACAGGACTTCCACAGCCCAGCCTGGCAGCTCAGGGCTTGCTAATGCCGGACTCATCTACCCTTCCTCCCTTTACGCTGAACAACCCATGGAAGGTTGCTTCATATGCTCCTTTCGTAGATGGCATGCTCACGATTGAGGGCTGCGGAACTCGAAGGTTTGAGGACTTCGAGTTCTATCCTCAAGGATTACAGCCCCCTTTCATAGGCTATGTCTGCCTGACGGAGGTAGCTATGAGGAGGGAAGACAAGGTCCCAAAGGAAACAGTAATTCTTTCCCGGGACCAGGCCCAGCAGGCATGGTTGCGTAACCTTGAGGAGTGGCAATGCACTAATACCAGGGTTACGGCATTCAAGAGCCCGTTCACAATCTTCACCGTAGACGATGAAACGCCCATCCCGTTCACATCTAAGGTGGCAGAATTGACATCGCAGGCAGCAATGAAGGACTAGCCTATGCCCCAGCTCCGGGAGACAGAACCGACTTCCCTCCTGCTCCCCGGAACTGATGATCACTGGGTAGATCTTCCGGCCACCTTTTCTGTAGGTAAACTAAAACCAGACTGCGCCATCACGCTGTTTAGCGAGAGGTTACCCAGGCTATCGGAAAATCTCATTCAAACTGAGTATGACGCCAGGATGAGGCTTTGCAGGTCCCTCAACTCGCTAGTTATGACAGAAGTATCGGCTCTAATCTACAGAGAAGAACCTTTATTTAAGATCATCGCCAAGTCACTATTGTATTCAATGCAATGTGACTTGTAGGATTTCGTCATAGCTAGACGAAATTGTAGGAAACATGTGCTGGCGGAGGCCACGATCCGCCACGAGCCCAACATATGGGGCTCTGACCTCTTTCCGGCCTCGGTAGTGAATGAAGTGCACTGCGAGGCGGTCAGGTTCAACCAAAGCCTAAGGGTTTGCTGGGGACTCGTCTCCAAACGGAAACCGGAGTCCGCCGGATCGAATCCCAAGTCAAAGAAGAAGCCTAGGAAGTTCCAGCCCTTCCAGGCCCCTCAACAACAGACTATGGTACAAGCGGTTGCGGTATCTCAGGTACCGCAACCTTCAACCTCTAAGGTGCAGCCACAACAGCAGTTTGTGCTGCTGACACAATCACCACAACAGGCACAGGCTTCAGCCTCCTATACTGTCTCCCCTGCTTACAACCCAGTGTTTGAAAACCAGTCGTTTCAAGCCTTCAACAGGTTTGGCAGGGGTAGCAGAGCTAGAGGCGCCTTCCGTCAACGAGACGGCGGAAGAGCCACCAACCGAGGCAAAGGTTCCCGAGGAGGACGTGGTGCACGCCCTTCCTCAAACCGGTGAGAATCCCCAGGTAGGAGGGAGACTGTTCCTCTTTCGTCACCGTTGGAGGTTCAGCAATTGGGCCCAAAGCATTGTGTCCAAAGGTCTAGGATGGAGTTGGCTCAAAGGTCCCCCTCCATCCAACACCTTTTATCAGGAACCAACAGCAGAATTGGTAGAGTATTCCCAAGAACTCCTTCAAAAAGGAGTAGTGTCAAGAGTCAAGCATTTAAAATTTCAAGGTCGCTTGTTCAGCGTGCCAAAGAAAAACTCAAACAAGCGAAGAATAATTTTAGACTTGTCCCGTCTGAACTTATTCATTCACTGCGACAAGTTCCGGATGCTGACCATTTCGCAGGTGCGGACCTTACTTCCCCGTGGGGCCGTCACCACCTCTATAGATCTTACAGATGCCTACTATCATGTTCCAGTAGCAAGGCACTTCCGCCCGTTTCTAGGCTTCAGACTAGGAAAACAGGACTACTCCTTCAAAGTAATACCATTCGGGCTCAACATAGCCCCCAGGGTATTTACAAAATTGTCGGAGACAGTTGTTCAAGAACTAAGGTCTCAAGGAATAATGCTAGTAGCCTATCTGGACGATTGGCTCGTGTGGGCCACAAGCATCGAAGCATGTTGCAAAGCAACGGTCAAAGTAATCCGGTTTCTGGAACATCTAGGCTTCCAGATAAACAGAACCAAGTCCCGGCTAACACAGGAGTCCCGCTTCCAGTGGCTAGGAATTCAATGGGACTTGAACTCCCACACTCTATCAATCCTGCCGTTGAAAAGGAGAGAAATAGCCAAAGCAACCAGCCAATTTCTCAAGTGCAAACAGACGTCCCGGTGGAACCAAGAAAGAATCTAGGGTTCTCTCCAATTCGCTTCAGTAACAGACGTCCTACTGAAAGCCAGACTAAAGGACATAAACCGGGTTTGGCGATCAAGAGCAAACAAGAGATCCCGGGACAAACTAGCTCCTATCCCGGCGATCTTACGGAAGAGACTCCGCCCGTGGACGGAGATCAAGAATTTGTCAAAGACAATTCTGCTGCAATTCCCTCCGCCGGCTTTAGTGATCCACACAGATGCATCACTAAGTGGGTGGGGCGGTTACTCACAGTACAAAAAGGTACAGGGAACCTGGTCCCTACCATTCCGCCAGCTTCATATCAATGTACTGGAAGCTATGGCAGTGTTCCTCACCCTGAAAAAGCTTCATCCAGCCAAGAAATCTCGTATCAAGCTGTTGCTGGACAGTGCAGTGGTAGTACACTGCATCAACGGGGGTGGCTCCAAGTCGAGCCACGTGAACCATGTCTTGATAGCCATATTTTCACTAGCAGACAGGAACAAATGGCACCTGTCAGCCACTCACCTTGCGGGGGTAAGAAACGTGGTAGCGGATGCGCTATCACGTTCAGTTCCGCTGGACAAGGAGTGGTCCCTGGACAAGGAGTCATTCAGTTGGGTCTGTCAACTAGTACCGGGGCTTCAGGTAGATCTCTTCGCCACCGAATTGAACCACAAACTCCCTTGTTATGTGGCCCCCAACCTGGACCCTCTGGCTTATGCCACGGACGCTATGGCTATAGATTGGAACGTGTGGAAGAAGATTTACCTCTTTCCTCCAGTGAATCTTCTCTTGAAAGTCCTGAACAAACTCAGGACGTTCAAAGGTCACATTGCTCTAATAGCCCCCAATTGGCCCAAGAGCAATTGGTTCCTGCTTCTACTGGAATTGGGACTCCGACCTCAACGGATTCCCAATCCCAAACTATCACAACTAGTACAAACGCGGACTGTGTTCGCTTCCTCAGGAATCCAGAAAGCCCTAACTTTATGGACTTCATGAAGTTCGCAGCACAGAGGAATGCTAATATCGATCCTCAGAACATCTTGTTCTTAGAATCTGATAAACGAGAATCAACCTTGCGTCAATATGATTCAGCAGTTAAAAAACTAGCTGTATTCCTGAGGGACTCTAATGCACAAACCATGACCACGAATCTGGCCATGTCCTTTTTCAGAACACTATTTGAGAAAGGTTTAGCAGCTAGTACTAGTACTACTACTAAGTCTGCTCTTAAGAAGATCTTCCAGTTTGGATTCAAAATAGATCTAACAGATTCATATTTTTCATCTATCCCCAAGGCTTGCGCTAGACTCAGACCATCCGAGAGGCCCAAGTCGGTGTCATGGTTCTTAAATGATGTCCTTAAATTGGCCTCGGACACTAATAATGACTCATGTGACTATATGGCTCTCTTAAGGAAAACATTATTCCTAATAAGTTTGGCCTCAGGAGCCAGAATATCTGAACTGTCGGCTCTATCTAGAGAATCAGATCATATAGAGTTTCTCCCTTCAGGAGAAGTGTTACTTTCTCCAGATCGCCAATTTCTAGCTAAAAATGAGGACCCACTGGATAGATGGGCCCCATGGAAAATTGTCCCACTTCCACAGGACCCGTCCTTATGTCCAGTTACTTCACGAAGAGCATATCTAAGTAGAACTGCCCTGATATCTTCAGGCCCTCTGTTCATTAGAGAAAAAGGAGGCACCATTTCCTTAAAAGGAATTAGGCAGCAGATTTTATACTTTATAAAACAGGCCAATCTGCAGTCCTTCCCACGGGTACATGATGTTAGGGCAGTAGCTACCTCTGATTCAATTATTTTCCAAACACATGAATTTTGAAGATCTGAAGAAGTACACAGGCTGGAAATCTCCGACAGTATTCAAACGCCATTATCTTAAGTCCTTAGAAGTCCTTAAATTTCCAGCAGTGGCAGCCAGAAACACAGTTTCCCCTGACACTGCTTAATTTAGTAGTGAGTAGTTTATCCTATGTCTCTCCTTACTTCTCTCTTTCCTACCTGCCTCGCTAGCATTCTTGCCGTAGCTCAGTCGTCATTGTTGTCGTACTGTACCTTGGATGCCACATATTGTATATACTTGTGATAATTCCAATATGTTTTTATCTGGGACTAGTCCCAGTTTGCATTTAGTCATACTATATACTTATGAATAACTGTTATGTTTTTGTATATTGGATTAGTGTTGAGGTTCAAATTGCTCTGTTTTTACTTGTTCTGGTAACCTTTATTATCTAGATTAAGTTAATTAGCCATTAAATTTAATTTTTGATTTTGTCCTCCATCTTTTTTGTTGGTGGTGCTTCCTCTTTCCAAGCTTGTATGGCCATTTCTCTGGTACTATTTCACAGAGTGACACAGGCTGAACCCAGAAAAGGGATTTTGATGAAGGAAAAATCTATTTCTGGGCAAGGACCTGTGTCGCCCAGTGAAATCCCACCCTTTCCTTTTTACCCCCCTTTTTTCTTGGTCCAAGCTTGGGTGCTATCTGCAGGAATGACGTCTGAGGCGCTAGCCGTAACGGTAGCGGGTAGTGGGCCTTAGATTGGCTCCTCTGTAGATGAGGGATATTGAAGAAGGATGAATCTAAATGGCAAAGGACCTCTGGTAGTGGGTTCACTCATCCCAGAAACCGTACCGACACCTTAAATAAAGGTGAGCGAGCCAGAATACTCTGGCATTTCCATATTAGCTTTTTTCTCTGGTATCATAGCAATATTTATACCTTAGAAATGTGTGCTAAAGGGACATTTCTCTGGGCGACACAGGTCCTTGCCCAGAAATAGATTTTTCCTTCATCAAAGTCCCTCTTTCATATTATTTTTGTGACTGCAGTAGATATCCCGTATTTGCAGGGGAGAGGTACCAAGCACCCACGAATAACTAAAAGCCATGAATAGTACTTAAAACCCCCTCTAAAAATGTTTAAAACTGCCTATTTTGATAGTAAAAACACAAAAAACCCTCCGAAAATGCTCATATCTGAGTATTTTAATAGTTTTATCACAAAAAGTGCATTTATTCATGAAAATGATATGAAAATACAGTACTCTCTAAGGCGGCCAAAGAAAGACTAGCACATCATGAGGTTCTATGCCCGGTCAGTGACCAGCTTCCACCTCATATATGCATGAGTTGCCAGATGCCACAGATTACTTGCTTTACAATCTTTGATTGTTTTTAACTGGTTTCTAGCTGACACAAGATGATTATCCTATTGTTAAGACTGAGGATTTATTAGCTATGAAAAATGCAAGTTGATTAAAAACTTTTCATATTTCTCATTGAAAAATACTGCAAATAGGCAATTTTTCTGTGAATAATGTGTGTACATATATTGTCCATATAAAAATCTGCAAATAGGTGAGTCCGCAAATTGTGAGACTGCAAATAGAGAGGGTTGACTGTAAATGCAGGTTGTGATAAACTATTAAAAAACTTGGGTATACTAAGAAATTTTAAAGTGTTTCTTTTGTGTGTTTCAACTATCAAAATAGGCAGTTCTAAACATTTTTAGAGGGGTTTTATGTATTTGCAGATTTTAGCTATTCTTAGGGGCTCTGGTATCCATCCCCCGCAAATATACTGTATTCTAGGGAGTATTGCCAATTGAAGAGACACCACTCTTCCTTGGCGTATTCTCCTATGGCCTGCAAGAGGCCAAAAGAGCCTTTAGGAAGCCCACAAGCTTCTTGCAGTTTTTGGGACAGTCCTGAGAGGCTGTTGTCAAATCAGGATGCCTCAGACTGTCACTATTTGGGGCCCAAACGACAGACATCCATCGAAGCGCCTGAGGACTCCAAAGTGCCCAAGCACCCATTGGCACCAAATTCTTGCTCTTCACGGGAGTGGCCGGAGCACTCTTGTGCCCTGCACCTGAGCACCCAATAAAAGACATTTCTTTTCAGATAACTTCAGTAACAGATGAAGAAGGGGACCCTTCATTGGAACCAATTAAGCAACAACTAAAGAACTGTGGACTTCCCAAAGAAACCTCTTCCAACAAAGACAACATTGGAACCAACGATGACGCAACCTTCTACAGACAAAAGAAGCAGCACAGAATACGTCACTTCTGGCTTAATTTTTGAAGGCTCATCCAGATTTCCTCTCTCTTGTAGCCCCGTCGAAGCCGCAAGCAACATTTGCAATTAACAATCCCTCGAACTTCTCGAGATTACCTAAGATGGTACTCTCCTCGTCAGCCAGAAAAGTCTTAGAGGACGTATATGTCTGGCTTTCAGAGAAGAGGGTACAAGGAAAATCTTCCTTTTATATTCCTCCCTCTCGCCTTTCTAGGTGGCAGTATCAGTCATATTTGACTGGAGAAGTTCCTTCCTTGGGAGTGGCTGTCTCCTCCCATGGGGACTTCTCGGGGCTGATAGATTCAGAACGTATTTCTGCCTTTAATTCAGCCAAAGTGATGTTTTCTGGTACAGAAATCAATCATTAAAGAACATCTTCAAGACTCTGGAAGGTCTCAGTTTTCTTGACTGGTCAATTGAAGCTTTATGAAAGAAAATTAGAGACTTCTCTCCTTTAGCAGAGGATTCCTCTGCTTACTGGTTGAATGTCATTTATTGTACTGACAGAGCAATAAAAAAATGCTTCCCATGAATTGGCCTCCCTGTTTGGTATGGGAATATTTAAGAAAAGAGAGGTATGGTGCTCTTTCACCTCTGCTTTTCTCATCTTTGGACAGGCAACACATGTTTCCAGAGACAGCAGTGAACGAGATCACTTTAGAGTTACAGAAAATGTCCACACAAGATCTAGCAGCCAGCCTATTCTACAGGACGGCCTAGGGATTAGGCACCTTTTTCTACTAAGTCAACCTTGCCATTGCAGAGAATTCCCCTTCGAGGAAGGAAACAGAGACCACAGGTAAGGACGTGAAGTAACGTATGTTTTTGTACATGAACTTTCCTGTCAGATATATACTTAGCTTACGTCTCTGACGTAACGACAGAATTCAAAACTCGCAGCACACGCGACAGGTAGGTCAGGTGATCTACCTTACCCGCCGCTGGGTGGCGGGTGTAAGAACCAAACCCACTTTCTTGTCAGATTTTCTCTGTCGCCGGTCCTGACAACACCTGTTGTTAGGTCCTCACGATAGTTGGATTTGTTTCTCGTTGCCTGGATTCTTTGGACTGACATTTTTGGTGAAGTACCTTATCCTTTGACTTGGCATACGTGATTGTGGACTGGTTTTTTGGATTTTTCTCTGGATTTTTCTTGTGATGGCTGATTCTGAAGTTAAAAAATCTACCATGTTTAGAGTGTGCTCTGTGAGTGAATGTAAGGTGAGGCTACCTAAAGCCTCGTTAGAACCTCACAATGTATGTATGGGATGTAGAGGAAATGAATGTTCTTTCAATAACCCGTGTAAGGAGTGTGAAAGATTGGATGAAGATGGATGGAAGTCTCTTTCTTCCTATTTAAGGAAGTTAGAGAAAGATAGGGCCCGTAAGGCTTCTTCAAGAAGCTCCAGTAGATCTCGCATTAGCGAACTTGAAGTAGAGAACCCTGTTGTAGAGTTAGTACCTTCTCCTGTTTCAGCCCCTGCTCCTGGCATCGAACCTGAAGATACGCCTTCGGAGGTGGCCTCCATGAGGGCCACGATTCGTAGCATGGAGAGCAAAATACGCTCTTTAGAAGGTAAGAGTGATAGTGCCAGTGAATTGTGCAGTGCCCCTAGTGCAGTAGAGGGTGCGTCTGACCGGCTCACTAATGCTTCCAGGCCTAGACCTCTTCCAGACTCCCAGACCCAGTTTGAGGAAGAAAGTCAACAGCCGCAGGAAGGTTAGGGAGAACCCCCACTGGTCAGGCGTCCCCTCGGCAGACCCTGTTGTACGTTCTCAGGCTGCCTTGGATCGAGCCAAGAAAGAAGTTTTGCGCCAGTGCTTCTCTTCGTCGTCTTCGCCCTCTCCTAAGCGCGGATGGAGCGCCTCGGAAGCCTCGCGCCCTCTCAAGAGAGCCTGGAAGGCGCCTTGCGCCCTTCCCTCCAGCCCTGAATACTTCTCGGAAGAGCCTGAGGTAGAAGTCAAGAGACCCAGGAGATCGCAAGAGCTCTCATCTCCTTTTCACCCTCGAGCCTCGTCCCCAGTAGAGGCTTTTGAGAGATCTCCGGCGCGTATCTTAGCTGGCTTGCAGGCACAGATTTCGGCTCTGGCGGACTCCTTGGCAGGGAGTTCTCACCGTAGGAAGGATGTCTCGCTCCCGGTGAACAAGTCTAAGAGAGACCTCGTGAATATCTCGCCTCCTGCAGAGAGGTACCAAGAGCCTCGCAGGCGCTCTTCGATCGATCAAGAGCCTGATAGGAACTACTCTTCGAGTAGGCGCCAAGAGCCTGGGAAGCTTCTCGCGTCGAGCAGGCGCTCTTCTCCTGATAGCCGCTCGTCCAGAGTCAGACACCTGGAACAGGACAGGTGTTTCTCCTCAAGCAGGCGCTCTTCTCCAGGGATCCGTTCTCCTCCTGGCAGGCATCAAGAGCCTGGCAGGTGCTCTTCTCCAGGCAGCCGCTCTCCCTTGGACAGGCGCTTGGAGCCTGTTAGGCGCTTTTCCCCTAACATTCGCTATTCGCCAGAGACCCTCTCTCCTCTTGGCAGACGCCGAGAACCTAGCAGGCGCCAAGAGCCTAGTAGGTGCCAAGAACCTAGTAGGCACCGATCTCCGAGCAGGCGCTCTTCTCCAGGTAGCCGCTCTCCTCTGGACAGGCGCCCCGAGCCTAGTAGACGCTACCCGTCTGGTAGGCACTCTTCGCCTGAGAGCCTCTCTCCTCGTGGCAGGCGCCAAGAGCCTGGCAGGCGCCAAGAGCCTAGCAGGCGCTCTTCTCCTGGCAGGCGCTCCCCTCTGGACAAGGATTTAGAGCATGACAAGTGCGCCGCTACTAGTAGGCGCTCTCCTAGTAGGCGCTCTCCTAGAAAGAGCTCTCCTCCAGGCAGCCGCTCTTCCCCGGACAGGCGCCCTTCGAAGGGTAAGCGCCCTTCTTCTGAAAGGATGGCCTTCCCTTCCAAGAATGTTCATGGGTCTACGGTTGAAGAGGATCAAGAGGCAACAGATGAAGAGTTGGCCAAGGATTCTTCGATCTCTTCATACGTGAAAATGAAGCCCACCATCTCGATGAAGAAGGCCCTTAGAGGGTTTTGGGGATTGGTTGGGCTCCAAGGAAGAGAAAGGAAAGACTGTTTTTTCTTTCCCGCCTTCCAAGCTGACGGGAAAGATGGGCTTTTGGTACGAGTCAGGGGAACCTTTGGGCTTGGTTCTTCCCTCCTCCACGGACTCGGACTTCTCTTCGTTGGTGGATTCCGCTCGTCGCTCGGCTCTTCTTTCAGCTAAGACGACGTGGGGAATGAGTGAGTTGGACCACCTTCTGAAGGGAATGTTCCGGGTCCTTGAAGTATTTAACTTCTTGGACTGGTCCCTGGGAGTTTTAGCGAAGAAGACTCAATCCCAGGAGTCCCTTTCGCCTGAGGATCTACATTGTGTCTTGTCTTGTATGGAAAAGGCAGTGAGAGACGGTTCTAGTGAGGTAGCTTCTCTTTTCGGAGCGGGAGTTATCAAGAAGAGGGTGGTGTACTGCTCTTTTCTAACTAAAGCGGTTTCTCACGCTCAGAGAGCCTCTCTGTTATATGCACAGCTTTCGCCTCAGCTGTTTCCTAAGAAGATTATCCAAGACATCTCGAGTGCCCTCTCAGCGAAGGCCACGCAAGATATGCTAGCACAGTCAGCTAGGATGCCTCGTACATCCTTCCAAGCAAAACCCAAGAAGGAGACACCAGCAAGGCAGGAGCCCTTTCGAGGGGGCCCTCCCTCCCGATCCTCTTCCTCTAGAGGAACAAGACCTCCTAAGAGAGGAAGGACCTTCTCTCGATCTATTAGATCGAAGAAGTAGCACCCAAGTCCTCCAGACTACAGTAGGTGCCAGACTACTGAGATTCTCAGACGTCTGGGCCCAGAAGGGGGCGGACAACTGGTCCTTCTCGATCGTCAGGAAGGGGTACCTCATTCCCTTCATTTCAAGACCTCCCTTGACCACAACCCCAAGGGAGTTGGTGGCCAAGTACAAAGACCCTTACATGAACCAAGCCCTTGCTCTAGCAGGAGAGCTTATGCTGGAGAAGGAAGCTATAGAGCTAGTGAAAGAGCCTCGTTCTGCGGGTTTTTACAACTGCCTCTTCCTAGTTCCCAAAACCTCAGGAGGATGGAGACCGGTTCTGGATGTAAGCGCCCTGAACGTCTTCGTGAAGAAGAGAAAGTTCGCCATGGAGACGACGTCTTCAGTTTTAGCAACTCTTCGCCCTGGGGACTGGATGGTGTCCCTAGATCTTCAGGACGCTTACTTCCACGTGCCGATTCATCCTTCTTCACGGAAATTCCTAAGGTTCATGTGGAAAGGAAAAGTTTTCCAATTCAGGGCCTTGTACTTCGGCCTCTCTACAGCCCCCCAAGTTTTTACGGGACTCATGAAAAAGGTAGCACAATGGCTACATTTGGAGGGAGTGAGGGTTTCCCTCTATTTGGATGACTGGCTTATCAGAGCCAAATCGAAAGAAAGATGTCTGGAGGACCTTCACAAGACTTTGACCCTGGCAAGTTCTCTGGGACTGTTAGTGAACTTAGAAAAATCTCAGTTAATCCCCAGCCAAGATCGGATTTATCTGGGGATTCGGATGATTTCTCCGGATTTTCAGGCGTATCCCTCTCCAGAAAGGATAACTCGATGTTCCGAGAAGGTCGCAACCTTTCTAGAGAAAGATGTATGCACAGCGAGGGAGTGGATGAGTCTGTTGGGGACGCTCTCCTCGCTGGAGCAATTCGTTTCTCTAGGAAGGTTGCACCTGAGACCATTCCAGTTCTTTTTAAACCAGAACTGGAACCGCCTGTCTCAAGATCTAGAGTTCCCCTTCAAGATCTCGAAGGAGATAAAGAAGGATCTTCTCTGGTGGGCAGACCCTCTTCGCTTCCTGGAAGGTCTATCACTGCACATGCCGAACCCCAACCTAGTGTTGTTTGCCGACGCATCGGACACAGGTTGGGGAGCGACGCTCGGTTCAAGGGAAGTGTCAGGCACCTAGGAGGGGGAACAGGTGTCCTGGCACATCAACAAAAAGGAGTTGATGGTGGTTTGGCTAGCCCTAAAAGCCTTCGAGTACCTCGTCCGGGATGCAGCGGTTCAGATCAACTCGGACAACACCACAGCCCTGGCATACATCAGGAAGCAAGGGGGGACGCACTCCTTCTCCCTGTACGAAACAGCATGGAAACTTCTACTGTGGTCGAAGGAAAGGAGGATAAGACTCCTCACCAGATTCGTGCAGGGAGAAAGGAACGTCAGGGCCGACCTTCTGAGCAGGAAAAACCAAGTCCTTCCCTCAGAGTGGACTCTTCACTCGGACGTGTGCCAGGAGCTGTGGAAGACGTGGGGCAGACCTCACTTGGATCTATTCGCGACCTCCAAGAACGCAAGGATAGACCTCTAGTGCTCCCCGATATCAGACCCGATAGCAGTAGCGATAGATGCTTTTCTGCTAGACTGGAAGCATCTAGACCTTTATGCGTTCCCTCCCTTCAAGATTCTGGGAGAAACACTAAGAAAGTTTGCAGCATCGGAAGGGGCAAGAATGACATTGATAGCTCAGTTCTGGCCCGCCCAAGACTGGTTCACAGAGGTACTGGAATGGTTAGTAGACATTCCAAGATCCCTGCCACTAAGAGTCGATCTGCTCAAACAGCCCCACTTCGACAGGTATCACAAGAACCTCCCCGCTCTCAATCTGACTGGACTCAGACTGTCAAGAGTCTCGTCAGAGCGAAGGGTTTTTCGGCAAAGACTGCAAGGGCTATTGCCACTGCAAGAAGACCTTCTACCATCAGGGTCTACCAGTTGAAGTGGGATGTCTTTCGACGTTGGTGCAGGAATCAGAAGCTTTCCTCCTCCAGTACCTCTGTGACCCAAATAGCAGACTTCCTCTTTTTCCCGAGGGAAAAATGTGGTCTGGCGGTCTCAACCATAAAGGGTTATAGAAGCATGCTAGCCTCAGTGTTCAGGCACAGGGCATTGAACATCTCGGAAGATAAAGATCTCCATGACCTGATAAGATCTTTTGAGACAACTAAGAAAGTCTCTAATTTAACCCCAAGCTGGAATCTCGATGTAGTCTTGCTTTTCCTGAGGTCATCAAGATTTGAACCACCTCAATCAGCCTCATTTAGAGACCTAACGATGAAGTCCCTGTTTCTTATGGCTTTGGCTTTGGCTAAGAGAGTAAGTGAGTTGCAAGCCTTAGAAGGAAGTGTAGGATTCAAAGGAGACTCCGTGATTTGTTCCTTCCTTCCTTCTTTCTTAGCCAAGAACGAAAACCCCTCCACTCCTTGGCCCAGGAGTTTTGAGGTAAAAGGCTTATCCTCCCTCGTTGGAGTAGAAACAGAGAGGACTCTTTGCCCTATAAGAAGCCTTAAGTTTTATCTCCATAGAAAGAAAAAACTTAAGGGCAATATGGACAACCTCTGGTGTTCTGTAAGAGATCCCAATAGGCCTTTGTCAAAAAATGCTCTGGCATTCTTTATTAGGAACTTAATAAAGGAAGCTCATGTGGCATGCGATCAAGACCATTATAAGCTCCTGAAAGTCAAGGCTCATGAAGTGAAGGCCATTGCCAGGTTGTTGGCTTTCAAGAAGAAGATGTCGCTACAGAATCTCATGAAAGCGACTCTTTGGAGATGCAACTCAGTCTTCGCCAACTACTACCTTAGAGACGTGAAGATTACGTATGAGAAGTGCTTTGGGTTAGGCCCATACGTATCAGCGGATTCAGTGCTGGGGCAGGGAGCTGAAGCATATCCTTTTTAATTATTTCCCCTTTGTTTTTGGTTTTGTGTTTTTATGGTTGTATGGAAGAGGATGCAGGTAGGCATCTCTTTCAAGTCGTATTACTAACAATTAGTACTTTGGTTAGGTGATCTGAGTTGTGCTTGAGTTCCCTTGCAATGGTAGTGGACAGGTTCTGTCATATAAGTGGGCGGATCCCCTTTGACAAGATCCTAACTGGATTCTACCAAGTAAGCAGATACAGACCCCATTGGTAGACCCAAAGAGTCTTTTCAGCTGTAGGTCACCCCCTCGCTGTAGCTCTTCAGGCAACGCAGACTAATAGACAGTAACTTTGAAGTCTTCTGCCTAAAACAGGTAAGAACCAAGGTTTTTATATCCTATAACATGTGTTGTTTCCCCTTTCTTTGTACTTGAGTGTCTCTTTCCTTCCACCAAGGGTGTCAATCAGCTAAGTATATATCTGACAGGAAAGTTCATGACAAAAATTATATTGTTAGTATACAATAAAGTTTTGTAGATACTTACCTGGCAGATATATACGATTGATGGCCCGCCCAGCCTCCCCGCAGGAGACAGGTGGAAGAGAAAATCTGACAAGAAAGTGGGTTTGGTTCTTACACCCATCACCCAGCGGCGGGTAAGGTAGATCACCTGACCTACCTGTCGTGTGTGCCTCGAGTTTTGAATTCTGTCGTGACGTCAGAGACATAAGCTAAGTATATATCTGCCTGGTAAGTATGTACACAACTTTATTGTATACTAACAATATTTCTTCACGCAAGCAGTCAAGACATCCGCTTCAAAAACCTCAACAAAGAAGTGAGAATGCAGTCCTCCATGTTCCTGTGGATGCAAGACTCCAGCTGTTTTGGAAGAACTGGAAGGAAAAAGGGGCAAAACCTTGAATAGTACAGGTTCTAAAGGTAGGCTACTCGATCCCATTCAAAGAGAAGCCAATGCTGGCTGGACACTGATCGCATTAACAGCTTCCTCCGTAGGATTGGACAAGTTTCTAGCCCTTACACAAGAAGTGGCATTGGTAATGAGGAAATGGTCAATAAAAAAAAGTAAAGCTTGTCAAGTCGATGGAGTTCTACAACCGACTGTTTGTAGTCCCAAAAGCCAAGGAGGATGGAGACCAGTCCTCAATGTGAGCATTCTGAATTTCTTCATAGAGAAGACAAAATTCTGGATGGAATCAGACCACTCTGTTCTAGTGGCCATCAGTCAGGGGAATTGGGTCATCTCCCTGGATATGCAAGACGCACATTTCCGTGTGCCAACCTCCGTCTTCAAGGAAATTTCTGAGATTCATTTACAGAATGATGTTTTTCAGTTCAGAGCACTGTGCTCCCACAGGTGTTTCCTCATTCCTTGCTCCCTTAGCGGAGTGGCTACACCTGACAGGTATAAATATACAGTGCAAATTCTCCTCTATCTGTGTGCGGGTAGCAAGGGTCGGCGTCAGGCACTCCATTACCGTCTGCACACTGCAATGTAAACTGCGTGCCCAGGTAATAAATCAGTTTACAGACTGCTCTACGAGCAAGAGCCTGTGCTGGCATAAGGCCAGCTAAATTTAAAACGACAAACATAATAAATCAGTTAGTCCTCATTTCTGTGGCATTCCGACCTCACACACAATTAATCCTAACACTAGTGATCAATAAATGAAACACTTATAAAACTTTAAATACTAAATTTATTTTTAAATTCAAAATTTATAAGTAGAATTCACAATCTTACTTTGAATAAAAGATTACTATTACTTGAAATTTTTTTTTTTTACTAAATCTTGAATTAAATAATTGAATTCATCAAAGTATAATTTAAACCATTAAGAGATACTGAAGATGCTAAGTAAATAAATGTTAAATTACCACAATATAAAATGAAAAACAGATTGAAAACACAAGATATGCAAAATTAAAAAAAAAATTAAACAATTAATTCAAATTATAAAATGTAACAGAAATCAATAGTTTGAATACCCATCTTCAAACTTAAAGATTTGTTTTTAACCATGGTCAGAATACAAAATTCACTTTACCTTGTGAGGTCTGAGTGAGACGAGGAGAGCGAGTGAGCTAATTTTATTCGTTGTTGTTTGAGATTAAGCCGGCCTTGTGCCAGCACGGACTCTTGCTCCTAGAGCAGCCCGTAGATTTTATTCGGCAAATGAGGCTATGCATAAGGCGGCATGCGGACGGAAGCGTAGTGTCCATCAAGCACACACGAGCAAACAAACTAAAGGGGCAGGGTCCCTGCTGTGAATTTGTTTCTTCACAGACGAAAATACATGAATAATATTACATAGAGGGAACGGACATACGTATATACATCAAAAGAAAGGGCGTAAAATACTCTACATTTTAGTTCCTGGAAGAAAAGAGAGGACATATGGATATACAGATTTTTACAATGGAAGGATGAACATTCGCCCGAATGTCGTCCTTACAACCTGATACCTAAAATTTTTGCTGCAGCTGCAAAATTTACCAAATACACTTGATAGATACCATTACAATAAACACTCTATTATAATGTTAGATCTCACAATAAGTTACTACAACGGAGTGACCGACAATCAATTACTTTACAAGTTTAAGCGGCTCATTGGCGTGCCACCTCGGTTGGCCGCGAGTTCGATTCTCGAGCATTCCATTGAGGGGTGAGAGATGTGCATTTCTCGTCGTGGTTCGGAAGTCACATAAAGCCGTTGGTCCCATTGCTGAATAACCACTGGTTCCATCCAACGTAAAACACTATGCAAACAAACAAACTATGATTTATAAGAATTTCCGTCTCCAGTCAAAAACAAAGATCTCATAGAATGTTCTAGAAATGAAAGAAAAATTATTTCTTAAGCAAACGAGTGGAACTTCTGGTCCTACTTGAACAGAAAATACATAATGTCATTATCAAGAATCGCTGGAATGTTGCAGGTGCAGTCATCAAACTAAATGGCAAAACAGTGTATTGACACAATCTAAAAGGAATAATGAAAGCTGACAGCACTTTAGCATTCCATCCAAGGGAATTTGATAATATCCTTTCAACCAGTCTACCTTGGACACAAACTTTGCTTGCCCAATGTTATCTAGTAATTGATCTATAATAGGCAAGAGATAATTGTCAACCACACTGATGGAATTCAGTTTCCTGTAATTACTACACATTCTAAATGAGCCATTTGGTTTCTTCACCAACACACTGGAGAACTGATGTGTAATGAGTTGAACTGGTTCTGCTAATCCATGCAGCAACAAATATTCAACTTCTTTCTTCAAATCATCTCGATGATAAGGCAATAAGCGATAGGCTCTGTTTAAAAGGTTTTCCATCTCTGATCTTTATCTCATGCTTTGTCAGATCGGTAATTACTGTGGAACTTCTGATCACTTCCCTCAATTCACCACTTTGTTTTAGTATATCCTCCAAATTTTGCAATATTGAAGAATTATTCATCTTGCTTTCAGCTTCCCGATTCGTAGCCATAATCTTTACCTCTTGGTTGTGAAGTTTGTCTAAAACTGTTTCTGTTTTCAGGTCGTATTAGGAACGTTAGGAGTTTGCAAAAGATTTACATGCATCTTCATCTGTTGTTTCAATCACATAAGTTTGATCACTTAACTTCTCTGTTATCTTGTAAGGCCCTTGAAATGTGTTTGTAAGGGAAAATCTTCTCGCTGGGAAGAACACTAGAACTTGTTTGACCTACAGTAAAATTTCTTAGCCTAGTCTTAGCATCATATCTCCTTTTCATTTTCTCTTCACTTACTCTCAGATTTTTCTACAGTGAATTTGCTAATATCTCTTAACCATTTCCTCAAGGTCTTCACATATTCTCCTTGGATTTCCGCTCGATTTCTTCACCCAGTTTTCTGCAAGAATCTTAAGCGGTCTCTTACTTCTCGACCAAAAATCAGGTGAACATCCTATGTTTTCTTGATAAGCATTACTAATTTCAACAACAATGAGGGTAAACCAGCATCCCATTCTCTTCTTGATTCACGACAGTACTTTATAACCTATTTTTCAATATCCGGTGGAACCTTTCAAAATGCTCCTTGACTCTCTGGATGATAAGTAGTTAATAACTGTATTCCACCCCTAACAATTTCATCACATCTTGGAACAGTTTAGTTGTAAAGTTCTTTCCGCTACAACGTTGCAAAATTTCTGGTATTCCAGACTTCGAGAAAAACTCCACCAACTTCTCAGCGATTACCGTGGTAAATATGCTTCTTGCTGGAATCGCCTTAGGATTTTTTGTGACAAGACACATTAAGGTTAATAAATATTCATTTCCTTTCTTCTTTCCCAGAAGCGCCCCAACCAAGGGGTTCTCTAACTCTTATAGGTTATAGGGGGCCATTCTGAATGGTTTCATTCGGTTTTCCAGCTATCTGGCAGGATGTATGTTCCATTCTCCTGAGGTATACGTCTTTCAGGAGAGGTGGAACATACATCCTTCCTATGTGAACTCTCGAGAGAAACTGAGAGTTTCCAGTCCTTTGATTGGCATATCAACACCCATCAGGAGCGTCGTAAGGGACTGGCCTAGACTTCAAATGCACGGTTGATGTGAATCTACTTTAGTTGTCATTGTTATTATACCAAAGAATAAACAATTTAACATTGTTGCTTTTCATTTTCCAGCAAAATTAGTTACGCAAGAAGAAAAAAACTGCGTATTTGTAAGTCACCTGACCTCTTAATTTGTAAAAATAGTAACCAGCAGATACTTATACCAGTGTTTATGTTCTTGGCCTGGTTGTGTCTAGCGCGACTAATGACGAGAACTTTGTGTTGCCCATAGAAGTGTTTATTGTTTTTGACCAGATTTGGTTTGATACACCTATCCTGGACCAAATGTTCAGTTTTATAATTATTGTCTGATAACTTTTGGATAGGCATGAGCCATGTGGGAGTAATCTGGGCGTACATAACTTATGAACGGTGGCATATGGCCCCTGTTACCGCCCACAAGAAAAAAAAAATATGAAAAAAGAAGACAAAATAAGCGGAATAGAATAGAAGATGAAGAGGTGCCGTTGTAAGGGTTAAACCTCCGCCCTTCAACTGATTTATGCCGAACTGAAGTTTACAAGCTGGCTGATAAACATAAGCCAAACATGAGAATTGAAGATTTGCGAATGCAGGTAAACACTTTTGATGTTTACTATTGGACATCAGATCGGAAGTGCTATTAGAATAGAATCATATTAAAGCATTACGGAACAATGAATTATAATTCATGACTGTCAGCGGAAAAACTGACTTTGTCTCTTTGTGGACTACTAGGTAGGTAGCTAGCTAGGTACCAAGCTAGTACCTAGGTAGGTAGCTAGGTAGTATTTCTAACTGTAGCGTAAATGAGTTGCCTTCATGCTACGCCATTAAGGGGGATACCAATCGAACATCATGATGGCTCAGCCCATGATATAGCTAATACCTACTAGCTCTTGGTTGGTCATTGTAATAGCTAGGTAGCCGAAAGCACAACCAGATTGGGTAGTACCTAGTAGTAGGTAGTACCTACTACCTAGGTAGGTAGGAGTGCAAACTTGGACAAATTACCAACATACTGCTCAGCTGAGGTTGGTATTTAGGCTAGGATACCTAACCTTGGTCAGTCTAGGTATAATAATTCTGTGTCGGGTTTTTTGTTTGGAAATTACAGTCTCCTATAGGCTAGTATTTGGGTTCTCAGGTATTAAGAATTTACCATTATGGTATTTCTACGGACTGCAAGGAACGTAACCGCGGATACGACATCCACTAGAGATTGGGACGTCGAATGTATTTCGCCGTGTTTAGTACTGGCCCCTGGGGGGTTAGGCTAATTACAGTCGTCCGAATAAATATTACTTAAATTTCTTGTTGTTTCAGTAGGTAAAACTACATAGAAAAAACCGCAACTGCCGTAGTCTAGGCCGTCACACGATAAGTACCCTAGATCTACCACCATTATTTTGGGGGTCAGCTGTAATTAACCCCCAGGAGCTAGTATTAAACACAGCAAAATAGGTACATTTGACGCCCCAATTCCTAGTGGTTGTCGTATTCACTGGAACGTTCCCTGCAGTCCGTGTAGAGTTAGGTACCTGTTGCTTAGAATTAGCTACTGTGCAGGTTAAATGACAACATAGTGGCCACCAATCCCGGAATGCAGCCACCTTCCTGAAAAAGTACTTGAATTCGCTGCCATGAGCATCAGTCAAGAGCAGCTTTGCTGAAATGCCAAATTTTCTCCCCGATTTACGAGAAAAAACTCTACGGGTGGAGAACCAGACTTTAAATGCCGAGAGAAGGTCGGCCTCCATCGTTCATGCCGAGAAAAACTCGGCATTCTTTGAGGCGATTGATTTATTGTCAAATAAATTTAAATACTTTTTTTTAATTAGTTAATGTCTTTTTATCGTAAGATTAGGTAGAAAACTGAGTATTACTACATTATTATTACATAATATATGTGTAAATGATTGTTTAAGAGATTCCACTTAATCGCATTGAAAACGTTCATCCCAGCTGTGACGGAAAAGGAACGCTTTATATATGTATAAACACAAAACCGAATAGTATTAGCAGTTAAATGCAAACAATTATCTGTGCTAATGAAAGTTTCTATTTGGCATAGAACTTAATTTTGAGGCCACATATCCATTGTGGTCTTATAAAATTTGCACCTCAGATTAGTAGACTGCACAGCTTCTTGTTTCACACTCTGTTGCAACGAGCATAGGGTAACACATGGTCTTCCACAACCTCTTATGAGTTCAGTTATCTAATTTAATTCCGATGGAATGTGCTACAGCAATATTTAGTTTATTATGAGTCAGGTTTGGAGCAATTGAAATGTAATTAATTACATGTAGCCTATTGAAGGTAATAGTATTTTGTTCATGAGGCTTACCTGTCAGATATATATATATAGCTGTATTCTCCCGAAGTCCGACAGAATTTCAAAAAGTTAACGACACGCGCAGTGGGAGGACAGGGGTGGTTAGTACCCATTCCCTGCGCTGGAGGCGGGTATCAGGAACCATTCCCGTTTTTTTTTTTTTCTATTCAGATTTTCTCTGTCGCCGGTACTGTCAACACCTGTTTTCAGTACCTCCGTCGGTTGGATTTCGTAAACTTCTTTGCCACTTGAGATTTGATTGTCTTTTGGTCTTTTTACCTTGCATTTGTGGCTAGGCACACGCTATTGTGGTGTTTTGGAATTTGCTTTGATTTTTCTTAAATTGTGGATCTAGTTCTGCTACTTACAAGTAGTGTGTGGAAGAGTGCAAGATGAGGCTACCAAAGGCTTCGTAATTCCCCCACTCTATATGCACGAGCTGTAGCGGACGTATATCCTTGTTAATAATCAGTATAAAAGTGTGAGAGTTTGCTTGATTCCAGTTGTTAGACTGCTAACCCTCTGTAGACTTTGTATTCCTAACCCTGTGGTGTTGCCCTTCGGGCCCTGAGATTGTGCCTCCGGAAGGTATGCCCGTTCGATGATTATGGATGCCATCCGTAACCTGGGAATCGAAAGTGCTCGCTCGAAAGTTGTGTTGTGAAGTGCAGTGATAATAGTGCCCCTAGTGTGGAGGGGGCGTCAGATCGACCCTATAATGCCTCTAGGCCTGGGACCTCTGTCGGACTCCCAGGACAAAGGGAGTGGGCAAGTCGAAAGCCGAAGGAGGGTTACGGGGGCTCCCCACCGAACTGGCGTCCCTTTGGCAGGAACTGGTGACACTTCCCAGGCTGCCAAGGATCGTGCATGTGCACGAATCCTTTAGGATGCTTCTCATCCTCCGAGGTGTCCTCCCCCGCGCAGGGCGGGTTGGAGCTCGGAAGGGACTCTCGCCCTCTCAAGAGAAGCTTCAGAGAAGAGGATGCCTCACGCCCTCTTTCTCGACAGGCATTGCAGTCGTCGCCTGATTGTTTTAACGCCTTTCTACTGCAGAAAGGACCAGGACGTCATTGAAGGATGACGCTTTTGAGCGCCTCAGTCGCTCTAAGGTTTTTCCTGTGAGAAGGAAGAAGGTGTCCCCTCGCCCCTTGTCTACCCACAAGATTGCTTCTCGGTCTTCCGAAGCGTCTTCCCGCGCAAGGGGTAGAGCTCCTCGGAGGACCAGAACGTCATTGGAGGATGACGGCCGTTGAGCACCCCAGTCGCTCCAGGGAGAGGGCTGTTGCTTTTCCTGTGAGAAGGAAGAAGGCGTCCTCTCAGCCCCTTGTCTTCTCACAGGATCAGCTCTTTCCCCTGAGAGAGAGTTTTCCCCTACTAAGGAGATTTTGCTTGGTATACAGCGGCAGTTGGCTTCATTTTTTGCCGAGGGAGGCAGAACTACGTCGACGCAGGAAGATTCGAGGCTGCCTATCATGAGATCTAAGCAGCCCCCCTCTCCTTCTCCTTGTTCGTCCCTTCTTCCTGCTGTGTCGCCCTCTGCTTTCGCTTGGCCCACCCAGCGCGTGTCCCTTCTCTGGACCATAAGGCCCATCGCAACAGGGTTCGCCGAACTTCTCGTCATGACGCTCCTCTCCACTCCCCTTCATGACGCTCCGCATGCTGCTCGTTGTGACGCTTTTCATGCTGCTGCTGCGCGTCAGGACGCTCTTCAGGGCGTTCGTCGGGACGCCCGTCAGGACACTCGTCGTGACGCTTGTCAAGACGTCCGTCAAGGACACTCGTCATGACGCTCGTCATGACGCTTGTCATGACGCTCGTCAGGATGCTCGTCAGGACGCTCTCGTGACGCTTGTCAGGATGCTCGTCAGGACGCTCGTCAGGACGTTTTTGTTAGGATGCTCGCCGACGCCAGGACGCTCGTCAGGACGCTTGTCAGGACGCTCGTCATGGACGCTTGTCAGGACGCTCGTCAGGACGCCCCCTTCGCAGAGCTTCGAACGCTTCAGAGGCTGTTGTTAGAATCCCCAGCCTTGTGCAGCGAGTATTTGTTCTTCGAAGCGGTGGGTCCCTTTTTTGAGGCTTCCGTTGAAGAGGGAGAGTTCTTCAGTGCGTCGGAGCCTGCGGATGTAGAGCACCCTTCTACTTCGTCGTTCTCTACCAGGGTTTTGGCCCGCCTTCTGAGGGACTTGTTTGCAGACAAGTTCCAAACCCATCTGCCCTTGCTCTTCTCCTTCGCAGTTAGCCTCATCGAAGACGAGGAGAACGCCAGGCTTTGTGAAGATGACGACGTCTCTTCCTACGTAGAGAGCCTTCAAGGAAGTCCACAATTGGAGGGATTCTAGGAAGGCCCAAGGCAGGACTTCTTTTGCCCTGCCTCCGTCGAGGGGCGTGCATGGAGAAGGCCGTCAGGGATGGTTCGGATGAACTAGTTACCCACTTTTGTACCAGGCTTTTGAAGAAGAGGGCCTTGTACAGTATCTTCACAGCGAAGTCTGTTTCTCCCTCCACAGAGGGCAGAGTTGCTGTTCGCCCCTCTGTCGGATCATCTTTTCCCTCAATCCATGGTCAAGGATCTCGCCGTCAGCCTGCAGGAAGAGTCTACCCAAGACCTCCGGGCAGGAGACTCTAGTAAAGCTGTCGTCCAGCAGTCCCTTCGGCTACCCTACTTGGACAGGTTTCCAGGAAGCAGAAGCCCTTTCGCGACTCCTGGCAGGCGCCGTTTTTCGGCATGGTAGGTTCAATATGGGCTAGTCACATTGTGGTCACGCCCCCGTTGACAGATCATCTAGAACTCACCAGCTATACAGGTCACTACCTTGCTGGAGACTCTAGTAAAGCAAAAGCAGACTTCGGTGAAAAGAAGCCTCTTCTACGTTCAGGACTGCGCTGCCGAGGGGGGACTTCGGGTCCTACCTGGCGCAAGCCCAGTCATTGAGCAGGTATCCTGCCCCTTCCTCGATTTCTACGGAATCGAGAGGACCACCAACTGCTGATTGTTTGACGAATTCGGTGGGGGTTTTCGCCAAGTGCTTAAGATTCTGTGGAATTTCTAGCACTCGCAGTGTTCGAGTTTCTTATTTCTCTTAACACTTAAGCAAAACCTCGATCCAAGGTGAGCTAGACGAGAACTCCCCCATAATTTTTACCTCAAATTCGAGAACACCGCCATATGCTCGAATTCCTGGATGAGTTTCTGTCATGTAAGTGGGTTGGCCCCCATTGACAAGATCCTAAACATTCTGTCATGTAAGTGGGTAAGCCCCCATTGACAAGATCTAGAAGTCTTTGTCAGGTTAGTGGGCTAGTCCCCATTGACAAAGATCCTAATAAGGTTCTGTCGTGTAAGTGGGTAAGCCCCCATTGACAAGATCCAGAAGAACTCTCAGTCATAGGTCACTACCTCGCTGAGGCTCTTCGGGCAAAGCAGACTCATAGACAATGTCTATGAAGTCTTTTGCCCAATAAGATAATAAGCTTGAACTGTCCTCTTCGGTTCTCGGTTCATACTTGGAGTTTTCTTTCAGGAAAGACTTCTCCTTCATTCTCTTGACTAAGAAAGAACGAAGGCGGGTCGATCTCCAATCCTTACTCTCTTCCTCGTCGAGAAAAGATTTTAGGATGGAGGTCGTTGTACAGATACCTGCAATATACTGTGTATATTACCTTCGCGACATGATTCTGTTAAGCAGTTGAACTGTTCAGGATTTACACGCGTACCGTGGTTAGCTCTATGGATGGTGATCGAGAGGACTATTATTCTTATTGAACTGCAAATTGAGGCTCCCTGCAACCTTCCAGGAGTTTCCAGTTTCGCTTTTAAATAATTAAGGTATTGTTACGACAACACCAACTCAGCTTCCGTATTTACCGAAATCCGTTTCGCTGAAATTTATTTGCTTGAACGATGGTTCTAGCAAACGTATTCCTTCGTAGAATGGAATAGTTGGCAACTCGGTTTGAAGAGGCGAGACGGCTAGCGTTGTCTCAGACTGCTGTCACGGTAATAGTAGCTCAGTACCTGCTGCCTCTCTGAGATGCACGGTCGGATACGTCTCTCTCTCCTGCATGATTGACTGACTAACCGCATCTCTGCCCAACAATCACCGACTTAGGTCCCTGATCAATGGGGATTCTCGCATGCATGAAAGAACATCGCCTTCGCTTTGCGAGAATTTCTTCAACAGAGATATCTCTTAGACTTTTTCTTTTTCTTTTTCCGTTTACCGCACTGTAACAGAATTCTGAGCTTATTTTAAATATCTCGTATTCGTAGGTGTGCAATTGTTCCTGGTTCACCACGATTTAACTGTGTACGAAGGAAGCGCCTGTTCCCCGGCTTGGCAGCTCTGCTTCCAAAGGTTCAGCCCATAAGAAGCAGTTCTTCCCGAGGAATTTTTGTTTTCTGAAAAACTGCCCTGCTTTCTTAGATCTCGTCTTCTCATCAGGAGGAATGAAATAGCGGTTAGCGTGTTCAGTCATCTTAAGCTCGTGTGCAGATTCTGCAGAATCTTTCTCTCGATTAGGCTGTGAAGAAGTAGGTTGTTTTCTCTGTCCTCCTTCTTCTTCGCAGCATAGTGTGTTTCTCCTGGGCTGAGGTTCAACTACTATGAGGATATCTTGCCATCAGCAACATCGGTCTCTAAAAGGCATAGACTTTCGCCTACTGGGCTCATGCTCTACAGAATCGTCACCTCGCCGTCCGCATCGGTGACAAACATATATGCGTCTTTATAGTCTTTCGGCATAGCCCTTCAAGGCGAAGGTCACGTCATTTGCTCGGTACTTGGACATCTTGCCTCGATGTCGAACGCAGTCAGTCGGCAGTGATTGGAGCGGCCGGAGGAGCTATTACAAACTCGCTATAGACTCTATTTCGTGTACAGAACTTCGCTGCGGAACAACACTGTGGACGAAGTGTCAGACACCTAGAAAGAAGTAAAGCTGGCAGTCCCAACTATCAAAGGATAGGAGTATGTTGTCACCGGTTTTTAGCACAGAGGTCTGGATCTTGTGAACAACAAAGACCTTCACGATCTTTTAAGGTCTTTTGAAACCTCTAAAGTGACTCAGCCAAAGCTGCCTTCATGGAACTTGGACGTAGTCTTGAAGTTCCTGATATCTAGTCCATTCGAACCTCTCCATTTTGCAACATTGAAGGATGTGACCAGAAAGGCTATTTTCTAACCGCTCTGGCTACGGCAAAGAGAGTTAGCGAGGTTCAAGACATCAGCAAACATATAGGTTTTAAAAGGACATAATACGGTATGTTCCTTAAGCCCTTCTTTCTTAGCCAAGAATGAGAACCCGTCGAACCCTTGGCCAGGAGCTTGGAAATCAAGGGTATGGTGAAAATTCTTGGGCAAGAGCCAGAGAGAGTCCTGTGCCCTGTCTGGGCTCTCAAATTTTATTTGCATAGAACGAATGGAAGGTCGGGGTCCTTCGGACAATCTGGGCTGTTCGGTGAAGACCCCAGACTTGCCAATGTCGAGAATGCACTAGTGTTCTTCTTAAAAGAGACTATTAAGGACGCTCTTACAAACTGTCAGGACAGTGATTTTAAACTGTTGAAAGTAAATGCTCATGAGGCGAAGGCGATTGCAACCTCAGTGGGATTTCAGATAATGTGGCATTCAGTGACCTTCTGGGTGTCACCTTCTGGCGAAGCAACTCGTTGTTCACTTCACACTACCTGTGAGATGTGAAAACGACGTATGAGGACTGCTGTTCGCTAGGGCCATACGTTTCCGCAGATACTATTTTGCGGGTAGAGAGTAACACTCATCCTATCCTTTAGAAAATGGTTAGGAAGTGTTTTTTAATTTTGTATTTTTGTGTTTTTATGGTTGTTGGGTCGGCCGCCAGAGGGCGGACTTCCCAGTCCTTAGCTTAAGTTATGCTATCATAACTTAGTTAAACTTGGTCAGGTGGTTGTGCTCGTGGCCCTCATAGTATGTTCAATATGTCTAGTCACATTTTGGTCACGCCCTGTTGACAGATCATCTAGAAACTCACCAGCTATAGGTCACTACCTTGCTGGAGACTCTAATAAAGCATAAGTAGATTTGGGTGACAGTAATCACGAAGTCAGACATGCTAACAGATAAGGAACCAAGGTGTCAATCATCTACATGTAATTTGTTTCCGAAATCCTATCCTGTCTCTTCCCACCTCCAAAGGTGGGATTCAGCTATATATATATATATATCTGACAGGTGAGTCATGAACAAAAGAAATTAATTAGCATAAAAACAGGATATAAAATCTGGATTAGTAAAAATATATTCTCAAACATTTATACCCTGATATATGAAGAAAAATAATAATTTTTTTTGTTTGTTTTATTTTATGTAGCCTAATATGTTTCTATAAAGTTGATTATAAAACTGAGTAGGTTACGTATCTACCTATATTTTGTGTGTGTAATTTTTGTATGTTTTATAAAGTTTATCTATAAACTTAATTTGTATATATCATTGTTGTTTTGGTTGTAATTGTGTATATACATAGCTAATATATATGACTTTTGGTTGAATGAATTAAAGGGACAAAAAATAAATAATATGCATCATGCCAGATAACAAATGTATACTAATAATGATGAATATAAATCAAACGTTATGTATGATTTATTTCCATCATTACTTGTCAAAATTCATATCGATGGGGTGCTGCATAAGATTGGTTTATTTTCTTAAAGTACCCCTGGGCCATAAAATGAATTTCGTTTTCTATAAGATGCCGATTTTGGTATGCAGAGCTCTCGGCAACGCTGGTCAAGAGTTGTGGCCTCCATCCTGGCAGCACACCAGACCTCTACATTCTTCTCGAAGTACCTAGGCTAAGTGTTTTCTCCTAAATTATGAAATAATGGCATAATTCAAGGGCTTTTTCGGGAAGTGGCTGCGTTCTGAGAGAGGTGGCCGCTATGTTGCCGTTCGGTCATTTATCCTATAGTAATGAAACAGCCTAGCCTAATTAGCATACCTAGTCTATTTTAGTAAAATATTAGGCTCATAGTAAAGAAAATTTGGTTGCACACTCCAAACAAACAGATGAGTTGCTATTCTATGGAGAAGAAAAGTGGATGCACTGCTACTAGTATAGATTATTGAACAATTACATTGGCCTTGGCTTGCTGCTTGGTCAGTGTGAAAGTATCTCTTAAGTCAGATATTGTAAGGGATACATTTGGCTAATCTAGGCTGACTGGTATTTTTATCTTACTGTGATGCCAGTTTCCGTATATAGGTGTTTTCTTTGCTTTGTTGTTTATTTATTGTATTTAATTTTACTGTTACTGAGATATTTATTGCCTTTTTTAAAAGCCTGTTTTATTCTCCATAAGGTTGGAACTAAGCATGGGTTTTTGTGGGCAGGTCTAGGATTAAAGTAAAAAATTTACTGTTTAACCCAACTTTGACCTAGGGGGCTGTTCCTTAAGGGACATAATTCTAAAACATACTAGTATTATGGGAAACAATAATTGGAAACTGAAAGTCTTGAATGTTTGACCAGTTGATGTATATTTGGCGCCTTTGAAGGGACTTGCTGAACAACTTTTATTCTACACTATTTGTCAATTAGATGATTGAAACATTAGGTATAGCTGGTGCTGATCATTCTAATTACTACCTGAAAATGATACTAGGCTAGCCTGCGGGAGTGCTCAATCTGTTGAAATATAGGTTATTTACACAATTCAAATCTTTGTGATATATATGTTACTTTTGGGAAAAAATGATCTATTTGTTGAAGCCTAAGAACTAGGTAGTTAACTAGCAGCTAGGACTCATTTTTTCAATTGATTAATGGTGCCATGTATTTTCCAACCACTTGTCTTGCATCCGTCTTTGCCATTTCTGCAAAATTTTATTGAAGTATGTTTGTGTTTGAGTGGTTGATGGCTTTCACCATCTTTGTCCTTGATTAAGGTTATGACTTGTAAGATTGATGTTAGATGATCCTCAAGCTAATAAGAATGATCATAAATATCTAGGTTGTGGAAATGTGTGTTGTATGCAAAGTTTGTCTCCTCCTTTGGCATTGACCCTCAGCCTAACTCTTCTCTCTGAGAGGTTGAGAGTTTGTGTAATCTCTAGATTATGTTGAGTGTTCCATGGTTGTCGTCATCTTCTAGTTAAAGGTGGCTCTATGCCAGCACATGTCTTGCTCTTGGGTATCCTCTAAATCTCATGGTCATTTGACCAGTAAAAGAAGTGTGAGTTGAAGCCGAGGAAATTGAGGTAGGTGTTGTCACTGTCTTCAGAAGGCAATGTACCTCAGTTCTCCTCTGCTCTCTCCCAGTCTTCTCTGGCTTTGCCTCTGCTCCTTTTGTGGGGAATGTGTCCACTCATTCTCCCTTTGCTCAGTCCAAGGAAGGCATACATGGAACAGATGGTGACTGACATTGTATGGTCTTTTCAGTTTGAACTTTGGTGTGTGCACTTCTGCTTCAGTTCCTGCCTCTCCTGCTTCCATGATGACACCTCCAAGGAAATCTCTAGATGAGGTAATGCTCAAACCCAGATACCCTTCCCATATACATTTTTTGGGAGGACACTTGGCTTAGACCAAAAATTATTTGCCACTTCTGCATTAATGATGACTTCTGATCCTGATCATTCTTGACCTGCTGTGTTATCCTGAGTCTCATTGAGTTTGCTCTTTTTTAAAATTATATAGTCCCGAAAGGAGAAGAGAATGCTACTTGATAATACAGGCATAGAAACAGATAGAACGAATTACCGAAAACATCATGGAGCTAAAAATATCAGAAAGAGCAAGCAGAGGTAGATCAATATTGCCCAAAACTATACCAGGAAAACTAAGGACAGCACACAGGACATTAATCCACTACGCACCAGCATTGATAATGTAGCGTCTATTCAATGTGTTGCCAGCTCATCTGAGGAACATATCAGGAGTGAGTGTAGTGTGTTTAGGAATGAGCTCAACAAATATCTAAGCTGCATTCCAGACCAGCCAAGATTGGAAGATGCAAAATGTACTGGAAGATGCATTAGCAATTCTCTGGTAGACATTAAAGGTGCCTCACACTGAGGGACTTGGGGAAACCCGAACGAGCTGTAATGTCTGTAAGGTAAGGTAAGGTAAGGTATGGATGGTGATGGGTCAGATGCTTTGCTAGCAAGTGTTTCCCATACACTTAACAACAAGCTTCCTGGTCAGTCACACCTGCCCTGGTAACTCAGGTTTGTCTTAAAGGTTATTTTGTTCATGCAACTTACCTGACAGATATATATATAGCTGTATTCTCGAAGTCCGACAGAATTTCAAAACTCGCGGCACACGACAGTGGGCGGCCCAGGTGGTAGTACCCATTCCCGCCACTGGGAGGCGGATATCAGGAACCATTCCCATTTTCTATTCATATTTTTCTGTCGCGGTCGGTAAACAACTGTTTACAGACCTCCGCCTAGGATTTTTTGGATTGACTCGTTCTAAGTATCTGGATTGACTTTTGGTTATTGATTCTGGATTGTTGGATTGGCATACACGATAGTGGACACTTTTTTGATTTTGGATTGGCTTTTCTGTGAACGTGATGTCTGGATCAAGTTCAGTGAGTTTCAGAGTGTGTGTGAAGAGTGATTGCAAGGTGAGGCTACCTAAATCATCGGTAGATCCCCACACAGTATGTGTGGGGTGTAGGCGGCATGTATGTTTATTGGATGATCGGTGCAATGAATGCGAAAGTTTGACCGATGATGGATGGAAAGTGGTATGATTCTTATCAGCATAAATTGGAACGCGATAGGATCAGGAGGGCTTCCTCCAAGAGCGGTTCTTCGAACGGTAAGGGAAGTAACATTTCACCTGTATTAACACCAGTAGAATTTGCTTTCACCTAATACTGTGTTGTTGCCTGCGGCCCTGATTCTGTGTCTGGAGAAGGTAATGCCCTTTCTCTGATTCTAGAGTCGTTACGCACTCTAGAATCTAAAGTGTTGGCCTTGGAAACCGGCTCAATTAAAGTGTGTGATCGTGCCCGTAGTGTTGTGGAAGGGGCGTCAGATCGGCCCCATAATGCCTCTAGGCCTAGACCTCTATCGGACTCCCAGGACTCAGGGAGTGGGTATGTTGAAAGCCGCAAGAGGGTTACGGGGGCTCCCCACCGATCTGGCGTCCCTTCGGCAGGACCTGTTGTTAGTTCCCAGGCTGCCAAGGAGCGTGCACAGGCTCGCATCCTTAAGGACTGTTTTTCGTCCTCCGAGGCGCCCTCCCTGTGCAAGGGGTGGAGCGCTCGGAGAGACTCGCGTCCTTTGAAAAGGACTTTTCCGAGTGAGAACGCTTCACGTCCTCTCTCACCGTTATCATTGCGATCTTCACCTGCGTCGTATGACGCGTTTCCTCCGCAGAAGAGAGGTAGGACGTCATCTGAGGATGACGCTGAGAAGCGCTTCTTTTGCGCTTCGGAGAGGCAGGTAGCTGTACCTGTGAGAAGGAAAGTAGGCGTCCCCTCGCCCCTCGTCTTCTCGCAGGTTCAGCCCTTCACCTCCTCGAGTTTCTTCACCAACGAAGAATATTCTTGTGTCTTTTCAAGACCAATTGTCAGCTTTAATGGCTCAGAAGACTCGCCCAGCAGCAGTCGAGCTAAGCGTAGGAAGGACGTCAGGCTGCCTGTCAAGAGGACAAGGCAGTCCCCTTCTCGTCTCCTCGTTCGTCTCTGTCTCCGCTTGCTTCTCAGTCGGAGCTTCCTTGATCTCGTTCTACTTGTAGGAAGTCTAGTGGACAGGACGCTTTTCTTCCCTCTCGACGTCCTGATCAGCCCGCGCGTCAGGACGCTCGACAGGACCGCCTTGGAGGAGACGCTCGGCAGGACGCTTTTGAGGACGCCTCGTCGGGACGTTTTGCTTGACGCTTTGCCTTTTGAGAAGGCTTTCGAGAGCGCCCAGAAGGACGCTTTGAAAGCGAAAACTAGACGCTTTAGCGGGAAGCGTAAGGACGCTTCTCTAGAGCGAGTTAGAGTAGCCTCTCTTGACGCTCAGCGCTGTCAGACGCTCTTCGCTCTTCAAGCACTAAGGATCGACAGAAGGTCGGTCGCATTGAAGAAGCTGCTACACTTAAACCTCGAAAGTCTTTGTTGAAGGCTAGACCTGTTGGGCGCACGCACCCTCTCCAGAGGAGCAGTCTCCTTTGCCTCTTGGGAGGAAGGAGAGCTTAGTAGTCCGGCAGACTCAGTTGAGGAGGAGCAGCCCTTCGGTTTCGTCTGGTGTCGGATTATAAAGTGCTGGTATGACTGCTACGCTCGTCTTTTGGAGACAAGTTCCAGCCTGCAGCTCCCAGGTCTCCACCCTCTCAGTTTTCGTCATCTAAGTCTTGCAAGGTCCCGGAGTTTGTGGAAATGAAAACTTCGTTGTCCACCAAGAGGGCTTTTAAGAAGTTGCAAGATTGGATGGAACGTCGGAAGGATCAGGGCAAGTCGACTTTCGCCCTTCCTCCATCAAGACTCAGTGGGAAAGGTGGCATCTGGTATGAGACCAAAGGAGAAGTAGGAGTTTAAGATCCTGTCGTCATCCCAAGGGGACTTTGCTAGTCTGGTCGATGCTCAGAGAGGTCCCTTTTGTCGACTGCTAAGATTTCATGGACGCCTACGGAGATTGATCATCACATGAAAGGACTGTTAAGGACTCTTGAAGTCTTTAACTTTCTAGACTGGTGCTTGGGAGTCCTAGATCTTCAATCTAGGAGTCCTGACTTGTTAAGTCTGGGGGAGCTGTCCAATGTGTTATCCTGCATGGACAAGGCCGTCAGGGATGGTTCGGATGAGTTAGTGTCTCACTTCGGCATGCTTTTCTTAAGAAAAGAGCGCTGTTCTGCAACTTCACGGCTAGATCTGTTTCTACAACACAGAAAGCGGAGCTTCTCTTTGCGCCTCTTTCGAACCATCTCTTCCCCCAGACTGGTAAAGGACCTGGCAGGTTAGCTTACAGGAGAAGGCTACCAGGACCTCTTGGCCCAGTCCTCAAGACGTCCCGCAGTCCCTACTAACGTCTTCTTTTGGACGACCACCTAGGAAGGTTAAACCCTTTCGTGGGGCTCCTCCCTCGAGAGCTGCTTCTCGAGGGAGAGGGCTTTCAAGAGGAAGAGCTTCTTTCAAGCCTAAATCTTCCAAGTGAAAATCAAGTCCTTCAGATGCCTGTCGGGAGCCAGGCTGAAGTTCTTTGCGGAGGCGGGTGAGAGAGAGAGTACAGATGCTTGGTCCCTCAGATAGTGGAACAGGGGTTCAAGTTCCCGTTTTTGGACCCTCCTCCTCTATCCACAAACTCCCAGAGATCTTTCCCCGTCATATCAAGGGGAGAAACGTCCATATTCTTTTTCGAATCTTTTAGATCAAATGATCGAGAAAAGAGCGGTGGAACAGGTCTTAGACCTGGGGTCACCAGGATATTACAACAGGCTTTTCCTGGTACCAAAGCAGTCGTCGGTGGCGTCCAGTCTTGGACGTGAGCAGGCTGAATCTTTTCATACAAAGAAAAAATTCAAGATGGAAACGCCTCAGTCGGTTTTAGGAGCCTTGAGACGGGCGACTGGATGGTGTCCTTGGACCTACAGGACGCATACTTTCACGTTCCAATCCACCCTCTTTCAAGAAAGTTTCTGAGGTTTGTGTTAAAACAAAGACAAAGTTTGGCAATTCCGAGCCCTTTGTTTCGGCTTAAGCACGGCTCCAATGGTATTTACCATGCTCATGAAGAACGTAGCAAGATGGTTACATTCTGCATGGATAAGAGTATCCCTATATTCGACGATTGCTTGTCAGAGCATCGTCAGAAGAAAGGTGTCTGAAGGACCTCACTTCACGTTAGCCTTGGCGAGGTCCCTGGGACTTCTGGTCAACCTTGAAAAGTCGCATCTGACCCCAACCAACCAGTCCATCGTGTATCTGGGGATTCAGATGGATTCAGTGGCTTTTCGGGCGTTTCCGTCCCAGGAACGACAGCTGCAAGGCTTAGAGAGAGTTTCGGCCTTCCTGGGGAAGGAAACTTGCTCGGCGAGGGAGTGGATGAGTCTGCTGGGGACCATTTCCTCGCTGGAAAAGGTTGTTTTCCCTGGGAAGACTACACCTCAGGCCTCTCCAGTTTTTCCTGGCAGAAGAATGGAGAGTCAAAGAGGATCTGGATGCGACCTTTATGATCACCGAATCGGTGAAAAACCATCTAAGATGGTGGTTAGATCCTCGGAAGTTTCGAGAGGGTTTGTCCTAAAGCTTCTGAGCCCGACCTAGTGTTGTTTTTTCTTCCGACGCCTCGGTGTCGGGATGGGGAGCAACACTGGGAGGGGAAGAAGAAGTGTCAGGCACCTGGAGGGCGGGAACAGGTGTCCTGGCACATCAATGTGAAGGAACTAGCGGCGGTTTTTTTCTGGCGCTACAGTTCTTCAGCAAAAGGTTGCAGAAAAAGTTTGTCCAAGTCAACTCGGACAACACCACGGCCCTTGCGTACCTAAAGAATCAGGGAGGTACACACTCCCGTCCTCTATTTACTTAGCGAGGGAGATTCTGCTGTGGGCAGATGCAAGGCGAATCAGGATCCTGACGAGATTATCGCAGGATTTCAGAACGTCAGAGCAGACCTTCTCAGCCGACAGGATCAGATCCTGCCGACGGAATGGACTCTGCACCAAGACGTCTGTCGGGAACTATGGAAACTGTGGGGACGTCCTTTAGTCGACCTATTTGCGACGTCGAGGACGAAGAGGTTGCCTCTTTATTGCTCCCCTGTGTTGGATCCGGGAGCAGTCGCTATAGACGCTCTGCTCTGGGACTGGACGAACCTGGACCTGTATGCCTTCCCGCCATTCAAGATCATGGGGGAAGTCATAAGGAAGTTCGCGGCATCGGAGGGGACGAGGTTGACCCTGGTCGCCCCGATGTGGCCCGCGAAAGAATGGTTCACGGGAGGTAATGTCCTTCCCTCATAGACTTTCTGAGGACGTTGCCCTGGAGGAAAGATCATCTCAGACAGCCCCACTTCGCAAGAATATCACCGAAACCTCTCCGCTCTGGGTCTGACTGCGTTCAGACTATCGAAAAGTTGGGCCAGAAGCGAGAGGTTTTTCTAAAGCAGCTGCGAAAGCGATCGCCAACGCAAGGAGGGCTTCATCGAGAGCTGTTTACCAGTCGAAGTGGGCTTCCTTCAGGGCATGGTGTAGAAAGGAGGGAATTTCCTCTTCCACTACCTCTGTGAGCCAGATAGCCGATTTCCTGCTATTCCTAAGGAATGTGCAGAAGCTGGCAGTCCCGACCATCAAGGGATATAAAAGTATGCTGTCAGCAGTCTTCCGACACAGAGGCCTAGACCTTACTGACAACAGAGATCTTCACGATCTCTTGAGATCGTTTGAGACAACCAAGATACCTCAGGCGAGGCCTCCTTCTTGGAACTTAGATTTAGTTCTAAGACTGTTGATGTCGAGTCCTTTCGAGCCTCTCCATGCAGCGTCTCTTAGGAACTTGACGAAGAAGGCTCTTTTCCTAACTGCTCTGGCGACGGCGAAGAGAGTTAGCGAAATTCAAGCCATTAGTAAACAGGTGGGCTTCAAAGGTGACAATGCTGTCTGCTCTTTGAGTCCCACTTTCTTAGCGAAAAATGGAAACCCGTCTAACCCTTGGCCCAGGAGCTTTGAAATTAAGGGTATGACAAGCCTTGTGGGCCAGGAACCTGAGAGAGCCCTGTGCCTGTCAGGGCTCTAAAGTTTTATGTTCGCAAGACAAAGGAGGTACGAGGTATCCTCAGATAATCTGTGGTGTTCGGTAAAAAGACCCGATATACCATTATCCAAGAATGCTTTGGCTTCTTTCTGAGAGACGTGATAAAAGAGGCTCATTCGTCTTACCATGAAGACCGATTTGAGCCTCTTGCGAGTGAAAGCTCACGAGGTCAGAGCTGTCGCAACCTCGCTTGCCTTCCAAAGGAACATGTCGATCAAGGACATCCTTGACGCCACCTTTTCCTTTTGGAGGAGCAATTCAGTATTCGCCTCACACTATGTGAGAACGATATACGAGGACTGTTGTTCTCTTGGGCCATACGTTTCTGCAGACACAGTCTTGGGGGCTGAAGGTAGCTCTCTCCCTATCCCTTAGTTAGGTTTAGGTTAGTTTTTAGTTGTTGTGTTTTTTGGTTGTGGTGAGTCTTGTGTGAAGACCTCCCATCTCTTAGTTTAGTGTTCAGGGGGTCTTGGATAGTTGGTCAGGTGGTGGTCAGTTGCTTCGTTGCCCTCATATGTATGGCTCGATGGTCTTGTCACGTTGAGGTCACGTCCCCGTTGACAGAGCATCCAGAGCGCACCAGCACTACAGGTCTCCACCTGGCTGGCAACTCTGATTAAGCACAAGCAGGCTTAAGTGACAGTAATCACGGAGTCTACTTTGCTAACAGGTGAGGAACCAAGGTGTACATCATCTACTTAATTTAAGTTTCCTACAAATCCTATTCTGTCTCTTCCCACCGTCCTAAAGGTGGGGATTCAGCTATATATATATGTCAGGTAAGTTGCTGAACAAAATGGTATTGTTATAATACAATTAAGTTTGTTCATACTTACCTGGCAGATATATATAATTGAAGTGCCCCACCCACCTCCCCTCAGGTCAGACAGTGGCACTGAGAAAATATGAATAGAAAATGGGAATGGTTCCTGATATCCGCCTCCCAGCGGCGGGAATGGGTACTACCACCTGGCCGCCCACTGCGTGTGCCGCGAGTTTTGAAATTCTGTCGGACTTCGGAGAATACAGCTATATATATATCTGCCAGGTAAGTATGAACAAACTTAATTGTATTATAACAATAACATTTTGCTCATCACTTGGTTGCTTGAAGGTTCTAAGTGTACTGTAATACCTTCCAGGAACACCTGGATGTGGCTGATGTGCATGTTGCTGCTGATCATAGTGCGAACAGGGTTCTTATTCTAGTATGGACCTAATGGTGATTTGATTCCCTGGCACTGTCACAGATTGTTTCAGACCACCCAGTGGCCAGCTTTACTTGTGTTGCCTGCTAACAATGCTATTCATGGTCTTCTGCAATAAACTATTGGTTAGCATGTTCATGTGGTGCAGATGCTTGCTCACCTGGACCCGGGAACAGTCTAGCAAGGCTACTTAGTTGCTGAGCTTATGGGAGGATGTAGAGTTGATCATATCACTGAAATGAAAAGGGGGTTGCGGAGTTAGAGACAGACAAACTTAGGAAGCTATGCTCTGGCTTATAAAATGTGGGTTAAGGGTTGTTCTATTGGGGTGACTTCTAAGCATTCAGAGGGAAAATATTTCTCTTATTACTTCAAAAGCAGTCACTCAGTGATATGACTGCTGCTGGATGAAGGTGCCAACCACTTTTTGTGCTTTCAACATTCTTTTCTTGATGATGATATTGCACCTGTGATATACATGAGAAAATCAACAATGGCTTTGATGAATTGAATTTGGTCATTCCGTGTTTTTCATCTTATTGAATGGATTGAGGTAATTGGGGCAGATTTTTGATGCTGTTAGCCTTGGCAGTGCCCAGATTGGTAAGGTTGACTCTCTATGCTTCCCAGGCTTAGCTTTTCTTTGCATTTTTTGTGCATCTGTTGGATACAGCATTGGAGGTGATAGCCTCTCTTCAAGAATTAATGATAATCTTCATCAAGATAAGCTGCTTATAATCTCTGCAGTAAAGAGCCATTACTCAGCTAGCCCCTAGCCGGTGTCATAATGACCTTTGAATTATCTTGCCCACCCAAAAAAGAAAAAAGGTCGTGCATCAGAAATGGGATGTCTTTTGTACTTCAGAGTTTTTCAGTGGGAAACATTTGACCCTCACAGTTAGGCTTTGGATAGAGAGAGAGGTCTTACCTTAGCAACCCATCAGTTTCTTACCCAAGATTCAGGAATTTATCCCGCCACTCTGAGACTTGGTGACAATTGAGATATGGCTTTTGCACTTGGTGTCTGAGCAGAACCGGCATCAAAGGCACAAGTGCTGGTGTCTGTTTATTAGCACTGGCATCACAGCAAGGTGATGTCCAAGAACGCCCGAGGTGATGAAAAGGACAATTTTCTACTGTTTGAGAGCCATGAAAACCATCCCTCTTGTTCAGGAGAAATCTTTTGGTGCAGTTATTCAGGGAAGGGGCCTGGAGGAATGCCAGACCATTATCTTTCACTTCTTAAGGAAATCTCTGCTAGCTCTTCCTCTTGAATGCAGGCAGTGCTTGAGCTTATCTGACTAAAAGCAGACAACTCACAGTAAAGCATCAGGTATGAAAGCTTTAGGCTGAGAATGTAGTGCTTTTGTTTCTTTTCATAACAAGGATGGTTATAGCATTGTCATCTTTTTGGGTGTAATTCCTGGAAATAATCTTGGAGTGAGGATCCTGACTTAGTACCAGACTCATAGGGTCTTATCAGCTTTTTGCATCAGTATATGCCAGGCTGTATAGGAGGTTAGAGGAGTTATCCTTCCTTTACTTGCGTTGATGGTGGTGATAATGGACTGGCTTGCATCTGACCTCCACAAATGTTGGGAGATAGCAAAGATTACACCTTCTAGGTCAGTGAGAGAATGTAAGATTTATGGAGTGAGTCATATTTAAAATACCATAAAGTTTTTTTCTCGGGGAAAACATATTGCAATTTTTAAAAGTAAATTGCATTTTTTCATAGGTGCTAACCTGAGTCCTTTATCAAAATCCCACATTTCACCATCTCCAGAATCATCCTAGAGGCATAAAAAAGTGAGGTACATCCGATGTTAATGAATGGGGCTTCACCCTCACTCACCCACACACAACTGTAAGTACTGTACTTTGTTAACAGCTTCAACAACTGAACCGGCTTTCTTCAAAGGTACTCATAAATGAATAAATAAAAATAAATTTTTTTTTTTTTTTTTTTTTCTTTTTTTTTTTTTTTTTTTTTTGTAGGAGGAAAAGTGCAATTTGTTATTTTTTTTGCAGACAAAGGTTCAGTAACTTTTTTGAAAACAAATTTGACATGGGTTGTTAAAGATATTTTGTTCATACGTGAACAAACAAACCTTCGGTCTTAATAATATGGATCATTTCTACCGCCTAGCTCGATCTGGTTAAAAAGCAGATGAAAGCAAGGAATCTTGTGATATCTAGCAACGCATGCGTAGCTCAGGTGAGGAGTGGTCAAGGACCATGCAGCTACGCCAGTCTTTTTTTGACCGCCTGGGCGAGAGTCTTGTTAACCTCTCTTAGCCTTTTCCTGGTTCATTGCCAGTTTCGCTTGTGTTTAGGGTGTGTGTGTGTGTTTGGCTGATATTATGGCTTCTGCTCCTTGGCCTCGTCAACGTATGTGCCCCGGAGTTCCAGGTTTTATGCATGACACTTAGCAACAGCTATATATATACCTGGCAGGTATATATATAGCTGTAGTTTCTGAAGTCCGACAGAATTTAAAAAAACTTCCGACACACGCAGTGGTCGGCCAGGTGTGTTAGTACCCATTCCCGCCGCTGGGAGGTCGGGTATCAGGAACCATTCCCATTTTCTATTCATAAATTTTCTGTCGCCGGTACTGAAAACACTGCCGGAGCCTGTAAGAGAGGGCGTATTTTAGATTTAAGAATCACTTAAAACTAAAACTTAGAGTATAACTTAAACTAGATGCCTTAAGTTAAAGTAAACTGATGAAACTTAAGCACTAAAAAAGAAGCGGAGCAGCTACTGGAGATGGAATACTTACCCCTTCCAAAAGCTGGCTCACCAGATCGTAACTATGGTACACGTCTCATGGTACCAGACCTGGATGTCCCCGTGCGGAGTCGCGCATGGAGCATGGGACCGGCAAACTTCGTGTCCACAGGGGTCCTGAAGTGTAGCGGAACATCCCGGATGCTCACAGTTGGTGGCCTGTAAGTGGGAGACACATGAGTATCTTAAAAGGCATTCACTTACAGACTAAAGGACAAAAGAACTCCGTTACATGCCGGAGCTCGGAAAAAATTTTAATTTGGGCATAACCCCTCCCTGCATTGCCTGAATAGGCTATAATCCCGGAGAGATCCGGTGAATATGAAAGGGAGGGGGGTGGGGGATGGTTTAAGGTACTTAAGATAAACTTTATAGATAACTTAAACCTCAAACACAAGCGAACCGGACTAGGTTCAGTTGTGAAGCGGAGTGTAGAAACTCAGGCCAATACGGTAAGGTTAGTAGTGACCTACTGTATGTTCCGGTCCACTCTGCTGGTGGACTAGCCCCTTCCGCTGGATACCAGGACTCGATCAGGGAGGAGCTCTAGTAAGGAGGGAGAAAGGGAGGAGGACATACATGCTCGAGCTAGCCCGGCGCGACAAGGTAGTAACAGAGGGGGGGAAGGCCAGGGCCCCCCACAACGTACACCCGGCCGGCCACCGAGAAGCCGGAGAGGTCGAGACCAGTCTGGGTCTGTCCCGACTCCCAGCCCCTCCGCCTGAGGGGAGAGAGGGAGGCAGGCTCGGGTATGCGGAGCGAGCATGGGCAGACCGACCCACCCCCCCGCCCGAACAAAAGCTCTATGGAAGAGCGGTGGGAGGGGGGGAAGGGTGGACTGGGCATGCTCCCTGGCTGTCCCGTGATCACGAAGTGACCACGAGGCGGTAAACTGAGATACGATAACCAAACCTAGGCCAACCAACTGATCAGAGAGAAGCTATCGGGAAGCAACTTGAACTGAAAAGCGGTAGCATACAGGCCCACAGGGCTAAAACCAACTGATCAGAGAGATCCTATAGGGAAGCAACTGAAGCTGATCAGCGGTAGTATAGGCTCTATGAGCCAGGACCTAGGCTAAGCCAGACGCCTAACTAACCTAACGATGACAAAAAAAAAAAAAAAAAAAAAAAAAAATACATATAATAAATAAAATAAAATGAAAGAGAGAAAGTAATATGCAGGAGAGAAAAATCCAGGAGTGTACGACTAACCCGAAGGCAAGTCTACCACTCAAAGCTAGTCAGAGCCGATACTAAGAACCTGGACTAGGGTCTGGATAGAAAAAGCCTACATAAGGTGAAATACATGCATGCATGACAACCTGAGTAGACCTTAATCTAAACAAAGCGGATAATCAAAATAGAGCGTACATAAATAAAGGGATGTTCTAGGTATGGGAGACCAAGAACGAACCCATCACGCGGCAGAACCATGCTGCCATACTTCCGACCCCGAGAACGATATTTACCTACAAAAAACGGCAAATACTGTCCCAGGGGTCGGAAAAAACCAACTAATCATAAATTACTGAGTACTTAACTTAGCTGCTGCGATAGCTGCGCTCCATTATAGATAAATCCAACGAAAGGGCACAAAAAACACAGAGAGAAAAATAACACGTGTGACTCGTGTGCGCTAACTGAAAAGGAATGGCCACCAGAGGCGCAGCAGTCGGCAGCATGGGATTGGAGTAGTAGTAGTACGAGCTGCTCACTCTGTGGTCGGCTCTCCTCATGGAGGGTTTTTTTTGTTGTGGGAGATTTCTATTGGTATTTGGCTCGTGGTAGTGGTCTCACTCGCCTAGTGTTCATACCGACACCCTCTTGGAGGGTGAGCGAGTCCAGTTTATACTGACCTTTTTCTTTATTTATTTATTCTCTGGTATGTGTTAGTACATTTAACCCTAGAAAAAAAAAATAGAAATAATAGATTAAAGGATATTTCGCTGGCGACACGAAGCCAATCGCCCCAGAAAATAGATTTTTCCTTACGTCAAAATCCCCTTTTCAGTGTACCTCCGGCTTAGGATTTTGGAAACTTCATTTGCCGCTAAGTATCCTAATTGTCTTTTAATTTATTTACTTTGGATTTGTGGCTAGGCATACGCTATCTTAAATTGATTTTGAATTTGATTCATTTTTGCATAAGATATCTGAATCTAGTTAGGCTAGTTTCAGAGGGTGTTGTCTGCAAAGTAGGGTGTGGCTACCGAAAGCTTCGGTAGTTCCGCACTTGGGGGGCGCAATTAATCAGTAAACATGTCTATTTCCGTAAGGAAAAGTTTGTAGTATGTACGCAATTAATCAATTACGAAAGTCAGGGTATGATACTGCTAACCTTCCGGTAGACTTTATTTTGCCTAACGCTGTAGTAGGCCTACGGGTTATGACTATGTCTGCGAGAGGTGATCGCTCTCCTTCATTGTTGTGAGAGGCTACTTCTGTTTTTGTTACGCCTAACCCTGTATTGTTGCCTCGGGCCCTAAAACAGTGTCCTGTAGAGGTTGTTGCCCTTTCTCTTTTACTATTTCGATCGTAACTTAGAATCGAAAGTGCTTGCTTTAGAGAGCAATAGTGAAGTGGCTTGTGTAGTGGAGGGTGCGTCAGATCGGCCTTATAACGCCTCTAGGTCTAGACCTCTGTCGAACTCCCAGAACCAAGGGAGAGGGCATGTCGAAAGCCGAAGGAGGGTTACAGGGAACCCCACCGATCTGGCGTGCCTTCGCAGTTTCTGATGAAAATCCCCAGACTGCCCAAAGTGCGTGCACATGCACGAATCCTGAAGGATTGCTTCTCGTCCTCCCGAGGCGTCCTCCCCGCACAAGGGTTGGAGCTCTCGGAAGGACTCGCGCCCTCTAAGAAGCTTTATTAGAAGAGGACGCTTCACGTCCCCTCTCCCCTCGTTTATGTTTTCAGTGAGAAGTAAGAAGGCGAAAGTTGCCTGATCACGTGTACGTCTTTCCACCAAGAAATAGAAAAGAAGGCAGTTTCTCTCGCTTGTTTTGACGCCTGTCAGGAGCGAGTGACGCTTTTCTGCACGCTTATTTGGACGATCGGCTTGAACAGGACGCTCGGATGGACACACGCACCAGTGGACGCCGAGCGTCCTCGCCAGTGGCCGCCAGATGCGCGCACCAGGACGCCGAGCGTCCTCGCCAGTGGACGCCAGCGTCCTCGCCGCCCAGGCCTGGACGCCAAGCGCGCACGCAGAACTTTCTGTTGAACTCTTCAAGCTCTTGTTTAAGATTTGAGCCTCAAGAAAGTGAACGAACTTCGTCTTCGAAACCCAGCAAGACCTCGGGTTTTCGTGAATTCAAGAGGTCTCTGTCAATATTATATTGCTTTTCGCAAAGGTGGATGGAGTTAAGGAAAGCTCAAGGAAAGATCTCGTTTTCTCTACCATCAGTCAAGACTTTGAGATAAGACAGTTACGGTTTATGTAAATGCTCGACGTCCTGAACGTCAGGATTTTCGGCAATGTTCAGTAGGATTCTTGCAAAGGCACTCATCAAAGGACGCTCTTCAGGAAAGCGCAAGACAGGACTTCCTTTGCCATACTGCCAATAAATTTAAAGCTTTTTAGACCATCTGAAAGGGTTTTTCAGATGATAGATTTTATTAGTTTCTAGTCGAGACTTCCATGCCGATTGAACATCGTCGCTCTACCTACCGTAAGCCCAGTCTCTTAACAGGATTCTTGTCCCTTCCTTGTTTGAGACGGGAATCGAAAAAAAAATAAAAGGCTCGACTTCCTGGATTAACGTTTTGTCATTCAGTGACTTTCCCCCATTTGACAATATACTATCGTTTTTGTCAAGGTAAGTGGGTCTCCGCCATTGACAAAATATCTCTCTGTACCGTTAATGGGTTAGTTTCTCATTGACAAACATCTCATTAACTTGATATTGCGTAAGCGAATAAGGACAAGGTTCGGAAGAGCTCTCATTCCTCATTCGCAGACTCGTACAAGAAATAGACTTGTAGACTACGTCAATGAACGCTTATGTCCAGTATCTTAAGAAGCTTGAGCTGTCTGCTTCGATTCTCTAAGTTTTGTTCATGAAACTTGCCTGTCAGATATGTATGTAGCTGTGTTTTTCCGAATTCAGCTATATATATGTCTGCCAGGTTAAGTATGAAAAAAAACTTTATTGTGATATATCATTTTTTGCCTTGCGTTATTTTACTACTGGTTGGTTCAAGTCATATACGCTTGCTGGTAGTTACCGGCTTCGGAGGGGCAACCGAGATCTCTATTGGCTATTTTTTATTTTAAGGACATTTAATCGTTACTCCTGCACTTCCGGAGTTTTCCGAGTTATCTTTTACCGATGTTATGGTAGTGTTTCTGACGACACAAACGCATCTATATATTTAGCGTTTTCGGTTGCGCTTAAATATACAGTTTCAGAGTCTTTCTGCTCAATAAATAACGGACCGATCTCTTCGTAGATAGGGTAGCTGGCAAAACCCAGACATAAGTTAGAGACGACGTTCGTAAGCTGCTGGCGGCTGCTGTCACGCTGTGTCTGACTCTGTCCTCCAGTCCATCCGACCATGTAACAGATCGTGCGCTGTCATGCGCGGTAGGTTACGTTCTCTCTCTCTCCTGCGGGATTGACTGACTAACTGTTTATCTGTCCTACAATCACGGACTTTAGCCTAAACGATTGAGGGGATTTCTTACGTGAATGAATAAACGTTGCATTCGTTTTGCTTTACTATGTTCAACAGAGTATCTCTTAATCCTTTCGGTTCTCGTTACCGCACGGTATAGAACTACGAGTCTACCGCAACATTGCACTTTTATATGCTCTCCTGCTTAGGCAACCGCAGCCTTATTAGGGAAGTAAGCATACTCGGGGAGGGAATGGATGAGCTTGCTGGGGACCATTTCCTTCCTGAAGAAGTTTGTTTCCCCGAATAGACTGCAATGCAGACCACAGTTTTTTACTACCGGGAAACTGAAATATTATTCAAGATCTAGGAATGATTCTGTACATCTCTCAGTGCGTCTATCACCTGAGGTGATAGAAAGAAGGTGCCGGACATCTGGGTAGGGTTTCAGATGTCCTGGATCTTAATCTGAAAGAAGTAAAAGCGATTCGGTAGTCCCTCCAGTCCTCGAAAAACGAGTTTTTGGGAACCAGTGTTCCAGATCAACTCTGATATTCCACAGCTCTCTCATATTCTTAAGAAGTATCTTCTCTCGGTCCCTGTTCGAGTTTACGAGAAAGAGCCTATTATAACAACAGGCGTAGAATGTAACGATCATCTAGAGGTTCGTTACAGGATTGCAAAAGTCCGTACGAATCGTCTCGATCGACGGCAGCAACGATCAAAGATTACTAACATGCTAGGTATTTTAATTAAGTGGTGTTCTTTTTTATGGTTGTCTGAGAGGGTTATTTCCTCTTCAGTATGTGAAGTGTAATGTGTTACGTTAGCTTTGTGTGTGGTTCAGGTGGGTCTAACTTATCCTAGCATGAATGCCCTGGTAGAGAGGGCTAGGTTTCCTGTCAACAAATTGGTCCGTCCAGTTGTCAGACCCTTGTTGTTAGCTTTCTCAACAAACAGGTCACATCCTAGTTGAGAGCTACTAAGGTTTAGCAGGCTAAGAGGCAGGACCCTACGAGTCAGCTACCTTAGCAGGTAGGAACTTAATAAATAATTTTTTAAAAATTAGTTAATTTTTGAATTATGACGATGTTGCTGTCTGTGACCCACCTCCAAAATGTGTCAATCTGCTATATACCTGCCGGTAAGTGTCATGCATAAAATGATATTGTTATGATACAATAAAGTTTTATGCATACTTACCTGGCAGGTAATATATTAAATTCCCATTTTCCCACCCTCCTGACCTCCCCTCAGGAGACAGGGTTCAGAGAAAATCTGAGGAAAACGGGAATAGTTCCAAGTACCAGCGCCACGGGAACGTGGGGGAGATCACCTGAACTACCAGTGGTCTAGCGGTTGCCGAGAGTTTTTGAAAATTCTGCCAGTGCGAACAGACAACAGAGAATGTTGTTTGACAGATTTGCATCTGTCAACAACAAAGACCTTCACGATCATTGAGGTCTGTGGAATCTCGATTCTAGCTCACCATCTACTTTTTGTCTCGCCTGTTTTTCTCGGAGTCAGACACTCGTGCGAGATCAGGCGACATATAGTAGCCCTGAGTTTCTTATTGACGAAGTCGATTGCGGACGACGTTGGGTTGCATTGATACACCAAGGTTTGCTTAGATTGAATCGCCCAGGCAGTCCAGACACTCATCCTTCAGCTAAGAATAGTGCCTTTTGGTCTTCAGGGTACAGCCTTGCTGTCCTTGATTCGTCTGACTGGTCAACTGGTCGTTCACCTGACTTTAGTACAGACTGTGCATTTTCCGGATCGAAGCTTTCAATATGGAACTTAGACGTAGTCTGAAGTTCTTGATGTCAAAGCATTCGAACCTCTCCTGCCTGTTAACTTCTTGCATGTGATCAGGAAGGCCTTCTTCTAACCACCCTAGATACGACAAAGAGGGTTAGTGAGATTTTAAGCATCGTCACAGTTTTGGCTTTAGAGAACACAAGGCGGTGTGCTCTCTAAGCCTTTCGTTATGGCCTAAGAATGGAAACCCGTTTTGTCCTTGGGCCAGGAGCTTGAAGCAAGGATGGCACAAGTTTAGTGGGCAGGAGCCAGAGAGAGTCCTGTGCCCTGTCAGGTCTCTCAAGTTTTATCTACTTAAATCAAGAAAGTCGAAGTCAGTCGGGCAATCTGCAGTGTTCCGAAAAAGACCAGACTTGCCCATATCGAAGTACACCCTGGTTTTGAGGGTTAAGGAGTTCTTTCAAAAAATGCTCCTTCATTGTGTTTGCACAAAGATTTGAAATCTTTTTATCTGAATGCTCACGAGGTGAGGGCGCGGCCTCGGAAGCATTTCAACAGAGCATGGCACTCAGCAACATCCTGAGTACCATGTTTTAGCGAAGCAACTCTGGGTTCACTTCACACTCCCTGGCGATGTGAAGATGGCATATGAGATCTGCTGCTCGCTAGGGCCATACGTGTCTGCAGACACAATCTTGGGGGCAAGAAGTACCACTCATCCTATCCTGTAGAAAATGGTTAGGAAGAGCTCTTAATTTAGTTGTGGAGTCGCTGACAACGGCGACTTCTTAACTCTGAAGCCTTAGTTAACACACATTAACTTTGGCTAGGTTGGTCAGGTGGTGATATATATAATTATATATATATATTTATTTTACTTCTTAGCCCTCATGGTATGGTCAATATGTCTAGTCACATTGTGGTCACGCCCCCGTTGACAGATCATTCTGGAGTGCACCAGCCTTTATATAGGTCTCTACCTCGCTGGCAACTCTAGTAAAGCAGAAGCAGACTTGGGTGACAGTAATCACGAAGTCGGCTATGCTAACAGTGGAACCAAGATGTAAATCATCTGCATGCATTTGTGTCCCTCCCAAAATCCTTCTATTCTGTCCCTTCCCACCTCCAACGGTGGGGTTCAACTATATAATATATATCTGACAGGTAAGTTCATGAGCAAAATGATATTGTTATGATACAATAAAGTTTTGTTCATACTTAACTGGCAGACTATATATATATATTCAAGTACCCACCCACCTCCCCTCAGGGGACAGTGGAAATAAAAATTATGAATAGAAAATGGGAATGGTCCTGATACCCGCCTCCCAGCGGCGGGAATGGGTACTAACCACCTGGCCGACCACTGCGTGTGTCGGAAGTTTTTTAAATTCTGTCGGGACTTCAGAAAATACAGCTATATATATACCTGCCAGGTAAGTATGCATAAAACTTTATTGTATCATAACAATATCATATTTCCTTGTTCTCGTTTGTTGGCTTCGCAGCGACTGACCCTCACATCACGTGCAGTAGGTGTCGTTCTAATGTTTTTTACTATAACGAATCCTTGTACGGAATGCAGGGCATGGCCTAAAGAGCAGTGGAAGTTTTTTTATGGCAAGAGAGAACATTGAGGGTTTCAACTCTCCTACTTGGGAGGGTTTTTTCACCTCTTCCCAGTGCTTCGTCTCCTGCAGTAGTCAACCCCCATAGTAGCGTTGTTCCTGTGTCTCCTTCCTTTTCCTCCACTGATTCGTCGCTGGAAGTATCGGGAGGCCACCAGGCTGATGTTTTGAATGTAGCCCCTTCTTCCTTGGGAGTTAATTTGATTCCAGAGAAGGGTGAAGCTTTTCATCAATCTTTTCTTTCAGAGTCGGAGGCATCCAAAATGGCAGCAATTTGGAAGACGCTTGGGCTTGGGGGTCCCCCGGTCCTTGGAGGGGTTGCTAGCACATTTTGTGGAAGCTGGCACCCCCCCTCCCCTCCCCGGACTGGCCAGGCCGTCCCCCCTCCTCCCAGCCTGCGTCTTCGTGGGTAGCCGAGGTCGGCCATCTTGTATTGCTCCGCCAGAGGCTGCTGCCGCTTCTTCGAGTCGGAGAGACGCTGTGGCGTCAGTCCTGTTGATGACGTCACAGGATCTGTCTTTGTGTATTCCTCCCCCAGTGGCGTCTGATTACGTCACTCCCCATTAATGATGTCTCTCCCAGTCGTCTCCTCTGATCTGCCTCGCTTGGCGTGACGTCCTCCCTGCCGCCCAGTTCGCTACATCTCCCTTCCTTGTTATCGGAGCCTTCTCTGGCACATCAGTCTAAGGTTATATGCCAGGCAGTGCTTCAGAGGTTAGACTGTTTTGATGTCAAGTTGGCTGCCTTATTGGTTGGGAGGACTGGTAGGAAACGTGTTTGCTTCATCCCCGCCTCCTGAGAAGAGTTTGCATAAGAAACCAGTGCTCTTCCTCTCCCTCTTCCCCCTCTACGGCCCTCGTCAACGTATCAAGCGTTGGAAGGCTAAGGACTTTGCCCTTTCTTCACCTACGAGGGAGGAACGACGCGGACGTGTTCCCGAGAGTGTTGGTGTTTCGGGCAGTGTTAGTGTTCCTTCCCTTGTGCAATCTGCAGGGGATGCTTCGTCCCCTACTTCTAATCCCGGCGTGTTACCGCTCCCCCCCCCCGTCTGTGCGCATTGCCAGCGTGTTGCAACCTCCCCGTTCCATGCAATAGCGAGTATGTTGCAACCTCCCATATTCCCGCCCTGCACATGATGTAAGTGCTCCTTCTTCCTCCAAGGCCTATTTGTCGCCATAAGGATCTCAAGGCGCCTGTCAAGAGGTCAAAGGTAGTGAGGGCGGAGTTGGTGGCAGCAGGAGTGTTTTGCTTGCCTCACTCACTGGTGCTTCCAAGAGTTCGACTCTGGGGGATTCTCCTTCGATCTCGAGTGTTCAGGATTCCCCCCCATCATCGCGTTTGTACGTCTGGCACACCTGTGACCATTCACGGACATGTTAGTGAGTCATCTGTTGGGGTAAGTGATGTGCCTAGTGTTATAGTGGTTTCGTCTCGGAAGCCGACGCATGGACCCAGCCCAGACAGGTAGTTGGGGTTTCGGGCTGTTTGGTGCTGCTAACCCTTCCGTTAATTTTAGTGGGGAAGGTGCCTTAGAGGAGCCTGCACATCCTTCTCATCATCGGTCTCCGTTGCCAGAGCAGGAGGAGAGAGACGCAAGAGTTTTTGTCTTCCTTTTCGGAAGTTGTTGATCTCATTCGTGGGTTTAACAACTTGGAAAGTAGGACTCAGGCTCGGCTTTCTTACACTCCTTGATTGGAAACCTTTGTGGGAGCTACTCAGGACCCAAATCTTCTCTCAGCTTCTTTTGCGGGGCACGTTCGGTCGTTCTTGCAGAAGGTTAGCGCCTCTGTTTCAGACCTGGGACAGTTCGCTTTGCTCTAGGGGCTCTACCAAGCTACTACCCGAGCGTCTCACGAGACATAGGAAGTACTATGCCACGAGCTCTGATTTTTTGTTGTCACGCCATCTTAACCCAGACGTCATTCGCCTGAAGCCGGGATTGACTTGGAGCAGGTGAGGTCGGTGGCTCCGTCCTTATCTCCGCAAGGTCTCCGCAAGATGCCTCAGCATTGGAATCTATGGCGGCCTCCATGTTGCAGACGGTTTCTTGGCTGGACTTCTGGCTGTGATTATTGCCAAGATAGCTTCCGACAGGTGCCCGCAAGGGTTGGTGAGTGCATCCTCGCATGCCAGTCTGTTGCAGTCCGGGGGCAAGGCGTTTTTGTATTTGGCTCACCTCAGTGCTAATTTATGGGCTAACCTTCTTCTGATTAGAAGAGACACAGCTTTGTCTAGGATGGAGAGATCGCTCGACACGGAGTCCTTGCTGGCATTGAGGAAAAGAGATCTGTTTGAGTCTCTATATTTGTTTCCTTGGACAGAGCTTGAGAATGCGATAGACCGCTGACACCAAAGACCAGATTGGTGCACTAGGCCGTGTCTAAGTCAAAGTCTCGTCCTCGGAGATGGTCTCTCCTCCTCTTCCTGTCCAGCAGCAGTCAAGGAGATTGTTGCCTGGTAGGGCCATTGAGGACTTCGAGTTCGGCAGGGCCTTCCCGTTCGACTCAGCCTAAGTCAGAAGATCAATGCCCCTTTCGCTTTTGTTCCTTTAAGCCAAGAAAGGGCCCAAGGGCCAGAGGTAAAGGGGGCCGTTGGTAGGTTAGGCGCCTCTCCCTCTCCTGCGCCATGGGTGGGGGGTTGCCTGGTGGGCCATTGGGCCAAGTGGCAGAGTTGTGGGGCGGAGAAGTGGGTGGTAAATGTCCTTCGGGTGGGATACCTACTGCCATTCGACTTCTCTCCTCCTCTGTTGGACAAGCCGCAGCTCAGGAAGGCATATCCTCTAGATTCTCTGAAGTTCTTGGCTCTTTGGGAGGAAGTGCAGAAAATGCTGGACAAGGATGCGATAGAGGAAGTGGTGCGTCCGTCCCCGGGTTTTACAGTCACATCTTCTTGGTGCCCAAGGCGTTGGGAGGATGGAGGCCTGTGATCGACTTATCCACCTTGAATCACTTCATCAGGAAGACACGGTTCAAGATGGAGACCCCGTGCTCGGTGTTGGCAGCCATGAGGGAAGGCGACTTCATGCTGTCGATAGACTTAAGGGACGCATACTTCCAAATCCCTGTTCATCCAACATCCAAGAGGGTCCTTCGCTTCTCTCTTGGGGACAAGGTCTTCGAGTTCAAAGTCTTGTGCTTCGGGCTGATGACAGCCCCTCAAGTGTTCACAAGGGTCTTCTCTCTCGTGTCAAGTTGGGCCCATGCTCAGGGGATCCATTTGCTGAAGTACCTCGATGATTGGTTAGTCTTGGCAGTTTCCAGGGAAAAGCTGCTGCAGGACAGGGATCGTCTACTTCAATTCTGTCTGGAACTGGGCATATTAGTCAACCAAGAAAAGTTGAACCTCGTACCCACATCAAAGAATTCTCTACCTGGGCATGGTCATCAATACGACAGTGGCAAAAGTTTTCCGGTCTGATCAGAGATTGGAGAAGTTGCGGGTGGTGGCGCGCAACTTACTGTCAGAATCATATCAGTCAGCTCATCAGTGGCAGGTTCTTCTGGGAGTGTTGTCATCCCTGGAGAAGCTGGTCCCTCATGGGTGTCTTCATCTTCAGTCTCTGCAATGGAGACTGGGAGAATTCTGGTCTCTGGCAGGGGACTCTACTGTTAATGGTTCCTCTGTCTCTGGAAGTGAGAGAAGACCTTCGTTGGTGGTTGGATGACCAGAATCTGTTGAAGAGTGTCCCTCTGCGTTCTCTTCCACTGGACTTCCTTCTGTTCTTGGACGCCTCCCTTGCAGGTTAGGGGGCTCATTTAGGCAGCCTCATCGCTTCAGGCGTTTGGAGTTTGGAGGACAAGCAGCAACATGTCAACATCTTGGAGTTGAAGGCAGCCTTTCCTGGGTCTGAAGGAGTTTTTGGGGAAGGTAGAAGGTAGGCTACCACGGTGGTAGCCTACGTGAACAAACGGTGGCCTGGTTTCACGTCACGTTCATGCCTTGACTGTCGAGCTTCACCAGTGGGCAGTCAGCAATTTGATAGAGCTCTCAGCCAGGTATATCCCAGGCAAACGGAATGTGGTCGTAGACAAATTCAGTTGCCAGGATCAGATCCTAGGCACAGAGTGGTCCCCCCTCAGGCGGAATGGTTCCCAGATCTGCTGTCGTTGTTGTCAGAGGTTCCAAGGAAGATTCCTCCTTGGCGACATCTCCTGTGTCAGCCCCATGCGGAAAGGTTCCACTAGTCAGTAGAATCCCTGTCTCTTCACGGTTGGAGGCTTTCAAGTATCTTCTCTGAGCGAGAGGCTTTTCTTAGAGAACAGCAGGGCATATGTCCAGCAGTGTTAGAAAGTCAACCTCCACGGTTTACTAAGGCAAAGGGGCGATTACTGTGATTGGTGTCGTAAATGGGGGTTTTCATACAATCAACTTACCTGTCAGATATATCATAGCTAAGACTCTGTCGTCCCAGCTATGTATATATCTGCCAGGTAAGTATGTATGAAACTTTATTGTATTATAACAATATCATTTTTTCTCCACGCAACCTCTATTCAGCGAATAGCAGACTTTAACCTTCCTCAGAGACGAGAAACTTTGCCCATTTCAGCCATTAGAGGCTACAGGGCGGCCCTGAGTTTGGTGTTACGCCTTAAAGGTATCTACATCTCTTCCTGGAAACTTCCCTGCTAGTTAAGGGGTTTGAGCAGTCGAGTTCTCCTAGAGAGCTTCAAGCCTCCGACATGGGATGTTTCCTTGGTTCTTAAGAGCTTCACTAAGACTCCATATAAGCCCTTGTGTCGCTCATCTGACAGGAACCTGACGCTCAAGACAGTTTTCCTTCTGGCCTTGGTATCTTCCAAGAGGGTAGAAGAGCTCCACAGTCTGAGCACACCAGGGGTTGGGGTCGATGTCCTATGAATTTGTCCTGGAATTTGTGGCCAAGACCCAAAATCCCTCTGTGCATGATGACAGGTTCACTTCGTTTTCCATTCCATCACTGAATGACTTTGTGGGTGGTGATGCTCAAGAGCTTGTGTTGTGCCCTGTCCGGGCCCTGCATTGCTATCTTAAAAGGACTCAGCACCTTAGACCAGGCTGCCACAGACTTTTTGTTAGCACAGGCTGTAACAAAGAAAGTGGTCTGAAAATACTATCTTTTTTGGATATGGGAAGCCATCAGACAGGCATACTTGACTCTTGATGATTCCACCACCACATCTGTGCAGGCTAGAGCGCATGACGTTAAGGGTATTATTTCCTCTCTGGCTTTCAAAAAAAACTTGGTTGTACATAGAGTGCTGAGTGCTGGTACTTGGTTACGCCAGTCCACGTTCACCTCCTTCTATCTTAAGGATGTTGCCCACAGATCTGTGGACACATTTTCCCTAGGTCCTCTGGTGGCTGCCCAACAGGTTGTGTAACTCATAGTTGCCCTTAACAGGGCACATTTGTATCTTAACGAAGATGATTGTGTGGATGAGAGAATGAGTGAGTTAGCTGGTCTCCTTCTTTCTCTTGTTCCTTTCCTTCTTCCATCAGGCAGTTTAAGGAATTGACAAGTCATTTGCTGGACTAGTCTGATACAGGTGAGTAAGGTAGTCATACTGATAGTGTGGTCGTGTAATTTGGTAGCATATGCTCCACTCCTTGGCAAGGAGGGGTTTGGGAGTAACACAAACCCTGGTGTCTTGGTTTGTTATTGGACAGTCAAAGTTTCTCTTTGGTACCCTATACAATGGTTCTCCCATATATCATTGTATGTCACTCAGGTTCTGAGTGGTTAGATATTAATTTATGTAGCTTCTCAACAGGCTTCAGTCCCTCTCAGAAATAATTTCTTCTGGGAGCTGGACTGGTGTGTAGGCCCCCAGTTGGTCTAGGATGTCTTTTACCTCCCTCCAAGTATGAGTCTATCCTATCGTTAAGACCGAAGTTTGTTCGCGTATGAACAAATGACAAATTTTCTAAGACAATTTGTATTTTTCATAGCTGTTTGTTAAACCATCCTGAGTTGGGAAAGACTGGCGTAACGGCATGGTCCTTGACCACTCCTCACCCGAGCTATGCATGTGTTGCCAGATATCACAAGATTCCTTGCTTTCATCTGCTTTTTAACCGGATCCAGCTAGGCACTAGAAATGATCCTATTGTTAAGACCTCAGGTTTGTAGCTATGAAAAATACAAATTGTCTTAGAAATTTTGTCATTTTTTGTAAAAAAAATTCCAGTTGACCTTGAAAAGATTTAAGATAAATTTAATTAGATAAATAGTACATATATCAGTTACAAACCTGTTTTGATTTACAGTCCTGTTTCTTTCTTTCAGGTCTCGTGGCGTTGAGTTTGTGATTTTTTAAATGCAAACCATGGTGAGTGGTAAACAGACATGACCTTATAGAAATGATGGCAACGTGGTAATTTAACGTGTGCCTCTTGTTAAGATGTTAGGTCTTTTGAGATGCACATTGAAAACCATTTACAAGCAACATCTACATTCTCATATTTATTGAAGGTAAGGACAATAATGTAGCATGCCTTAAGGTGCCATTGTATGCCATAGGGATTGCATTTTTTAATTTATCCCAGCACACAGAATATGTATTTTATATTAAGGTGCTGTACTTTTGTGTGTAATACTCATGTTTCAGTTGTAATTTTATTGTTCAGATATATTTTTATGAATTGCAGTATTTTATCTTTACCATTCTATTTTTGGACTGTATCAACTTTTTTAAATTCCAGGAACAATCCTGCTGCTTGATATTCATTTGCTGGATCTACCTTTGCTGTCAAATGCTTAACTAAATTTAAGAAATTAACTGGTTAATATAAACTGCAAGAAAGCGCTTATTAATGCCTTAACCACCTTTATTTTTATGTAAAAGTCTGTGTGGTATTATGTTGGGATATTATTATTGCAGTATCATTACTGGTTGCATGTAAGCACTTTTAGGTGAGCATTATAGTGATAATATCATTTCTGGGTTCGACCTGTGTTCGCCTGTGAAAAGTCCCTGTAGCTCACTTTTCTAAGTATAAATAGATTCTAAATATACCAAAGAAAAAAGCTAGCCTGGTATGCTGAGGTTTACTACCCCGCGTGGAGCACCCCAAGGGGCGTCGATATAAAGTATAAGGGCGAGTGGAAGCCACTATTCACAGGTCTTCTGCCAATTAGAGGATTCCTTTCCAGAATCCCTCTCTTGGAGAGAGCCGTTGCAACGGCCACTCCTCCCTCCTCGCTCCCACTACTACTACTACTACCCGACTCGCACGCCATCTAACATTCCTGTATTAGACATTGCTCTGAGTGCAAGCGTTCTTTTCGTTGTCCCAGCAATTCTCTAATTTTGCGATAGCATCTACAGAACTTCTTCCTCCTTCGAAGTTTGAGTATTCCAATTTATGTTTTCGTAACTTAGATGGTTGCGGGACCTTCCCAATTGGCCTTCGGCCCCTTAGAAATTTATTGTGTGGGGTCTTCGGTTTGTCCGCCACTTCTAGAGCATCATCAGAACGCGTGGAGCTCTAGCGCAATTTCTTTAAAAATTTAATAGATAAAAAATTATTCATACAATCATCAAACGTATCTTATATTACGTGTTTAATTATTATTCAACCAGAATTGGTCATAGAGAGGCCTAACACGCTCTTGTCGTACTCTGGAGTCGAGGTCTGAGGGGTTAAAGAAAGGTTGATTTGTTCATAATTAGATCCCCCGCCCCCCCCAGCTTCTCCAAGAGCGTGTTCGTGCTTATTGGGTAAAATTAATATATATGCATGTTGATCGGTAGGCTACTAGTAGTCTATCGCATAATTATGGGACAGGAGAGAGAAAGCTTCTTTCTCCCTCCCTGATGTGACTTTCCATGATTACTGTTAATACGAACCGAATAGAATATATAAATATACAAATAGATTTAATATCACTGAAGAGGTAGGAAGAGTTGCTTCCCCCCCCCCCCCCCCCAGCAATTAACCAAACTAGCCAGGTCAGACTTGGAAGGTAGGTTAGGTGTCCCAAACCCTGTACCCTTTATGCCTCTCCCCTGCTGGCGCTACGGTGCTAGAGGGGGAGGATATCCTTGATATCCTCCCTGCCGGTCTGAATCGAAAAATCGAATTTAGTAGGTTTGGTCGAGGGCTAATGTTCACATTATGATGTCTTAGAGGAGCTTTGGCCTAACTGTCCGGTTCCATAGTGATCTCGGAGGGTTAGGCTAGATCCATACTGGGTAGTTTCCTTAACCTTAGTTACAACTCTTCCTTGATACCTCATTATTAGATTATTATTGAATTGTATATTATATTGTTTATGCACATTTATGATTTTCATATCACATGAGGTTGGAAGAGTTGCTTCCTACCCTAGCTTAACCGACCAGGCTTAGATTAGGCTTGGAAGGTAGGCTAGGTGCCCCTACCCCTATACCCTTACCTCTCCCCCCGTCCGCGCTACAGTGCTAATGGGGAGGATATCAAGGATAGAGCATCTCTCTTGTCACAATCGTTGGACCTATCCTCCCTACCTAACCAGATCGAAAATTTTGAGTATGGAAGGTTTGGTTGAGTGCCCACCGTCCATGCCAGGATGTCCTTGGAGGTTTATCTGGCCTACCTGACCGGATCCATAGTGATCTCGGAGAGTTAGGCTAGACCTATGCTGGGTAATTTTCTTACACCTTATGTTCCTCTTGCAACTCTTCCATGATACCTCATTATGGTATTGCATATTATATTGTTTATTGTATATATATTGTTTATGCACATTTATGATTTTTGAGTACTCCATACAATTATCAGTGATGTATTTCATATTACATGCTTAATTTTAACCTACCAAGTTAGGATTGGTTCGGAGGAAGGCCTAACGTGCTCATGATGTCCTCGGGGGTTTTAAAGAAAGATTGATTAGTTTATAGTTTATATTCTGGCCTCTGGCCTCTGCCCCCCCCCCCCCCCCCCCCCCCCCACCCCCCCCACCCCCCCCCCCGCTTCTCAAGAGCGTGTTCGTGCCTATCTGCGTAATTTTAGCATAGTGTACATGTAAAATGGTTAGGCTACTAGTAGCCTATCGCATTTATCCCGGGAGAGGAGAGAGTCCCCTCTCTCTCTATCCCGGGTTGAGATATGAATGAGTTATTGTTTAATACGAACCAAATAAAGGTTAGATTATGCACGTTGATTTCATATCACTGAGAGGTTGGTAGAGTTGCTTCCTTCCCTGGCTTAACTGACCAAGCCTAGGTTAGGCTTGGAAGGTAGGATAAGTGTCCCTACCCCTGTACCCTTTATGCCTCTCCCCCTGTCGGCGCTACGGTGCTAGAGGGAGGATGTCAAGGATAGAGAGCCTCTCTCTTATCACATCATTGTTGGACCTATCCTCCCTGCCGATCTAGATTGAAAATTCGAATTTAGTAGGTTTGGTCGAGGACCACTGTCCACATCATGATGTCTTGGAGGAGATTTAGCCTACCTGTCCGTTTCTGTAATGATCTCGGAAGGTTAAGCTAGATCCATACTGGGTATTATCCTTTAGCCTTATATTCCTTTGCAACTCTTCCATGATGCTCATTATTAATTGATATATATTATTCTTATATATTGTCTTTGTTCCGACATGGCATACAAACCTTCGGTCCTTTTACAATAGGAAGGTACTAGCGGCAGCTGGATAGGTCGTAAGCTTTCGAACAAGGGGTTCGGTAGTTAACTGCTTGTCCGACAGGCGCGCTGCGCGCGACTGGGAGGTAAACAAATCACTTTTGCTTTCGGCCTCACAGCGAGTAAGACGTGTGTGTTCGACGCTCTCTGCCCGCTTCTCGTCGTTTGCTTTCCCCTGAGTATATGGTTGTGTTTGTGTATGAGTAATCATTGTAAGTACAATAATTTCCTCTTTATTTCATCATTGTGAATTACTTGATCAATTATGGAGTCTCCACGCCCCGCTACCCTCGGAGATTGTTGCCCGGGTACGAAGGGCGTAAATGCGGTAAGTTCCGCTCGTTTCCTGAAATGATCCACATATTTTGTGCGCGTCGGTGTCGGGGTCCGGAATGTTACCCGAGCCGAGCCCTGTGAAGTGTGTATGTCTTGGTCGGAGGCGCAGTGGGTCTTGTACGAAGGTAGGAAGAAGCGAAGGCCTGCAAAGGAGTCGTCGAAAGCTCTCCCGCGACTCCTTTGGTTACGGACACTTCGTCTTCTTTCCTGCCGCCCGCATCAGCTCCCACGTTTGGCGCCTTCCCCTTTGGGGGGGGTGGGGTTTCTAGGTCCTTCTCCTCACCCGATCTGTCGAGTGTGGAGGAGGGCGCGAGATCCCCGATGATTGAGTTGTACTCTGGGTCCTCTATCCGTTCGTCTACATCTCACGGACGGGTAGAGGATCCTGCTAATCACCCGACCTTTGCTTCCTCAGGTGCTGTTGCCGCGAAGGACGACCTCGGACAGGTGTGGGCATCGTGGGTCTGCAGGGCGTGCCGAGTGTCCAGGGGCTGCTCTACCATCTCGCTGGCTCTGTGGCGGTCACGCATGCTACGGTGACGACCACATACCACGACCCTTTCAACTCCTGGCTATGCTTCACCTCCTCACCTGGTGTACACCCCGCACGCGGTCTCTGTTACACCAACTACATCGGTGCAGGGGCCAGTCGCCGTACCACGGGGGAGTGTGATGCCGCCGCCTGGGTTTGCCGTGCTGCCTCGACCGGACTTCGTGTGCCCGAAGAGCTCGCCCCTGGACCTCCCACCAGTACCTAGGATGTCTGTGCCGCTGGTCCGTCCACCTGGTCTGCCTGTACAGCCTGCCGTACCTGCCGTACCTGCCCAGCCGCTGTTCACGGACGTGATGTTGCCGACCACTGCTGCCGTTCCTGTATCTGTTCCTGCCGTCTCCACTGCTGTTCCTGTGATGCCTGCACCTGCTGACGTTGTTCCTGTTCGTGGCGCCGCTGCTCCCGATGCCGATCTGTTCGGACAGGTGCGTCCGGGCCCTGTTGCTTCGGCAACAGCAGCCCCGGCTCCGCCCTGGATGACAGATCTGACATCGGTCCTGAGGAAGCTGACGAAGAAGAAGAAGAAGAGGAGGAAGGTGTCGTCGTCGTCTTCATCGTCTTCTTCGTCGTCGTCGTCGTCTGCCGCCTCTTCCCCTTCTTCTTCTAAGGCTCCCCCGCCTAAGAAGAAGAAGGTCGCCTCCTCCCCCCCTAAGAAGTCTCCTTCGGGAGCTTCTAAGGGCCCGTCTCGCTCCGGTGAGACGGGGGGTTCTTCCGCTGGTCACCCTGCTCCTTCGGGGCAGGACCCGTCTCTTCTTCCGCAAGGAAGAAGACTACGGGGACCAGAGGAGTGCCGGCTAACACGGCACTTCCTCGCCTGCTGTTAGTGGTTCGACCACGGCAGCAGGATCCGTCTCGGCCTCTCGTTCGCGAGAGTACCGAGTGTACGGTCGCCTACCAGTGACCGTGCAGCTAGGAACCAGACCTCTGAGCCAGCTCAGCGTCAGGTTCACGCACGGAGCGAAGACTGGTGACAGCCGCTCACTAGCGACTCTCACCAGACCAGCTCTCGCTCTCTGCGACGATCAGCTGGCTACCCGGGCTGACGTGACGGTCCACGACCGGCCACGGGCTGAGGCTGGGAAGAGGTCCCCCCGTGTCGCCGGCACCAGCCACGGCTGGTACCAGCGACGTGACGCGCCGTGAGGATCGCACCGGTCTCACTGTGACAGTGGAGCTCGCCGGTCACCTGACCGTCACTCTCACAGAGAGCGATCGGGTACGTTGACCCAGCACCAGCTCTTCTGACACACGACCGGGGCCGCTGTTCTCATTCCAGCCGTTCTCACAGCGAGACGGCTCGACCAGGCCTGCAGCTCGATCGCCACCGCGGGTTGACGATCGCCTGCAGTCTTCCAAGCCCACTGGTTCTGCCAGCGAGCGAGGAGGGAGCGTCAAGGTCTGCCTCTCCCATACCTTCAACCTCCTCGGGTTACACCGGGAGGGGCGAGGTATTGAGGAGTGATCGTGAGGGGTGCGCCCCTCAGGATCCCACCAACGACGTCCTACGTACCAGGCACGGTTCTCGGACCGCCAGGTCGTATGCACAGTGGCTGGAGGAGACTGAGAGGGGTCTGTCGCTGTTCCCCCCCCTCGAGGGGGGAGGGTCTCGGGAGCTGCTCCTGTTCGAGGGACTGGATGGTCCTACTCCGCAGGATGCAGTCACTCCTGAGATTCAGAGGAACTTTGCCGAGGTAATTGCGCTGATTCGTCAGCACAATGAACTCGGGGAAGGATCGCCGCTCCCACCATCCGAGCCCACGTCCCGGCTCGAGTCGTTCTGGGGCCCGAAGAGAGGGAACCCAGAACCGACGGTGGGTTTGCCGCGTTCTGAGCTTGCCGACTCAGTGCTGGACCAGGTAGAATCTCTTGTCTCCGGGCAAGACGGTTCTCTCAAGTCTGGCAGGTCGAGCAAGCTGCTTCCACCTCCTCTGCTGCGACAGCGGCGTTTTTACGTGCCATCTGAGGACCCGATGCCGCCCAAACAGGTGAACCCGGAGTTAGCCAGGCTAACGCCGGGGGGTGTCTCTGCAGCAGCTCCTGTCCGAGAACCTATGGTTCTCGCACAAGAGGCACTCGGCCTGGAATCCACTGCCATGGCAGCTTTCCAGGCCGTCTCCTGGATAGATCTGTGGTCCCTCACAGTATCTAAGGTCGCAGCCAACTCCGGGGGAATTTCTCCCGAAGATGACTTGGCCTTTAGGAGACTTTGCCAGTCTGGGGGAAGAGCCATCTCCTTCCTTGCCCACCAGACGGTGAACTGTGGGCCAACCTGGTTCTCCGACGTAGGGTACGCTGTCCTTACTCGAGTTTCCAGGGCGGCTGGGCGTGAAGCGGCATTGGGACTCCGCAACGGACCTTTACGGAGTTCCACGTCTCTTTCCCAGGAGAGATGGTGGACGCTGCGGTGGACAGACGGCGCACTGACGACAGTGACCGTCTGGTTCACCAGGCAGTCTCGAAGGCTTCTGGGTAGCCTCGACTGCGGCCAAGCCAAAGAGCTCGGGTAGCGCTTCCACGGTGGCTAAGACGGTAGTCGCGTCGAAGCCCCGGGGAAAGACTCTGTCTTCTTCGACTTCTGCAAAGGGGAGCCGTAACCAGCCCTCCTCCCAGCCCTCCTTCTCCCGAGGAGGCTCTGGGAAGAAGTCGAAGAAAGGGGGGAAACGCTAGGGACGGCGTTCCCCCTCACCTGCTGCCGGAAGTGGGGGGGGGGTGTCCTGGCCAGCCATTGGCACTTGGCAGCGCTACGGCGCCGAGACCTGGATTGTAGATGTCCTTCGGGAGGGATATCTATTACCATTCGAATCTCGGCGCCCCTCTCACCTCCAACCCGGTCCAACAGCAGTCGTATGTTCCAGGGTCATCGAAGGACGTAGCATTGAGACAGGAGATCAAGACCATGCTGAGCAAGAGAGCTGTAGAAATCGTCACGGATCAGTCACCGCTTTTACAGTCGACTCTTCCTGGTGAAAAGTCTACGGGAGGCTGGCGCCCGGTGATAGATCTCTCTCCCCTGAATCGGTTTCGTTCGCCAGACCCGGTTCACGATGGAGACGGCACGTTCCGTGCTCGACTCCATCAGGGAGAACGATTTCATGCTTTCAGTGGACTTGAAGGATGCGTATTTCCAAATACCCATTCATCAGTCCTCCAGAAAGTACCTCCGCTTCATCCTCGACGGGACCGGTGTACCAGTTCAGGGCACTTTGTTTCGGTCTCTCAACCGCCCACAGGTGTTCACGCGAGTGTTCACTCTGGTGTCTGCTTGGGCCCATTCGCACGGGATACGTCTGATGAGGTATCTCGAAGATTGGTTAGTCCTGGCGAGCTCCCGCTCGCAGTTGCTACGGACAGGGATCGACTACTCGAGTTCTGTTTGCGATCTGGGGATCGTTGTGAACTTCGAGAAGTCCGATCTCGAGCCCAAGCAGAGGATGAAGTACCTGGGTATGCTGATCGACACGGTAGCAGGGCGAGTCTTCCCCGCAGACTCGCGGATCAGCAGATTCAGGGAGGCAGCCAACCAGTTTCCTGTCTCGGCAGGAACAGGTAGCTCAGCGATGGCAAGTCGTGATCGGACACCTGTCGTCACTCGAGAAGTTAGTCCCTCACGGACGTCTTCACCTGCGGTCTCTTCAGTGGAGACTAAAGGAGAGTTGGTCACAGGCGACGGATCCCCCAAGCTTTCCAGTGTCACTGACACCGGTAGGTGAGGCAGGACCTAGCCTGGTGGCTGGACGACAGGAACCTCTTAAGAGGAGTGCCTCTGCGCACTCCCCCCCCGGACATGCAGCTGTTCTCAGACGCATCAACCGAGGGATGGGGCGCACACCTGGAGGAGTTTTCTGACTTCAGGAGTGTGGGACGAGAACGACAAGCACCTTCACATCAATGTACTGGAACTCAAGGCAGCGTTTCTCGCTCTCCAAGAGTTCCAGGACCGCTTGATGGGACACTCAGTGGTGTTTGATGTGACGAACAACCACCACGGTAGTGGCCTACGTCAACAAACAGGGGGCCTAGTGTCTCTCCCGTTGTACCAGTTGACTCGCAGGTGCACGAGTGGGCCGAGGCACACTCAATAGAGCTGTCGGCACGCTACATTCCAGGGAAGAGGAATGTAGTAGCAGACACGCTCAGCCGTCGGGATCAGGTGATAGGGACCGAGTGGTGGTCTCTACACCAGGACGTGGCGGAAAGGCTCTTTGACCTGTGGGGGCGACCAGTCGTGGATCTGTTCGCCACGGCGGACAACAGAAAGCTTCAGGTTTTATTGTAGTGTCTTCCGAACAATTATAGAGCCGTGATTTCCACGAGCGGCAGGATACTAATTCAAATTTAGCGCGTCGGCGTCGCCAACACTGGTGGTGATGACGTCATCTCCCTCCACTCGCGGGAGAACCAGGTACAACTGACCCTGCCCAAGGTGAATCCAATTCTTTTCCTGCCGGCGTCCGGTGAACATCGTTGGTCGGTGCGGTTGGATGACTTTGCTTCGCTTTTTTTTTCTTGTGAAATTGATCTTCGGAATTGGTGAAGTACTCTTTTTTGGCGTTGTTGTTATTTTGCTTTTTATTTAGGCGTTGCCATGTCGGATTCTAGTCCGTCGGGAGTTAGGTTTTGCATCTCAGGATGTAAAACTAGATTATCCAAGTTAGAATATGATTCTCACACTAAATGTGTTAAGTGTAGGGGACAGGTTTGTTCAGCAGATCGAACATGTACGAGTGTATGATTGGACTGATTCTCAATGGAAGTTTTTAGTTCATACTCGGAGAAATTAGCTAAAGACAGAATTAGAAAAGCAGCGCTTAGGGAAAGTAGACTTAGCTCCGCTTCGTCTTGCGATGCTTCTGTTCCTTCTGTTTCTCCTCAAATTGTTATGTCTCCTTTAACTACACCTCCTATTCCTCTACTAATTCCCGCTTCTCCGGCTTCCCGTGTAGTTTCTTCCGACACCATTGCCAGTCTGGAAATCGAGGCTAGATCAGAAATTTCGGTACTAGCGAATACGGTTTTGCAACTTGGTAATTCAGTTAAGACGTTTTTGGAGAAAGCGGCTTCAGGTAAGAGTGTAGTTGAGGGTGCGTCTGTCTGTCCTGACACGTCTCCTAGACAAAGGTCACTGTCCAGCTCCCCCGCACCGGGGAGAAGACATACCGGAAGTCCAAGGGAGTCGATCGGGATTTGCCCACAGACAGGCGCCTCTCTTGTTGAGCCTGTTGCGCCTCAACAGGGCTCGGTTAAGCGTTGGAAAGGTGTTGCGGTCAGACGCCTTTCGAATGATTCAAGCGATTCGTCTCCGGTCGCGCGGCGCTCTTGGCGAGATTCGCACCGTTTCGCGTCCCTTAAAGAGGCGTTTGTCAGGCGCCGATTCTTCGCCTCCTCCAGTCAAGCGGTATAAGGAGACTGAGAGTAGGGTTGCGCCGCGACCATTAGCGGCTCGTTCGTCGCCTCAATCTGTGCCTTTTTCGGCTCCATCTACTAGTAGAGATTGTGGTTTTAGCGCTGTAGCTAGCAGTTTCTAAGGGTGTTTGCTTAGGCGCTTTTTTTCGTCTGTTACGCCTGATGCGCCTGTTTCGCCTCGAATTTTTCGGCGGCTCCGAGCGAGGCGCAAGTAGTTTTTCCGCCTCCTGCTGAACATTTAGGCTCTTCCAAGCCTACGTTAACTGTTTTTGATTCGTCTCTGGCGCCTTTGCGCAAGCAGTTAGAGATGTTAACCAACTGGATGAATGAGTCCAAGGGTGGTTCGAAACCTTCAGATCCGGTTGTAGTTCCGTCTACTTCTTCGGCGGTATCGGAGAATGAAGAAGAAGTAGAGGATGGAGGATTCACATCACCTCTCGTGTTATTCACGTCTCCTTAGATTTTTCTTCTGGTATCTTATCCAGATTATTTTGAGAAAGCGGCCCCGCGCTCCCCAACTTCGACTTTTTTGATGAGGAGGAAAACTTCAGACCCTCTCCTCCAAAAACTTGTTCTATCTAAAGCGGTTGACATTCGTTGAAAGAGACGGAGAAATGGATGTCCTATGAAAAGAGACTTAGGGAAGGCTCTTTTTGCTTACCCTCCCTCTAAGTTGCTTCGTAAGAGGTATAGGTTTTATGTAACTGGGGAAGCTCCTTCTCTGGGAGTTTGTTTCTGCCTCCTCCCAGGGAGACTTCTCCAGTTTAATCGACTCCTCTAGAAGATCTGCTTTCGCCGCAGCGAAAGTTTTCTTTACAGCGCCTGAGTTGGACCACGTTGTAAAGAATCAATTTAAACTTTTGGAAGTCTTTAGCTCCTTGATTGGACTATTGGCGCTTTAGCGGCCAAGATCGAAGACTGTCCTTCTCTTTGCTCAGGTTAGTTCGGAGGATTGATTGGTGTTCTTCCTGTGCGGACAAATCCATTAGGGATGGATGTGATGAGTTAGCTTCACTCATCGCCTTTGGTACACTTAAGAAAAGGCAACTTTGGTGCTCCTTTGCTTCTAAAAGGGTTACGTCCCAACAGAAGTCTGCTCTCTTGTTGCTCCTTTTGTGAAAGATAACCTCTTTCCAGACGATGTAGTGTTGTCAATTTCGTCTGCGCTAGATAAGAAATCTACTTCGGGATTTACTGGCACAGTCTACTAAGAGACCTAAAGCCCTGTGGAGACTGTTCCTTCGGTTTCTCCTCTGACCAAGCGCCTTTCGAGGGAGAAAACCCAAGCGCTTCTTTCGGCCGAAGTCGAATTTGCGACCTCAGTCTAAGCCTCGGCCAAGGTTAACAAACCTTCCAAATGAAAGCTCGGTTCTTCATGCACCAGTGGGAGCCAGGCTGGCGCTGTTTTGGGAGGAATGGGAAAACAGAGGAGCAGAAGCCTGGGTAGTGCAAGTACTCAAGTTCGGCTATCGTATTCCTCTCGTTTCACCTCCCTCGCTCTCACCTGTGCCAATTCCATTCCAGGCATCTCTCCGGGCTCAGACAAATTTCTGGCGCTAGCCGCAGAAGTGGAAGCGCTTGTTCTCAAAGAAGTGATAGAACAGATAGAAGGGGATTTTCCTCCAGGCTTTTACAATCGCCTTTTTGTAGTTCCCAAGTCATCAGGGGGCTGGAGGCCGGTTTTGGATGTGAGCGCCCTGAACTTGCATGTCCAGAAAACAAAATTTCATATGGAGACCACTCGGTCGGTTCTGGAGTCCATCAGACAGGGGGATTGGATGGTCTCTCGGACATGCAAGACGCTTATTTTCACATTCCGATACATCGCGAATCTCGGAAGTACCTGAGGTTCATGTTCGAAGGCAAGGTGTTTCAGTTTCGGGCGCTTTGCTTCGGACTAGCAAACCGCTCCTCAAGTTTTTCACCAGGGTTTCTATCCCCGATAGGAAGCTGGCTGCACATATTAGGAGTAAGAATCTCCCTCTATCTGGACGATTGGCTTCTCCGGTCGAATCAGAGAGTCGGTGCATGAAGGACCTTGGAACAACTCCTGGATCTTGCCAGAAAGTTAGGAATTCTGGTCAACAACAGAAGAAGTCCCAGTTGGTTTCCATCTCAGAGCATCCTTTATTTGGGGATGATTCTGAATGCTCAAGTTTTTCGGGCTTTTCTGTCCCCGAAGAGGGTTCAAGGCTGTCTGGAGACAGTTCAGGAGTTCTTGGACAAAAAGGTAAGTTCTGCCAATCAGTGGATGAGGCTCCTGGCAAATTGACGTCAGTGGAGAAATTTGTGACGTTGGGAAGACTGCACATGAGACCTCTGCAGTTTTTCCTGAGAGCCTCTTGGTGCAGGAAGACACAACCAGACTCGATTACCTTTCCTGTCACAGATCAAATAAAAGAGGACCTAAGGTGGTGGCTCTCTCGAGCAAGGTTGGAAGAAGGGTTTAGATTTACGACCCATCCTCCCGAACCTACAGTTCTTTTCCGACGCATCGAACACAGGTTGGGGAGCCCTACGGGAAATCAACGGACTTCAGGAGCTTGGTCGGAGAAGGAGAAGAAGTTCCACATAAATGTAAAGGAACTGTTAGCAATTTTCTTGGGCTCAGACAGTTTCGGAGCTTAGTAGAAGGTCGAGTAGTGGCAGTGCATTCCGACAACTCCACGGCTCTCTCGTACGTGCGGAAACAGGGGGGGACTCAGTCTTTCTCTCTGTACGAAGTAGCCAAGGATCTCCTCCTGTGGTCAAACGAAGCGAAGGTTCAGCTAGTCCCGAGAGTTTGTTCCGGGAAAGATGAACGTCCTGGCGGACGAGTTAAGTCGTCAACAGCAAGTGTTACCTCTGGAGTGGACTTTGGACAACAAGATTTTGTTTTCAGAAACTTTGGCGCCTGGGGGGACGACCGTCAATAGACCTGTTCGCGACATCAGGAACAACCGTCTTCCTCTCTTTTGTTCGCCAGTCCCAGATCCTCTAGCTTGGTCGTGGACGCAATGCTGTTGGATTGGTCGGGTCTGGAAGCTTATGCATTCCCTCCGTTCGGTCTAATAAGAGAGGTGCTGAACAAGTTCATGTCGCACAGCAATGTAACGCTAACGTTAATCGCTCCTTTTGGCCCAGGAAAGAGTGGTTCCCGGACCTTCTCCAGTTGTTAGTAGACTTCCCCAGACTTCTTCCTCCAGAGAAGTGGCTTCTCAAACAACCTCACTTCAAGAGGTTCCACCAAAACTTTTGTCCGCTCTAGCTCTGACAGGGTTCAGACTGTCCGGAATCTTGTCAGAGCGAAAGGATTTTCAAGAAGAGCTGCAGAAGCTATCGCTCGTTGTAGGAGAGAGTCTTCTAACAAACTCTATCAAGGAAGGGAGGAAATCTTCAGAGAGTGGGTGTAGAAGTCTAAAGTCTCTACTTCTGCGACTCTTTAACAGAAATAGCAGATTTTCTTCTATTTCTTAGTAACTCTAAGAAACGGGCTCCTTCGACGATCAGAGGATATAGAGCCATGCTCTCTTCGGTTTTTCGACATCGAGGTTTGGATATTTCCTCCAATTCAGATCTGTCGGACCTCATTAGGTCTTTCGAAACCACTAAGCTCCCGCAAGATACAGTGGCTTGGAACTTAGATGTGGTGCTTAAGTTCCTCATGGGGCCACCCGTTTGAGCCTTTGAAGTCGGCTTCACTCAGGAACTTGACTAAGAAGGCACTCTTTCTTATTGCACTAGCTTCTGCTAAGCGTGTCAGGCGAATTGCGCGCTATAGACAAAAGAGTCGGTTTCTCTCAAGGCAATGCTGTATTTTGGCAGGGCTATTAAGCAGTATCTGTTTGCCACTAAGGGTATTAGAGGACAATCTTCTAAGCTCTGGACCTCGGTTCAAAATCCCTCTCGTCCTCTTTCTAAGAATGCTATATCGTTCTTTATTAGAGAGCTTATCAGGGAAGCTCTCATCGCAGTCCGAGAATGACAATCTTTCCGTTCTGAGAGTTAAAGCTCACGAGGTTAGAGCAGTGGCAACTTCTTTAGCATTCAGAAAGAATTTATCTTTAGCTCGATTCTTCAGAGCACGTTCTGGAGATCGAATTCGGTTTTTGCGAGTCATTATCTCAAAGAGATAGAAACGGTTTTCGAGAATTGTAAAAAACGTTAGGTCCGGTGGCGGTTTCTGGCATGGTGTTGGGAGAAACGGCACAGGGGTCGTCACCTCTAATGCTAACTTTTTCACCTTGAATAGGTTGTCGAGTTCAAGGGAAGCTGGGGGTACTGAGTACCTGGGATACTCACAGTCTGTTAGGTCAGATTTTACAATGGGTGGGTATATGTGTTTTTAAATCTGGTGTTGGTGACAAATGTTTTGTATGATTGAATTTCTGGTCTTAGCCCAGGGCAAGGGCAATCTTTGTTGTTACTATCCTCCGTCAGTCAGCCTTGACTCGCTTGAACTACGGAAGGATTCCACTCCTGTAGAGGCTAACTTTGGTCAAATTCCAATTCCTCTACATTAGTAAGAAGAGCACCGACCAGAGGCAGTAAACAGTCTGCTGTAGCTCTCTTACAAGGTAAGGTACAACAGACACCTTGAGTGTTTACTGGTATTGCAATAAATGTAACCATTTAAAAATACTAGTGGTCCACTGAATCCCACCTTCCCATAAATGTGTAATCAGCTCTATAATTGTTCGGTAAGACACTACAATAAAAATGAAATTTTCATTATTAAAATGAAGTTTTATTGTATACTTACCGAACAATTATGATTATACCCACCCTCCTCCCCTTAGGTGGAGGACGGACGGGCAGAAAGAATTGGATTCACCTGGGCAGTTGTACCTGGTTCTCCCGCGAGTGGAGGGGGAGATGACGTCATCACCACCAGTTGTTGGCGACGCCGAGCGGCTCAAATTTTGAATTTAGTATCCTGCCGCTCGTGGAAATCACGGCTCTATAATTGTTCGGTAAGTATACAATAAAACTTCATTTTAATAATGAAAATTTCATTTTTCTTCTCAGCCGTGCCGGACCCATGGGCAGCTGCAGAGGACGCTCTCCAACACCCCTGGGACAACCTCTTCGCCTATGCCTTTCCTCCGTTCAGCCTGATTCGCAAGGTGATCAGTCGAGCACTGGTCACGAGTCTCAGGATGATCCTGGTGGCTCCAAATGGCCACAGGCCATTTGGTATCCGGACCTGCTGGCTCTTCTCGCAGGAGAACCGAGAGAGATTCCCCCTTGGCACAACCTTCTCGCCCAGCCACAACGTCGACGCGGTACCACCGAGCAGTCAGTCCCTACGACTTCACGGCTGTTCTGTATCCACCATCTCTTGCGAACGAGAGGCTTTTCTCGTAGCGCAGCAACAGAGATGGCTGGAAAAACCGTCCGTCAGTCCTCTGCAGCTGTGTACCAGTGGGGAAGTGGGCCGTCTTCTGTGGTTGGTGTCGTAGACGGGGTCTATCTCCTCTCAGAGCCACTCTTCAGCAGGTAGCGGATTTCCTCGTGTTTCTTCGCCGAGAGAAGCTCCTCTCAGTCCCCACAGTCAAAGGATACAGAGCCGCCCTGGCTGGCTCTCGTCCTGAAACTGAGGGGATTGGACATCTCGAACTCGTTCGAGATCTCCTTGCTCATGAGGAGCTTCGAAAGGTCTTGCCCACCCAGGGAACTCAGGCCCCCTGCGTGGGATGTGACTCTCTTCCTTAGGAGTTTGACTCGAACACCTTCGAGCCACTCCGAGAGTCGTCAGACAGGGATCTGACCCTCAAGACCCTCTTCTTGCTGGCCCTGGCATCGGCGAAGAGAGTAGGGGAACTTCATGGTCTTTCCTATTGATGTACGACACTCCAGGGGATGGGGATCTGTGACGCTCGATTTCGTCCGAACTTCGTTGCGAAGACTCAGAAACCGTCGGTCCCTGACGACAGGTTCGAGTCTTTCACGATTCCCTCCCTAATGGACTTACCAATAATGATGCGGATGAGATGCTGCTTTGTCCTGTGAGGGCCGCTAACGGAGGGCGCTATCTGAAGAAAACTCGACACCTCAGCCTGAGTGTCGACGCCTCTTCGTTAGCACTGGGGTAACCAAGAAACAAGAAAGTATCCAAGAACACTCTTTCATTCTGGCTGCGTGAGGTCATCAGGAATGGCGTATGGAGGCTGATGGATAGTGACGACATCCGTACGTCCCGTCCGAGAGCCCTCACGAAGTCAGAAGTATTGGCCCCTCGTTGGCGTTTTGTAAGAACTTCTCCGTGGCGCAGGTCCTGAAGGCAGGTGTCTGGTCTAACCAGATTACCTTCACCTCCTTCTACCTTCGGGATATTGCCCACAGGTCCTTGGATACCTTTTCCTTGGGGAACCCGTGGTGGCTGCTCAACAAGTTGTGTAGCTAACCCAGACCCTCGGCAGGCTGAAACAGCATCGAGTCCTGGTGTGACTGTGTGGATGGATGTGTGAGTGAGTGAGTGACTGGCTCCTCTTCCCATCTTTTCCTCCTCCTCTACCTGTGGGCAGAGGGCCCACGGTCGTCACTACGCTTGGATGAGGACGAGATGCAGGTGAGCTATATGGCAGAGCCCCATCCTATCCCTTTCACTAGGGATAGGAGCAGAATATCCACCACTTCCTCCTACAAGGGGGGGGAAGTGGATGCCTACAAGAGGACAAACCCATGACTTTATATTTGCTCCTGTACAGGAACAAGTTCTTACATTGCTGGTACGAAGAGATACGCTTGCCTCTCTCTTAGTACTTGGTCCAGAGGTCTGACCATTGATCCTGCGGTGCACACCCCGATCAATCGGACAGAGGCTTGGATCCCTCCCTCGCTCTTAGAACGACCAGGGAGGCTTCCAAGGTTGGGCGAACACCAGTCTGTTCACAAAAGACTCAGATTCCACCCACCAAGAAGTGAGTCTTCCTATTGTAAAAGGACCGAAGGTTTTGTAGCCGTGTCGGAACAAATGACAATTTGTCCAAAATTGCATTTTTCCTAACTACGTATACAAACCTGAGGTCCTTTTACACATAGTCCCACCTCATGCCACCCCTCACTCTGCAGTTTTTGCTTGGGCCAAAAGCAAAAGTGATTTGTTTACCTCCCAGTCGCGCGCGAGCGCGCGGCCGGTCGTGGACAAGCATTAACTACCGAACCCCTTGTTCGAAAGCTTACGACCTATCCAGCTGCCGCTAGTACCTTCCTATTGTAAAAGGACCTCAGGTTTGTATAGTTAGGAAAAAATGCAATTTTGGACAAATTGTCATATGTACTGCAGTACATTAAGTGGTTCTGGTTTTTGTATCGTCTTGGCCTAGCCTCCTTTAGTACAACCTTTAGTAGTAGGCCACGTCCTAACCAGTTCAGAGTGATCAGCGATTGGTCGCTTTACCAATCACGACGGGCCATAGGCCCAGTCGGCCTACTACCCCACTCTGCAGTAGTAGGCCTCACAGCTTTCAATAGGTGACCATCTCTGATCGGTTGGTGGCCAGACGATCACGAGCGACCACCCATACTTACACCCCCCCACCCTTCCCCCACTTCCTAGCTCGGCTTTGCCGTACGCTATAACTCTCGGTGCTAGTAGTCGTATCGATGAACGACCGCTCGAGTTTTCATTAAAGGGGGAAGAGAGTAGTGGGAGTGGTGGGTTTACTGGTATTATATGTATCTCTTATGTCTCCAAGTGGATAGCTCCGCCGACCTTATAGCGGTCTGGTACCATACCAGCCGGCGGACATTGCTCCGGATGGTGCATTTACAAAGCTCCGCCGCTCGGTGGTCTCTCTCCCCAGTTGTCTGCCCCGGCTACGGGTTCGGGCTAGGAGCTACGCTCCCCCCAATAGAGGCCGGCAGGTTCAGATAGGGGAATTATCTTCCCCTGATCCGCTGCTTCATCCCGTTCGGCCCGGCCGGCATTACTTATGACAATGAGATATGAGACTTTGAGTGGGCTAAGCTTTGGGGAAATTCCCTTCTAAAGGGATCCAAACCAGCTCCGTCAGCGGCGACTGAGTCATCTCCGGCCCTTTGACCGTCGACTTAGTTTGCTAAATCGCCTGCTGCCAAGGATTCTCTCCCCCCCCTAAGGGGTTGAGAGCCAAGTCCGCCAGATCCAAGGCGATGGAGTTTGGATTCGACCATGAGACCCTCGTTAACCTTCTAATGTCGAAGGTTAGGGAAGCGGTTGATGAGAGGTTTGAGTCGTTACGACTCGCTCGGCTCTGACCACCTTAGGCAAGGCAATAACATCTCTGGCCGAGAGGATCAGGCCCCTGGACGATATGCTGGACCGGATTTCTCCACTCCGGATCCCCGGCGCTGGCCTTGTCAGTGCCGGATGCGTCAAAACTACCGCCATTTGACAAGAACACCTGTGGCGGTTAGCTTTACATGCCCCATTCGCGGATGGGAAGTTTATCAATTGAAGGGTGCAGAACCCGTCTGTTGGAGGACTTGAGCTCTTCCGGGAGGGTCTCCAAATTTCTTTTCCTGGATTTGTCAGACTAGCGGAACACGCGTTAGTCAGAATAGACAAGGTCCCGAAGGAGACAGGGATCATCTCTAGGGACCAAGCCCAAGCTATTTGGGTTTGCACCCTCTCCCGGCTAGGATCGCGTCAACACTGAGTTGACGCCACACAAGGGTACCTACACTATGTTTGTGACCCCAGGTAGGGAGGGTAGGGAGGTAGGGAGCTGTGGAAAAACACTCCAGCCGCGTTTACAGCAGATAAACTTGACTCGGATTGCGCTTCCTCTCTATTTTCCGAGAAGCTGCCTAAAAATTCCGGGCTAGTTAATCAAGGCGGAATTTGAAGCAAGATCAAGTCTAGAAAGATCGATCAGCTCCGTCACCATGGCGGAGTTGGTAGCCTCCACTTACCTTGACGAACAGGTGTTCCGAGTCCTGACGAAAGGTCTACTACAGACTTTCCAGTCGGACCTCTACGACTTTGCGATGGCAAGACGAACTTGTAAGTAATATGTCCTGGCGGGGGGTGCCTCGATAAGGCACGAACCTAATAGGCTGATAAAATCATCAATATGGGGAGAAAACCTGTTCCCGGAAGACAAGGTTAACGTCGTCTCTCGGAAGGAGCCAGAGCCAACTAGAGCCTCCGGGTGTCCGTTGGGGAACTCCCCTTTAAACAGAAATTTGAGAACCCTGGACAACAAGCAGATTCAATCCTTACTGGGCTCCCGTCCTCTAACGGTCGTACAAGCGGTCTCGGTTTACAAGTTGGTAAGCCTTCGACATGTAAGGCTCATCCGCAGCAACAGATTGTTTACGACAAACTCCGCCAGCCCATAGCCTTCAACCTCCACAGCTAAATGGGGTGACCTCCCCAACCCTTTAACCCCGCCTATGAAGCAATGGATCTATTTCGCTCACAACAGGCATGTAAAAAGTAGCGGGGCCAGAGGTGGCTCCCGGCTACGAGGCGGACCAAGGGGTAGAGGCTTCCAAGGAGTGTAGAGGTAACAGACCTGCAACCAGTCAGTGAGAGCACGCAGGTAGGATGGAGATTATCTCTTCCTGGACCATTGGACCTTCAGTCCTTGGGCCCACAGTATAGTCTCAAAAGGTCTGAGGTGGAAATGGGAAAAAGGGCCCATCCACCAATCAAATTTTATCAGATACCAACGGCGGACCTATAGACTATACCAAAGATCTCCTGCAGAAGAAGGCCATAAAAAGAGTGAAACGACTAAAGTTTCAAGGACGTCTGCTCATTGTCCCAAAGAAGGACTCGGACGGAAACAAAAGAAGAGTGATTCTGGACTTGTCCCCGTCTCAAACTCATACATTCATTGCAACAAGTTCTGCATGTTGACAGTCTTGCAGGTGCGGACCTTACTTCCCCGTGGGGCCGCCACCACCTCTATAGATCTTACAGACACTTATCATGTTCCAATAGCAAGGAACTTCTCTCTGTACCTAGGCTTCAGACTAGGAAACAAGGCTTACTCATTCAGAGTCATGCCTTTCGGGTCTCAACATCGCACCCAGGATATTCACAAAACTAGGAGAGACGATAGTTCAAGAACTAAGAACTCAAGAGGTTATGTTAGTAGCCTACCTAGGATGACTGGCTCATTTTGGCAGCCAGCGTCGAAGAGTGTCGCAAATCAACAGCCAGAGTGATAAAATTCTTGAAATTTCTGGGCTTCCAGATAAACGGGAAAAATTTTCTGCTTTTGTTTTCCGGCTTTTTCCGCTTTCAAAGGCTGGGATCCAACGGGACCTAATGAGACACAAGCTATCTCTTCCACCCAAGAAGGCCAAGTAGATAGCAGCGGCTACAAAACAGTTCCTCAAGAACAGGAAGGCGTCTCGGCGTACCCAAGAGAGAATCCTAGGTTCGCTGCAGTTCGCGTCAGTAACAGACGTCCTGTTTAAAAGCCAGATGAAGGACATCAATCGAGTCTGGAAAGAGAGAGCCAATATCAGTCTCAGGGACAAGATCTCAATAATTCCACCTCATTCTAACAAGCGGCTTCGTCCATGGACGAAACGTCGGAACCTGGAAAACGACTGGCTCCGGCCAGGAACAGTCAGGTGAGAGTAGTCTCGGCCAGCCTAGTGGTGGTACACTGCATAAACAGAGGAGGCTCCAGGTCAAGCAAACTAAATGCACGTATTGATTGCGATATTCTCATTGGCGACGAAAAACAAAAATCATTGGCACCTGTCAGCAACTCACCTGGCAGGAGTAAAATAATGTTATCGCAGACGCACTTTTCCAGGACAACTCTGCTGGGATCGGAGTGGTCCCTGGACAGGAAGTCATTCCGGTGGATTTGCAATCAAAGCCTGGACCTTCAAGTAGACCTATTCGCCATAGAATCCGACCACAAACTACCATATTACATGGCAACCAACCTGAACCCTCTAACTTATGCCACAGATGCAATGTCCATAAATTGGAACAATTGGCAGAAGATTTACCTATTTCCACCGGTGAATCTTCTGATGAAGGTCCTGCACAAGCTAAGATCTTTCACAGGACAAGTAGCACTGGTGGCACCCAACTGACCAAAGAGCAACTGGTTTCCATTTCTTCTAGAATTGAAGCTCCAACCCAGACGGATCCCTCGTCCAGAGCTGACATAGACAGTACAAACTCAGACTGTGTCAGCTTCCTTGAGAATACTGAATGCCCTAACTTTATGGACTTCATGAAGTTTGCAGCTCTAAAGGACGCTAGTATTAATCCACTAAATATCTTATTCATAGAATCAGATAAAAGAGAGTCAACGCTCAGACAATATGATTCAGCAGTAAAGAAATTGGCCAAATTTCTAAAAGACTCAGCTGCTCATGAAATGACTACGAATCTGGCATCTCGTTCTTAGAACTTTATTTGAGAAAGGCCTGGCTGCTAGTACCATTACAACAATCAAGTCAGCCTTAAGGAAGATTTTCCAGATTGCCTTTGATATTAACTTGTCAGTCATACTTCACCTCAATTCCACGGAGTATGTGCCCGCCTGAGACCAATAGACGCCCTCATACGGTGTCTTGGTTTTTGAATGACGTACTTAAAGTTAGCCTCAGACACTAATAATGAGTCATGCTCTTATATAAAACCCTGCTTAGGAAAACTCTATTCCTGATGGTCATGGCCTCAGGTGCAAGAATATTTCTAGGCTTTCAGCCTCTCTCTAGGAATCCGAGACCATATAGAATTCTAACCGTCGGGGGAAAGTGGAAGTATTACTATCCCCAGACCGGAGGTTCTTAGCTAAGAATGAGGACCCACAAAACAGGTGGACTCCATGGAAAATCATACCCTTAGCACAGGACACATCATTGTGCCCTGTCGCTACCCTTAAATCCTTCTTACGCCAGAACTTCCAGGAAATCTTCAGGCCCCCTTTGCATTAGAGAGAAAGGTGGTATGATTTCTCTTAGAGGTATTAGACAACAAATACTCTACTTTATTAAACAGCCAACCGGATTCAGTTCCACACGTCCATGACATCCGAGCAGTGGCTACCTCTATTAATTCCTTTCACAATATGAATTTCGAAGACCTGAAGAAATATACGGGGTTTACGGGTTGGAAATCTTCAGCAGTTTAAGCGCCACTATCTCAAGAAATCTAGAGGCCCTTAAATTCCAGCAGTTGCTGCAGGGAGCATAGTCTTCCCTGATTGATGAACCTGGTCAAATCCTTTCCTTAGACTCACCTTTTTCCTTAAATATCTCTCCTTCCTGCCTGCCTCGCTCGTATTCCCCACTGAACCTCTCTCCTCCAGGTCGAGAGGGTTTGGTCGTCATCTGGCCACTGGATCATGTATACATAATGTTGAGGCCATAATTGTTTTATGGACTTATCTGCACATACCCTAGTTTTTTGCTCTGGATACCATTCTTGAGTCTATTATATTGTCATATTGTTACTAGTTCTAAGTCATAGTTTAAGTCCTATTGTAATTAGCAATAAGTAAATATATTTTTTAAATGAACCTTAGGTTTCATTAACTCCTTTATACTCTGGTTTGGTATCTGGTAAGCTTGGATGGGAATTTTCTCTGATACTTTTCACCGGCGAACACAGGTCAAACCCAGAAAAGGGATTTTGTTTGACGAAGGAAAAATCTATTTCTGGGGGAAGACGTGTGTCCGCCCGGTGAACCCATCCCTTCTAATTAAATTTCCCACCCTTAACCAATCCAAGCTAGGGTGTCTAATCCAGGAATGCTAGATGGCGCGCGAGTCGCGTAGTAGTAGTGGTAGCGGGAGCGAGGAGGGAGGAGTGGCTGTTGCAACGGCTCTCTCGAAGGGAGGGATTTTGGAAAGGAATCCTCTAATTGGCAGAAGACCTGTGAATAGTGGCTTCCACTCGCCCTTATACTTTATATTGACGCCCCTTCGGGGTGGTGCGCGCTGGGGGTAGTAACCTCAGCATACCATGCTAGCTTTCTTCTCTGGTATATTTAGAATCTATTTATACTTAGAAAAGTGAGCTACAGAGACTTTTCACCGGGCGACACAGGTCTTCCCCCAGATATATACAGGCGGTCCCCGGGTTACGACGGTTCCGGCTTACGACGTTCCGAGTTACGACGCTTTTTCTTAAATATTCAATGAAAAATCCGTCCTGGGTTACGACGCTTTGTTCCCGAGGTTACGACGCTGACGCTTCCGACGCTCCGAGTTAACGACGCTTTTAAAAAACGCTATGATAAAAATCCTTTATAGTTTAGCACAGTATATTAATAAAAATAGTTTCTGGTTAGATTACAACAAAAATTTTGAGATTATGATGATTTTCGACACTTTTTATGTTGTATTTTTCTATGTTTTTTAGTGACGCCTCATATGCGGAACTAGTTTCCGAGCGAATGAATACATACTAGTTTACATATAACAGTCCAAAAGCGCAAATAATGAAAAAATCATTGCTTGTTTCCAGTAATAATAACAAAACGAAGTTTCTGGTTAGATACAACGCCAAATTCCAAGTATCCAAAGAGAGAACATTATCCAGTAATTTGATCAGAGAGAGAGAGAGAGAGAGAGAGAGAGAGAGAGAGAGAGAGAGAGAGAGAGAGAGAGAGGCGTCTTCCGACGCTCCGAGTTAAGGACAGAGAAGTGTTCGTTTCGTTAAACGGCCTCTGACTCATGCCAGTAAATGTTTTGTTGATACTAATAATATAAGCCTATTTAAAAGATACGTTTACTTTAATTAGTCTATATGATACGTAAATAGTAATCAACTGTTCTTGTAGCCCTCAATATTTGGCAAAATCGAAGTATCCAAAGAGAGACATTATCCAGTACGTAATTTGATCAGAGAGAGAGAGAGAGAGAGAGAGAGACGATAGAGAGGAGAGGAAGCCGGGGAGAGAGAGAGAGAGAACGAGAGAAGATGAGGAGAGAGAGAGAGACGCTTTGGCAACAATGGTCTCGGGGGTTTTTATAGCTTCCTTCTGCTTGATGATCGTGGATATTGTAGAAGGATTTCGACCATACTCGTTTGCCAAATCGACGATACGAACGCCACGTTCATGCTTTGCTATAATTTCATGTTTTGCTTCCATCGAAATCATTTTCTTGGGTTTTTTCTTATCACCTGCTTTGTCTTTAGCTTTGAGACCCATGGTTAATAATAAAATAGACAAAATAACACGAAAAATAGGCGCAAATACAACGAACTAAACAACGACGTGTTAACATGCAGCACCAACAAACAAACAGACTGAACGCCATTATCGGTCGCCTATACAACTAACACTCATCGCAAAATCGTATCTCAAATATTTCGTTGTATATCAAAGCTTGTATTTTCGCAAATTTTCTGTTGTATCTCAAAACATTCGTATATTAGGGCAATCGTATGTCAATTTTTGTTTTTCCAATGTAATTTGATCAGAGAGAGAGAGAAGAGAGAGAGAGAGAGAGAGAGAGAGAGAGAGAGAGAGACTTTGGCAACAATGGTCTCGGGGATTGACGTAACGTTTATTTTCTGAACAGATAGGACAGAGAAGTGTTCGTTTCATTAAACGGCCTCTGACTCATGGCAGGAAATGTTTTGTTGATACTAATATATAAGCCTATTTAAAGATACATTTACTTTAATTAGTCTATATGATACGTAAATAGTAATCAGCTGTTCTTGTAGCCCTCAAGATTTTGCAAAATCACTCCAGGTTGTACATAAAACTTCAAGAATGTAGTGTCACCAGAGGATTACAATAGTTTTTACCTTCAAGAACCAGCATTCTTTTATGAAAATAACTCCAGGTTGTACATAAAACTACAGGAAACAACATGTAGTGTAACCAAAGGATTACAAGTAAGGTTTTTATAACTTTTTATTAGTTTAAGACATATTTCCAAGCGTCGTTCCGGCTTACGACGATTTTCGGCTTACGACGCGTCTCAAGAACGGAAACCCCCGTCGTAACCCGGGGACTGCCTGTACTTTTCCTTCGTCAAAATCCCTTTTATGGTTAAGAATTATGGTGCTGTTGTAATTAAGTGTGACTATGACATGGACATGGTATTGATTTCACATGCTGGGCTCTTGTTATATAATAAAAAGAAAGGAACGCAGATAATTAGAAGCAAGAATTTTAATCCCCCATATAAAAAATTCAAGAAAAATATTAAACAATTTTGCATTCTGGTCATATTTCCAATTGAAGACATCTTGGATTTTGCCTTAACATAGTTCTTAAAGGTGAAAACTCTCTCTCTCTCTCTCCTCAATCTCTCTCTCACCCTCCGTCTCTCTCGCTCTCTCTCTCTCTCTCTCTCTCTCTCTCCTCTCCTCTTCTCTCTCCTCTCCTCTCTCAGTTCCCATAAAGAGAAAATTCTCTCTCTTTCTCTTGTACGCTCATAATTGTCTAGTACCCCTTTACCCCTTTTTCAACACCCAAGGAAGGCATGGGATGGTATTATGATTTCATCATTGCTTTCCATTATTTTTCTGGCTCAATCATTGACAGCCCTAATAGCCTTTAAAAGTAAAAAATATTTTATGCTGACGCGTCTATATTTAGCTTTGTCATACAGTATCAGTTTCTTCTGCTTCATTGTCTTTTCTACCTTCGGAACCTTTTACCTGATGTGTCAGATAATTTTTGCAAATAACAGGACTACAGATTGCTTTTCTCTGGAGAGCAAGAATCCTTTAAGTAGCTGGTAGTTAACTTAATGACTTTATGATGCAACCAGAGGCACTAGGGTAGCTCTAGACTTCACTATAAAAGTATGGGGAATCTCTAATTAGGCAAGACATTTGAAGTTAAGAAAGTATTTTTCTATTTCTTTAACTGTAGAGGTGTATAGTATAGAAAATCGCATTAATTCAGACAGTAAATCTGTTGAATCTTTCTCTATCTGGACTGACTTTGGAACTGGAGTTGTCTTCAAGTGCCTATTAACCAAAAAAGTAGAAAATTAATAGAAGTTTCTCATGATATTAGCTTAAAATAACACTGGAAGGGATACTGAATGGTATGATGTGTCGAAATCATATTTGAGTGAATGTTAAACATTGTTAAATGTTTAAAAATTGACATTTAGAGCAGCAGTTTCAAAATATTGTAGTACATATTGGAAAAGCACAGTGAGATAATCTAGATAGTGAAGTGTAAACTAAATAAAGCAATACCAGTGATTATGAAAAAAAATCTTGAACCTTATATCTGTAACTAAGACCTTTTTGAGGTCACAATATTGCCCATACACATCAGTCCCTCCTAATTACTGTGCTTGTGTGGGTGGATCTCGCAGTTTCCCAGAAAGAGTTGCATTATTTTGTGTACATATAGGACAGCATTTCTATTGTTTGGAATCACCAGTTCTTTCTTTCTTTTTTTATTTCTCATAGAAAATTTCCTTTATGTATTTTATTTTCTTTCATTTGTATTGTATATGGATTTTCTTTTCCCTAGATTTGTACTAGAGGTGGAAAACTCCCAATGCATAAACTACTATGGCAACCAGGTAAGGACAATTAGGGTGGTTTGCCTATTGGTACCAAGCGAATGAAAATTTTTTTAAGCAGCTTTTTTTATAATGGAGAGCTATTCTTTCTGTACTTCTAGTTTTTTTTTTTATGGAGCTACTGTTTCTGTGCTTTTTTTTTTTTTGCATTGCTTGTATAGTTTTGAAGTAAGTTAATTTTGTTTTGTTCAAGTGCCAGCTTGTTATTGAATGTTAGCCTAGTTAGCATTTTCTACATTGTTAACTTATTTTGATCTCTGCCAACATTAGGTTAGGGTTATATGTTTAGGATTTACTTATTTTTGAGACATTAGGCTTTTTGAATAACTTTTATCTATCATATCTTACTTGTCACTAAGTTTTGATTCCTTAAAATGGAAGTATAGTCTGACATTTGTTTCATATTCTTTGAAATAAAATATTATATTACTGTAGTAATAAAATCAGTTTTGTTCATGCAACTTACCTGACAGATATATATATAGCTGTATTTTCTGAAGTCCGACAGAATTTCAAAACTCGCCGCCAGGTGGTAGTACCCATTCCCGCCGCTGGAGAGGCGGATATCAGGAACCATTCCCATTTTCTATTCATATTTTTTCTGTCGCCGGTGCTGTAAACAACTGTTTGCAGTACCTCCGCCTAGGATTTTTGGATTTACTCGTATTTAAGTATCTGGATTGTCTTTTGGTTATTGATTCTGGATTGTTGGATTGGCATACGCAATAGTGGACTGTTTTTTTTATTTTGGATTGGCTTTTCTGTAAACCTGATGTCTGGATCAAGTGCAGTGAGTTTCAGAGTGTGTGAAGAGTGATTGTAAGGTGAGGCTACCTAAATCATCGGTTGGTAGATCCCCACACAGTATGTATGGGGTGTAGGGGATAGTATGTTTGTTGGATGATCGGTGCAATGAATGTGAAGGATTGACCGATGATGGATGGAAGGTGTATGATTCCTATCGGCGTAAATTGGAATGCGATAGGATCAGGAGGTCTTCCTCCAGGAGCGGTTCTACTAAAGGTAAGGGAACTAACATTTCACCTGCTTTAACACCTGTAGAATTTGTATCTCCTAAACCTGTGATGTTGCCTTCGGGCCCTGATTCTGTGTCTGGAGAAGGTAATGCCCTTTCTCTGATTTTGGAGTCGTTGCGTACTCTTGAATCAAAAGTGTTGGCCTTAGAAACTGGCTCGGTGAAAGTGTGTGATCGTGCCCCTAGTGTTGTGGAGGGGGCGTCAGATCGGCCCCATAATGCCTCTAGGCCTAGACCGCTATCGGACTCCCATGACTCAGGGAGTGGATATGTCGAAAGCCGCAAGAGGGTTACGGGGGCTCCCCACCGATCTGGCGTCCCTTCGGCAGGCCATGTTGCAAGTTCCCAGGCTGCCAAGGAGCGCACACGGGCGCGTATCCTTAAGGACTGTTTTTTTGTCCATCCGAGGCGTCCTCCCCTTACCCCGCGCAAGGGGTGGAGCGCTCGGAGAGACTCGTGTCCTCTGAAAAGGACGTTTCGTAGTGAGGATGCTTCACGTCCTATCTCTCCAGTTTCGTTGCACTCTTCTCCGGATGCGTATGACACCTTTCCGCCTCAGAAGAGAGGTAGGATGTCATCCGGAGATGACGCTGAGATGCGCTACAGTCGCGCTTTGGAGAAGCAGGTAGCTGTACCTGTGAGAAGGAAGGAGGGCGTCCCCTCGCCCCTCGTCTTCTCACAGGCTCAGTCCTGCTCCTTCTGTTGGTTCTTCGCCTACGAAGAACATCCTTTTGTCCCTTCAGGACCAGTTATCTTCTTTGATGGCTCAGAGGACTCGCCCAGCAGCAGGCGAGCCTAAGCGTAGGAAGGACGTCAGGCTGCCTGTCAAGAGGACGAAGCAGTCTCCTTCTCCCTCTCCGCGTTCGTCTCTTTCTCCGAATGCGTCTCCTTCGGTTAATCGCTGATCTCGTTCTCCTGGTAGGAAAGCTGGTCGTCAGGACGCTTTCGTACCCTCTCGACTCATGGCAGGCTGCTCGACGAGTCGCGTCGAGAGGACGCTCAGGACGCTTGCCAGGACGCTTCGGAGGACTGCCGAGCAGGAAGAGGACGTGCAGCAGGACGCTCGTAGTGACGTGTCTCCTTATAAGGAGTTCGTTAACGTTCGGAAAGACACGTTATCTTCGAATTCTGTTCGCTCGTGTAAGAAGCGTTAGGACGCATCTTGTTGGAAGTAGGGGCAGTCTCGGTCGTCTCTAAGGACGCTCATCGCCGTCAAGACGCTCTGCCTCTTTCGAGCAGTAAGGATTGTCGTAAGGACGTTTGCTTAGATGAGGCTTCTGCTTCTAAGCAGCGGGGGTGGGGTCTTTGATCAAGGCCAGACCCGCTGGACGTATGCCCTCTCCGGAGGGGCGGTCTCCTATTCCTCTTAGGGAAGAAGGAGAGTTGAGTAGTCCGGCGGACTCGATTAAAGAGGAACCTTCTTCTGTTTCGTCCGTCTCGGACTACAAGGTTCTTGTGCGGCTGTTGCGCTCGTCTTTCGGGGACAAGTTTCAGCCTGCAGCTCACAAGTCCTCCTCCCTCGCAGTTTTCGTCTTCCAATTCGTTTAAGACCCCGGAGTTCGTGGAATGAAGACTTCGCTGTCCACCAAGAGGGCCTTCAAGAAACTCCAAGACTGGATGGATCGAAGGAAGGATCAGGGCAAGTCAACTTTCGCCCTTCCTCCCTCTAGACTCAGTGGTAAAGGGGGCGTTTGGTACGAGACCAAGGGAGACGTGGGTGTGAAGATCCCTTCGTCAGCTCAAGGGGACTTCTCTAGTTTAGTAGATTCCCAGAGGAGGTCCCTTTTATCCACAGCCAAGGTGTCTTGGACTCCTACAGAAACCGACCACCACTTAAAAGGGCTGCTACGGACTCTCGAAGTCTTCAACTTTTTGGACTGGTGCTTGGGAGTTCTAGATTTGCAATCTAGAAGCCCGGACTCGCTCAGTTTGGGGGAGCTGTCCAGCGTGCTATCGTGCATGGACAAGGCCGTCAGGGATGGTCAGAAGAGCTAGTTTCTCACTTCGGAACAGCATTCCTTAAGAAGAGAGCTCTGCTGTGTAACTTCACAGCTAGATCAGTTACTCCCGCTCAAAAAGCCAGAACTGCTCTTTTCACCTCTTACAAACCATCTCTTCCCCCAGACTTTGGTCAAGGATCTCGCAAGTAGCTTGCAGGAAAAAGCTACGCAGGACCTCTTAGCTCAGTCCTCGAGACGTCCAGCAGTTCCTTCCACGTCCTCATTTGTACGACCTCCTAAGAAGGTTAAACCCTTTCGTGGGGCTCCTCCCTCGAGAGCAGCTCCTTGAGGGAGAGGGCTTTCAAGAGGAAGAGCTTCCTTCAAGCCCAAGACATCGAAATGAAGATTATGTCCTTCAGACACCAGTCGGAGCCAGACTGAAGTTTTTTTGCGGGAGCATGGAGAGAGAGAGATACGGACCCTCGGTCCCTCAAGATCGTGGAGCAGGGTTACAGATCCCCCTTTTTGGTTTTTGGATCCTCCTCCTCTATCCACGACTCCCAGAGACCTTTCTCCGTCATATCAGGGAGAGAAAAAACGGATTCTGTTCGATCTATTAGATCAAATGATCGAAAAAAGAGCGGTGGAGCAGGTCGTGGACCTGGGGTCACCAGGATTTTACAACAGGATTTTCCTGGTACCGAAGCAGTCGTCGGGTTGGCGTCCAGTCCTAGACGTAAGCAGGCTCAATCTTTTTGTAGAAAAGATCAAATTCAAAATGGTGGAGACGCCTCAGTCTGTTCTAGGAGCCTTGAGACCAGGCGACTGGATGGTGTCCTTAGACCTGCAGGACGCGTACTTTCACGTTCCAATCCACCCTCTTTCAAGAAAATACCTAAGATTTGTTTTAGGCAAACAAAGTCTGGCAGTTCAAAGCCCTTTGTTTCGGCTTGAGCACGGCTCCGATGGTTTTTACCGTCATCATGAAGCATGTGGCGAGGTGTTACACTCTTCGGGGATAAGAGTTACCGTATACCTCGACGATTGGCTTGTCAGAGCATCGTCGAAGGAAAAATGTCTGAAGGACCTTCAGTTAACATTAGCCTTAGCGAAGTCCCTGGGACTTCTTGTCAACCTCGAAAAGTCACATCTGACCCCGACACAGTCCATCGTGTATCTGGGGATTCAGATGGATTCAGTGGCTTTTCGAGCGTTTCCGTCCCAGGAACGTCAGCGGCTAGGCTTAGAGAAAATCTCAGCCTTCTTGGGGAAAGAGACTTGCTCGGCGAGGGAATGGATGAGTCTGCTGGGCACCATTTCCTCACTGGAAAGGTTTGTTTCCTTGGGAAGACTGCACCTCAGGCCTCTCCAGTTTTTCCTTGCGGACGAATGGAAGGCCAAGGACGATCTCAATGCGATCTTGAAGATCTCAGAGTCGGTGAAAAAGCCATCTTAGATGGTGGCTCGATCCTCAGAAGTTACAAGAGGGCTTATCCCTAAATCTTCTGAGCCCCGACCTAGTGTTGTTTTCAGACGCTTCCATTTCGGGCTGGGGAGCAACACTAGGAGGGGAGGAAGTGTCAGGCTCCTGGAGAGGGGAACAGGCAGTCTGGCACATCAATGTCAAAGAACTGGCAGCGATCTTCCTGTCGCTGCAGTTCTTCGAAGAGAAATTGACAAACAAAGTTATCCAAGTCAATTCGGACAACACCACAGCCCTCGCATATTTGAAGAATCAGGGAGGAACACACTCCCGGACTCTGTTTCACCTGGCAAAGGAGATTCTGCTGTGGGCAAGGTGAAAAAAGATCACGATCCTGACGAGATTCATCGCAGGAGTGCAGAACATCAAGGCGGACCTTCTCAGTCGACAGGACCAAATCCTGCCGACAGAATGGATCTTGCATCAAGACGTGTGTCAAGAGCTTTGGAAGTTGTGGGGTAGGGGACGTCCTCTGGTCGACCTATTCGCGACGTCGAGGACGAAGAGGCTTCCTCTGTATTGCTCCCCGGTCCTAGATCCAGGAGCAATCGCTGTGGATGCATTGCAAGACATGGGGGAAGTCATGAGGAAGTTTGCGGCTTCAGAAGGGACAAGGTTGACCCTGATCACCCCGATGTGGCCGGCGAGAGAATGGTTCACAGAGGTCATGTCATTCCTTGTAGACTTCCCAAGGACGTTGCCCTGGAGGAAAGATCTACTCAAACAGCCTCACTTCGAAAGGTATCACCAAAACCTCTCCGCTCTGGGTCTGACTGCGTTCAGACTATCGAAAAGTTGGCCAGAGCGAGAGGTTTTTCGAAAACAGCTGCGAAAGCAATCGCAAATGCAAGAAGAGCCTCTACAAGAGCTGTCTACCAATCGAAGTGGGCTTCCTTCAGGAGGGAGTTTCCTCTTCCACGACCTCTGTGAGCCAGATAGCCGATTTTCTACTTTTCTTAAGAAACGTGCAGAAATTGGCAGTCCCGACCATCAAGGGATACAAGAGCATGTTGTCAGCAGTTTTTAGGCACAGAGGCCTGGACCTCTCTGACAACAAAGGATCTTCACGACCTCTTGAAATCGTTCGAGACTACGAAGATTCCTCAGGCGAGGCCGCCTTCATGGAACCTTGACGTGGTTCTTAGACTATTGATGTCAAGTCCGTTTGAACCGCTTCACTCAGCGTCTCTTCGGAACTTGACAAAGAAGGCTCTTTTCCTAACTTCTCTGGCGACGGCAAAGAGAGTTAGCGAAATCCAAGTTTTTAGTAGCCAAGTGGGCTTCAAAGGAGACAACGCTTGTCTGCTCTTTGAGTCCAACTTTCTTGGCTAAAAACGAGAACCCGTCTAACCCTTGGCCAATGGAGCTTCCGAGATTAAGGGTATGTCGAGTCTGGTGGGCCAAGAACCAGAGAGAGTCCTGTGCCCTGTCAGGGCTCTCAAGTTCTATGTTCATAGAAACGAAGGAGGTACGAGGTCCCTCAGGTAATCTCTGGTGCTCTGTGAAGAGACCGTAATTACCTTTGTCAAAGAATGCTGTGGCTTTCTTTCTGAGGGACGTCATTAAAGAGGCTCATTCATCTTGCCAGAAGACTGATTTGAGCCTCTTGCGAGTGAAAGCTCACGAGGTCAGAGCTGTCGCTACCTCTCTTGCCTTCCAAAAGAATATGTCAATCAAGGACATCCTTGATGGCACCTTTTGGAGGAGCAATTCTGTATTCGCCTCACATTACTTAAGAGATGTGAGAACGATTTACGAGGACTGTAGTTCTCTTGGACCATATGTTTCTGCAGACACAGTCTTGGGGGCTGGAGGTAGCTCTTTCCCTATCCCTTAGTTAGGAGTTAGGTTAGTTTTTAATATGTTTTGTGTTTTTGTTGTTGGTGAGATCTTGTGTGAAGATCTCCCATTCTTTAGATTAACTTTCAGGGGATTTTTGGTCTAGTTGGTCAGGTGGTGGTCAGTTGCTTCATAGCCCTCTTATGTATGGTTCGATGGTCTTGTCACGTTGAGGTCACGCCCCCGTTGACAGAGCATCCAGAGCGCACCAGCACTACAGGTCTCCACCTGGCTGGCAACTCTGATTGAGCAGAAGCAGGCTTAAGTGACAGTAATCACAGAGTCTACTTTGCTAACAGGTGAGGAACCAAGATGTACATCATCTACTTAATTTAGTTTCCTACAAATCCTATTCTGTCTCTTCCCACCATCTGAAGGTGGGATTCAGCTATATATATATCTGTCCAGGTAAGTTGGATGAACAAAATGTTATTGTTATAATACAATTAAGTTTGTTCATACTTACCTGGCAGATATATATAATTAAGGTGCCCACCCTCCTCCCCTCAGGAGACAGTGGCATTGATAAAATATGAATAGAAAATGGGAATGGTTCCTGATATCCGCCTCCCAGCGGCGGGAATGGGTACTACCACCTGGCCGCCCACTGCTTGTACCGCGAGTTTTGAAATTCTGTCGGACTTCAGAAATACAGCTATATATATATCTGCCAGGTAAGTATGAACAAACTTAATTGTATTATAACAATAACATGTTCTGTAGCTTTTGAGAACCAAATTTATATGAATCTTTACTCAAGTTCTATACAATATTATAAATATAAGATATATCGTTTGCAGCCTTAGGTTCCAAAATAAACTTTTCTGGGCTCAGTTCATGTCGCTGCGTGAAATAATCCTTTAGTTCATTATTTCTAAGGTAAATGAGCTAAACACATACCAGAGAAAAACAAATTCAGGAAGATGTCAGTATAACTGACTCGCACACCCTAAATAAAAAGGTGTCGGTATGGTATCTGGGGCGAGTGAGACCACTACCACGAACCTCTTGCCATTTAGAATTCTCCATCACCAAAATCCCCCTCCTGAGAGTGCCGATCCATAGGCAGAGACGGCAACTACTACTACTACGCCCCGAACCACGCCGACTGCCGCGCCTCTGGTGGTCATGCTTTTTCGTTAGCTTCGCTTGTGAGCACGTGCTTTCTTTTGCTCTGTGTTTGTGCCCCCCTTTTTCTGGATTTATCCTCATCATGGGAGCGAGCAGCTACCGCCGCAGCTAAGTTAAGTAACCCGCAAGGTTTGGATTTAGTTTTTGTCAGCCAGGGACCCTTTTTACCGTTTTTTTAGGTCCAAATACGGTCGCCTGGTCTGACGCATGGCGGCCATCGGCTCGCCTCGATTTGGTTAGATTCCTGGTCCTCCATACTGGGACATCTTCCATTATTATTTAGCCTTTCATGGGTTTATATCACGTGCTACACTAATTGTTTTTAGTTTTACATTGTATATAGGGATTCATAGCCCATGCCTTAGATCTAGTTCATGCATGCATGTCTCTTTGTCTAGGTATGTAGGCACTAGAGTGTTTTTCTTTAGTCCAGTATCCTAGCTATTGCTCTCCATATCGGCTAAGGCTTAGCTTTTGAGTAGTTGGCTGGTTCTTCGGAACTTAGCCTTCTCCTCCTGGACGTCTTTTTCTCTCACTCGTGTTTTTCCCCCCTCTCTCTCTCTTTTACGATGTAAAAGTGTTTTATTTATTATTCACATATATTAGGGTAGCTTCTAGGGCGACCTTTCCTAGGCGGTTTGTTGCATTTGGTCTCATAGACAGTTTTGTTGCCTTTTCGCCCTATGGTCCTGTCGGGCTCACGTGGTCGCTGGCCTAGTTGGTTTTGTTGCATATCACCTCTTGGTCCACTCGTGATCACGTGTTGCCTATGGTCGCCCTAGTCCCAGTCCCCTTCCCTCCCTTCCAGAGCGGGAAGGGGGGGTCTGTCCTAGCTCGCTTACGGTTGCTATGGCAACCATCCGAATTCCTCTCCCCCCTCTTCTTTCCATGGGGGACTCGGGAGTTTGGGACAGCTGGGAGTTCTGGTGGACCGCCTTTTGCCTCGGGCTCTGGGGGAGCTCCGGCGTGGTCGGGGATTGGGGTTGGCCACCCTCCCTCCGACCGCTTGGGTCTTCTCCGGCGTGCCTCGACCTGATTTCTCTCCCTCCTCGCTTGTATACCCCTCCACCCGCGGACGGAGCAACCTGCTCATTATCCGGGTGTACCTTCGGTTGTTGGGGGGGAGGGCTGGCTCCGCCAGCTACCGGAGTGGACGCGATTTCAGTTGGTCCTATAGCTTTCCCTGTCTTTTGTACCCCCCTTTCCGCTACCGGCGGAGCGCTTGCTTGCTATCTGGGCGCTCCTCTAGCAGTCAGAGAGGGGGGGATAGTGTATTGTACGGCGGAGCTACACGCTCCTCCTATGTAACCTACTAGTTTAAGTTTTGGGACATCCTCCTCCGTTCTCCGGCATGGTATACTACTCCTCGAAACTCTCTATGGGTGTATAAAACATCTGGTTGGATCGTACTCCTCTCTCCGGTGTACACCAGAGTTCCCAACCAGTTATTTACGTCCACACGAAGTTCAGGGGCGGACTATGTCCAATAATCTTAGACTACTCCGGCATGCAGCGGAGTATCATAGTAGCCTTGTGAGTGTATTAACGTTGATACTTATGTATCTTTCCACTTACAGGCTACTAACTGTCAGGAGGTTGGTTGCACCGCCATTCTTCAGAACCCCTGCGGGCATGAGGTCTGCAGGACTCATGCGCCGTGTGCTGCCTGCCACGACGACCTGACGGTATGGCATTATGAGGCTTGCACCATCTGCTATGACCTTGTGAGCCAATTTTTGGACGGAGTAAGTATATATCGGTATAGGCTTGTTCCCTTTTGTCATGTATACTGCTGCATATCTTAACTTAAAGCTACATATTGTAATATTCACTTGTGTTAATGATCCGTCCTCGGGGTTTCGTTGTTAGGACTACAATGACCCTCTCTTCCAGGCTGCCGCAGTCAAGGAAGTCGCGTCGGCTACCCTGAAGGCCTGGGTGGGAGGCTTCGGGAAGAACGCCGCCAAGGGACAGCCCTACATTCTCGATAAGAAGATGGCTGTCCAGATCTTCCCGGGCGGGAAGTCGACGGGCTATGTGGATCCCGCCGCGGCAGCTCCGACGATTGCCTCCATCCAACAGCATGTGGAGCAGGCCTTTACTGGACTAGGAAACCAAGACATCGTGGCCGACGTAGCCACACTTGACTTAAATTTAGAGGCTATGACGGTAGGTGCGGAGGATTTGTTAGTTGAGGTAGGTTTGTTGGCGGGCAGAGTGCAGAAGACCCTGCAGAAGTCGTCGTCGAAAAGAACGTCGTCTTCTTCCTTGTCTCGTAAAGCTCCGGCTTCCCACCCTGGAGCAGAGAAAGTGAAGGCTTCTTCGTCTTCACACTATAAAGGGTCACGAGGCAAGTCCTCCAAGGAGAAGGTCCACGCTCCCGCCGAGCCTGTACCTTCTCCCGCTGCTACCGTAACCCCTCCGGTGACTCCTGCCGGGATCGCGGTACCTGGTACCTTTGATCCTGCTGCTTTTTCGGCAGGCGTTATGCAGCAAGTGGGTGATCTGGTCGGATCACTCGGCTCAGGATTCGAGCAGAGGTTTTGAGCAGATGTTTGCTCAAATCTCTACTTCTCTCAATCAGTCGGCTCAGTCCATCCAGAGCCTGACTGAGCGCATGTCCGACCAGGAGAATCGCCTGGCAGGCCTGAATCAGGCCCCTCAGGCCGACCTCCCGGTAGCAGGAGCTGGTCTTGCCCAGCTTCCGCTTATGACACCCCCTCCCCTGCCTTCTCGATGAGTAATCCTTGGAGGGTAGCAGCTTATGCTCCCTTCAAGGACGGCATGATCTCGATCCCGGAATGTGGAACTAGAAGGATCGAGGACTTTGAGTTCCACCCAGCTGGATTAAGGCCTCCTTTCATGGGATATGCGAGGCTGACAGAGACGGCCTTAAATCGGGAGGATAAAATCCCTAAAGAGACTGTTCTCTATAGCCGAGACCAGGCTCAAAGGGAATGGGTACATTGCTTGGAGGACTGGGACTGTATGAACACCAGACTCCAAACATACAAGAGCCCGTTCACTATCTTTGCCACAGAGGAGGAGGCACCACTCCCCTTTACGACAAAGTTAGCTGAAGTTACGATGCAGGCGGGCATGAAAGATGAACCCCTCCCACAACTTAGAGAATCGGATCATACGTCTCCTCTCTTCCCGGCGTTTGGTGATCTGTGGGAGAACCTGCCGGCTACTTTTACGGTGGGTAAACTTAAACCGGACTCTGCCATGGAACAGTTCAGCGAGAAGTTGCCCAGATTGCCAGACAGCCTCATCCAGGCAGAATTTGACGCAAGGACCAGGCTAAGCAGGACACTTAACACCCTGGTGATGACCGAAGTGGCTGCTTTGACTTACGGCTTGGAGCCTCTTTTTAAGCTCTTGGCCAAGTCTCAGATGCAAACAGTCCAATCGGACTTGTATGATTTCATCGTAGCAAGGAAGAACTGCCGTAAGCACGTCCTCCAAGAAGCTACAATTCGGCATGAGCCAAACAAGTTGCTATCCTCCAACATCTGGGGAGCAGACCTCTTCCCGGAGTCAGCAGTTAACGAGGTCCAACACGAGGCGACGAGGCTTAACCAGAGCCTAAGAGCTCGTTGGGGTCTCTCTGCTAAGAGGAAGACCGAGAACCCTTCTTCCTCTAGTAAGAAACTAAAAAAGACGAAGAGGTTCCAGCCGTATCAGAAGCAGCAGCAGCAGCAACACTTTGTACAGGCTGTTCCGGTTGCCCAGCCAGGTCAATCGGCAACAACCAAAGGTCAGAGTCAACCGATTCTCCTGCTGTCCCCACAACCTCAGCCCTCGACCTCTTACGCTGTTTCCCCGGCATTCAACCCGGTGTTTGAAGGCCAAGCTTTCCAAACCTTTAACAGGTTTGCTAGGGGAAGCAGAGCAAGAGGTAACTTTCGGCAACGAGGCGCAGGAAGAGCTTCCAGCAGGGGTAAGCACTTCTGTGGAGGACGCAGCAAATGGGCACAGAGCATTGTGTCCAAAGGGCTAGGCTGGAGTTGGATCAAAGATCCCCCTCCACCCAAGTCATTCCTTCAGCTACCATCAAAGGAATTGACAGATTACGCAGAGGAGCTCCTTCAGAAAGGAGTTGTGTCGAGAGTCAGGCATTTAAAGTTTCAAGGGCGCTTATTCAGCATGCCAAAGAAAGGCTCATTAAAAAGAAGAATAATCTTAGACTTGTCCCAGCTAAACTTATTCATTCGCTGCGACAAGTTCAAAATGCTGACCATCTCGCAGGTGCGGACCTTACTTCCCTGTGGGGCCGTCACCACCTCTATCGATCTTACAGACGCATACTATCATATCCCAATCGCGAGACACTTTCGCCCATACCTAGGCTTCAAGCTGGGAGACCAGGCATTCTCTTTCAAGGTGATGCCCTTCGGGCTGAACGTAGCCCCCAGGGTATTCACGAAAATAGCGGAAGTAGTAGTTCAACAACTGAGATCACAAGGGATAATGGTAGTAGCGTACCTCGATGATTGGCTGATTTGGGCAAACAACCGTCAAGGAATGCTGCAAAGCCACAAACAAAGTAATTCAATTTTTGGAACATCTGGGATTCCAGATAAACAAACCGAAATCCAGGCTCACTCCAGAGTCTCGTTTTCAGTGGCTAGGCATCCAATGGGACTTATCCTCCCACAATCTGTCAATTCCGGTAGTCAAAAGGAAAGAAATAGCCAAGTCAGTAAGGCAATTCCTAAAGAACAAACAGGCATCAAGGAGAAACCAGGAAAGGATCCTAGGTTCTCTCCAGTTTGCTTCAGTGACGGACGTCCTACTGAAAGCAAGACTGAAAGACAAATCGAGTTTGACGCTCAAGAGCAAATGTCAAATCTCGGGACAAGTTGTCAGTAATCCCGCAAATCCTTCGCAACCATTTACGTCCATGGGCAAAGACAAAGAACCTGTCCAAGTCAGTTCCTCTTCAATATCCTCCTCCGGCGTTAACTATCCACACAGACGCCTCACTAAGCGGTTGGGGAGGATACTCTCAGTTCAAAAAAGTTCAAGGAACTTGGTCACCTCAGTTCCGCCAGCTCCACATAAACGTATTGGAGGCTATGGCAGTATTTCTCACTCTGAAGAGGCTCCTTCCACCAAAGAATTCTCATATAAAATTGGTATTGGACAGCGCAGTAGTATAGTACACTGCATCAACAGAGGAGAAAAAAAAATCCAAATCAAAAAAAAAAAACATGTGAACCATGTCATGATAGCCATTTTCTCCCTAGCGAACAAGTACAAATGGCACCTATCCTCCACTCACTTGGCGGGAGTAAGGAACGTGATAGCAGACGCCCTGTCTCGTTCAGTTCCTCTAGAATCAGAGTGGTCCCTGGACAACAAGTCGTTCCAGTGGATACGCCGGAGTGTCCCAGGTCTCCAAGTAGATCTTTTCGCCTCACAAGCGAACCACAAGCTCCCTTGCTATGTGGCCCCCAACCTGGACCCTCTGGCTTATGCCACAGACGCCTTGGCCATAGACTGGAATCAGTGGAGGAAGATATACATCTTCCCTCCAGTGAATCTTCTATTGAAAGTTCTGAACAAACTCAGGACTTTCCAGGGACAGTAGCTCTAGTAGCCCCGAACTGGCCAAAGAGCAACTGGTACCCTCTGCTTCTGGAATTGGGTCTTCGACCTCGACGGATTCCCAATCCCAGACTATCTCAGTCAGTACAAATGAGGACTGTGTTCGCTTCCTCAGGAATTCTCAAAACCCTAACTTTATGGACTTCATGAAGTTTGCGACTAAAAAAGACGCAGATATTGATCCCCAGAATATCCTCTTCTTAGAATCAGATAAGAGGGAATCAACTTTGAGACAGTACGATGCTGCTGTTAAGAAGTTAGTATCTTTCCTGAAGGAGACAAACACCACAACCATGACAGTGAATTCAGCTATATCCTTTTTTAGGTCATTATTTGAAAAAGGATTAGCAGCTAGCACTATTACCACTAATAAATCAGCTTTAAAGAAAATCTTTCAGTTGGGTTTTCAAATAGACTTGACAGACTCTTACTTTACGTCTATTCCCAAAGCGTTTGCTAGACTTAGACCTTCTGAAAGGCCTACTTCAGTATCATGGTTTTTGAATGATGTCCTCAAACTGGCTTCAGACACTGACAACTCTTCTTGCTCATTCATAATGCTACTAAGAAAGACGCTATTCTTGCTAAGCTTGGCCTCAGGGGCCAGAATTTCAGAACTGTCGGCTCTGTCCAGAGATGCGGGGCATGTAGAGTTTCTCCCTTCAGGAGAAGTTTTGCTTTCCCCGGATCGTAGTTTTCTAGCAAAAAACCAGGATGCTTTAGCGAGATGGGTCCCTTGGAGAGTCATCCCTCTCCCCCAAGACCCTTCTCTTTGTCCAGTTATGACCTTACGAGCCTTTCTGTCTAGGATACCTCTAGGTCCTCAGGTCCTCTCTTTATCAGTAAAAGGTATCAGGCAGCAGATCCTTTACTTCATTAAACAAGCAAATCCTGAATCATTCCCAAAAGCTCATGATATCAGGGCAGTAGCCACCTCTATTAACTATTTCCAGCATATGAACTTTGATGACTTAAAGAAATATACTGGCTGGATATCGCCGACAGTTTTCAAGCGTCACAATCTAAAGTCCTTGGAATCTTTAAAACAAAAATTTCCAGCAGTGGCAGCGGGAAACATAGTTTCCCCTGACTCTGCACAGTAGTCGTAGTTTAAGATCCAGATCTGCTTTCTACCTACCTCATCTAATATTTCACTTAACCTACCGTTATGCTCTATATAGTCCTTTAGCCTTAGCTGCTTATGATTATGACTATGGTGGTGTGTCCCTTATTTTTTTGCTAGGGGCACCCACAACATTATTGTATATTATGAAGTGTCTTTTGGTGTTGCTCCCCTTATTTTTATGCTAGGGTCGCACACCTACATTGTTTATTATAACTTTAGAAATTTAACAGTTTTAATATAGTGAGTAATTCCCTATGTAACATTTTAACTCACTATCCTAGATAAGTTATCAATATTAGTATAAGTTTAATTTTAAGTCAACTCTAAGCCCAATATAATTTTGTTAAGTTAACTTTTTATATGATAACTTATAAGTTCTCAAGATTATAATTGTTTATTTTATTTTTAGTTTCATTGAGACCCTTTTTCTTTATTTTACAATCTTGTGCTATTTCTCTGGTACTATTTCACGCAGCGACACGAACTGAGCCCAGAAAAGGGATTTTGAGAAGGAAAAAAAAATCTATTTCTGGGGGAGGGTTCATGTCGCCCAGTGAAATCCCCCCCTGTGTCCCGCCCTGCAGCCCAAGATTAGTATCTAACGACAAGGATGACCACAGAGGCGCGGCAGTCGGCATGGTTCGGGGCGTAGTGTTAGTAGCTAGTTGCCGTCTCATGCCTATGGATTGGCTCTCTCAGGAGGGGGATTTTGGTGATGGAGAATTCTAAATGGCAAGAGGTTCGTGGTAGTGGTCTCACTCGCCCCAGATACCATACCGACACCTTCTTTTTATTTAGGGTGTGCGAGTCAGTTATACTGACATCTTCCTGAATTTGTTTTTTCTCTGGTATGTGTTAGCTCATTTACCTTAGAAATAATGAACTAAAGGATTATTTCACTCGGGCGACACGAACCCTCGCCCAGAAATAGATTTTTCCTTCGTCAAAATCCCTTTTCTTTTTCTATAAAGTCCCAGGTCCACTCATCCATGACGTTACATGCAGATTACCATTACTTGGTATGTATGGAATACATACATGCACATATTCATAAAGATTTTGATGAAAAGTTTATTGCATGTTTAGACAAATCCACAAACATGTTATGTTGTGGTTACAATACTCATGGATTCATCATCTGTAGTAATACCTTTTTGATGTTTGTAAGTCATGGTCCCTTTTTGAGAAATTCAGTGGCTCTGCCTTCCACTGAAATAGTAGTTGAGGCATATGATGGGGTTACTGTGAAAATACATGTGTAGTACTTGTTTTTTAACCTTGTTGCAGTGCCTCGGTGGCATGGTCAGCTTGGTGTTGGCCTGCCACCTTGGTAGCACGAATTCAATTCTCGGCATTCTATTGAGGCATGAGAGATGTGTATTTCTGATGACAGGAGTTCACTCTTGACGTGGTTGTGAAGTCACGTATAGCAGTTGGTCCCATTGCTGAATAACCATTGGTTCCATGCAGTGTAAAAATACCATAAAAACAAACAATCTGACCTGGTTGATCTCACTGTTGCATGCTCAGTCACATAGATTATGGTGGGGTTGGTGAATGGATGCCCAAGGGTTCAGGTAATAGTGTCATTTGTGGGCAAAGAAGTGGGTGAGCCTGGGATCCACTGCAGACCATAATATTGGCAAAATGTGATGGATGGCTTTAATTGAAAAACAAGTTTAATGCTGTGATAACTTTTGTTTTGAACCTATTTCACATAATCTTGTAATATTGTTTTTTCAGGTGTCACCAGTTGGATAGATGTTGCTCAAAATAAGTTATGCAGCAATACTACAAAAGAGCAGCAGTATTCCTTAATTCAGAAGCGGTCGTATTGAAGCACTTGAGCGTCTGTGACTATTTTCCTGATTATTCTGTTCAACTAGTGAGATATTCTATGGAAGCTTTTCAAATGTTACACAGTGTGTAAACTTTATTTGCATGATTTGATTTTGATATTTATGTGTTATCAAAATATACTGTTACGATTGTAGTGTTAACATTGCTTAATTTTATTAGATTTATCTATTTATGAGTAATAATTTGTCAAGATTACAGAAGATTTTATAGACACTATCCTTGATCAAAGACTATTTAGAATTTTAAATCTACTTATATGGTATCTTCAGTATGATATTAATTTTAACTTTTTTTTTAATTATTTAAACATTTTTAACATGAAATAAGTATGAAGAATGGGAAGATTTGTTGTTTTTCGTAATAACATCTAATGGTTACCTCTGTATATACCTAAAATTTTGCAACATGGATTTGTCTAGGAAAACAATTGAAGATAATCCTAATAGGGTTAATGCAGGCCAGGAGTATCCTGTGAATATATATAAGAAGCGGAAAACTTTTCTCTCACATATAAATACATATGAGGAACTTCCATTAAAACATCAAGAAAGTGTAAGTATAGTTTCTAAACCAGAGTTTGAAAAAGGATGTTCATCTAATGCAGATTGTTTCAGTCAGAGCCATGTTCCTATTACAGAAGATAGCAGAAATGATAACAGAAGAAGTTCTAAGAATACTATAAATAGATCTGGTATTTGGGCAGCAGCTCTGCCCAGTGATACAGAATCAACCCCTTCAGAAAAAGGTGAAAATGATGAAGTGTTAGATCCACTTGATGTTGCTAAAGAAAAGGAAAATCATCAGTGTGTGTTGGTAAATAAAACTGAAAATAAGGGTGATGCTGGAAATATGGAAATTAAATCAAAAGGAAATAATTCTGTTGAAAGTGACGGAGATCTTTCTTTTGATGAAGTCACCAAAGATTTTATTGACTCTTCATCTTCTTCCTCTGAAAAAGACAGTGATGATGGGAATGAATGGTTCACGGTGTAAGGGTTGTGAGAAAGTTTTCTTTGCCAGAAAGGCTTACACAAACCATAGACGTAGTTGTAATTTAAATCAGGAACAAAATTGCCCGTTTTGTAAAGAAGTTTTCACAAAGATGAATGAATTGGCAGATCATGTGAAAGCAGTTCACAAGAATGATAAACCATTTTTGTGTGATATCTGTGGAAAAAACAGAACCTTTCCAAATCCAATAGCTTTGAACAGGCATATGCTATCACACACAAAAGTGAAGTCACACTCTTGTAAAGAGTGTGGTAAGAGTTTTGCTTTGTCAGTCGAATTTAAGGTCACATGTTTTAATACATAGTGATGAGAAGCCATTTCAATGTGAAGAATGTGGTAATAAATTCCGTCGTAGCAGTACATTACGTTTTCATAAGAGAACTCACACAAATGAGCGCCCTTACCAATGTGATGTTTGTGGAAAAACTTTCCACCCAACCCAGTAGCCTAAAAACACATCAAAAGTTACATTCAGGTGAGAGACCGCATGCCTGTAATGTCTGCAATGAAAAGTTTGCTTTGAAGGCTGCCTTACAGTCACATATGCGGACTCACACCAAAGAAAAAACCTTTTAGTTGTGAGCTCTGTCATAAAAGCTTTACTCAGTCCAGTGCATTAAAAATTCATTTAAAGAAACATGAAAATGTCAAGACTTCCAATGC